>NC_082392.1:11061405-11108905 GCF_031168955.1 Gadus macrocephalus
TTAAATCCATGTGCTGATTGGGTCCATGGGCAGATGAGTTCTGAAGACGCTCATAAGGTTAACAATTTGGACAGAGGTAATGGCACCAGTGAGAAAGGGAAGGTTTTGTTAAAGAATTTTATCATTTAGCAGTTAAGTGTTAACTGTAATGTCTGGAAGGAAATTCCTTCCTTAAGATGAAAGTGAAATTGGAAAGAGATTACTTTACTAACCTCTACTGACCATTCAGACAACTGCTCTGTTGTCTACATTAAGTATATTAGTAGAATAAGTACTGTAGTCAATGTTATGTCCAGTAAGAGCACAGTAAAACTCCAAACTGTATTGACCTGTGTTCACTTGTAAGAATACTGTAGTAACTGCATTAAACACTATACTGCAGTCATTTACCTGTACTGAAATAACCAGTATTATATAGTCGGTCTCCCATTTAGCTCTCTAGTCATATTACTGAAAACCCATGGCATCTTATTACCGGAAGAGCTTAAGACAGATGTTTTCAGCAAAAATATCGCAAACCTTTTCTTCCTTCTCTGCTCATGTCCTGGGGCCTGCTCTGATTTCGCTATGCTGGGTCGTACTGCGGTACAAAATGCTGATTCCCTGCAAGATAATTTCCAAGAAAATCCTATCGAATTTCCTGTACGCAGAAGTAGGACTACTTTAGCACAGTGCTTATCTAAGCAATATGCACTTTTATAAATCCTGTCTTCACGGCTCGTTTGTCACAGTCAGAGACACTTTTTTTAATCGAGGGCTTGTAAGCAGAACAGGTGGCACCTGGTTGTGTCTGATATTAATATCACATAACACATGTGATTTGACAACACGGGAATAGTACATTCTCTGCTAATGTGTTTGCCCTCTACTTCACACATGCACGCATACACACTCTCTGTCTTTCTCTTTTTAAAAAACACACACACACACACACACACACACACACACACACACACACACACACACACACACAGACACACACATGCATGCACACAAACACTCGCATACACAACCACACACACAGACACGCACACACACACACACACACACACACACACACACACACACACACACACACACACACACACACACACACACACACACACACACACACACACACACACACACACACACACACACAATCACAATTGCATCACACACGCTGACCTTCGCTTTTATTATTTATAATATTTTTTCATTTGTGTTTGCGTGCGTGTACGCGCACGTGTGCGGAGTAATTACCATTACTCAAATCTGCAACCGTATCAGCTGTTCTATTATTCGCCAGAAGGTGGGGCTGTTGTACCTGGATTCAGACCTATACACTTCGGACGACATGGTGAACATCAGCGGATACACAGTCTCTGACAGTGTTTTCCAACCCTTTGTATTGTAGCATATCCCCAGTTGGGAATAACACTGGTCTATGATATCAGCCAGGCAGCCTGGCTTTTCAAACAGTCTCCCTGCATTCCTTTCCAACCATTCTTCTATGATATTACTATCTCAGGCCGTGTGGATGCCGCACAGGCAGTACTGCTGTCATCTCATGTCATGGTGGAGTGGGGAGCGCAGGACCCACAGAGTCTCCACTGGCCTCCTGTATGGCAGCCCTCGTCAGACCCTCGGTACATTGATTGGTCAAGGCCAGGCCACCATGATGACAAGGTGAAGCAAGACTGTAAAAACAGCCAAGGTCACTCTTTAAACGTCCCACTGTCTTTTCGTTCAGACCGTGTTGAGGTGTGCAGAAAGAGGAGCAGGCCTTTAAACTGGACACAGACTGGAAGTATCGATGGAGTGATGCCTTCCTGGTAAACAAGGGTGCTTTAGTATTCCATTGTTTCACTGCATTTGACGACCCTTGTTCTAAATGTCTTGTAGAAAGGCATTCAGGCTTGCCCTATCTTAATACAAATGAATCAGACACAATGTTAAAAGAAGATATTAAAATAACCCCAACAATGTTGATTCATGGATAACATTATATTATTGGAAGATTATGGTGGGGAGACAGACAGACAGAAAGACAGATTTGTTAGAACATATTTATTACATTAGCAGTTAATAGTTCTGTTTGGTCAAATTCGTCACATATTTCTCGGTAGTCCAGACATAGTCTAGGGTGATCTTATCTGCTTCAGTAATTCTGAACTGTGATAGTTGCTGTTCTTCTGCAGAATAGAGACCAACCACTCCCCATTGTCCCCCTCCTGGGCATCATGTTATTTGAATTGAAAGGCTGGTCGATATACTGCGTTGGCTCGCATGCCATGAGTTCTGCCCACCCCCCTCCCCCAAAGTCATCCAAGCGATTTTTAAATAAAGAAAAAAATCGTAATAACATTTTGACGCTCTAAAGGCAGCCTTGCAGCCACAACGCCTCAGAAATAAATGCCTCACTGCTGTACAAGTTAAATATTGAACGTTATAATTGTTTTTTTCCGTCTCACGGCGCTGACACTCACACTCTACAACTATCAGCTCATTTCATTCATGTCGTTGGGGTCAACCTGTCCGACTGTGTATGTACAGTTTGTAATGTTGCGACTTTTAGAAAGAGAGAGGGGAAGGCTACAGAGTGAAAAAGAGGGGAGATGTTAGAGATAAACTCACTGTAGCCAAGCTTTGTTCAGCAACCAAACCCGCAAAGAACCTAATACACTTGTGTTTAAGATTTGTGAAAGCCCAACCCCTTAACGTTTCCCTATAAAACCACTCTGATTCCCACCGTGGAGTAGGCCTACTTGGTGACCTGTCATGCTAAGTTAGTAGCCCTTAAACGGTCATGTATCTAATACAGTCTCAGAGCCCAGTGTTAAAAGGCCCCTAGAAGCCATTCATAACAAGCCCCAAGAAAACATCAACTGTGGGCAGTGTTTTTGCGTGTCAGGACTAGATCAATGGTTTGTTTGCATTCCCTGGGCCTTGTTCATCGTTTCACTGCCCCAGAAAACAGTTTTGTATACATAGCGGCAGAATAATGGAAGATAAATGTGGCATGAAAAGGATTCGGTTATCCCAGAGATCGCTGTGTGGTTAAGCAGCACAGGAAGGATTTTGTGTATAGATCAAGTGAGTAATTTCTTTCCCCTTTCATACAGTTTGCTTTTCCAAACCTCAATTTGTATGCATACACGATCGACTTGTGTATCTCCAAGTGTCCAGCTTTGTTAAATGAGCTTATTTAGACCCAACAGAAACAAACGTATTGTGTAATTGGTTGCTGAAAGCGAGTGTCACCATTACGTTAAACGCGAAACGTGAGGAATGTCATCGTTATAATTGGTGTCTGTCATCAAAAGCAACTGTTAAACAAACACGTTTTGTTGGTTTACATGTTAACAACATTAACTCATTTTTCCCTCTCGTGTAGCACTGCCAAGACAGAAAGATTTTCTATGATGTCATGAAATAACTAATCAGGCATATGGTTGCAGGTATCTTGCCCAAGGACAGCCAAGAAATTGAACCATCAACCCTCCAACTGTCGAAGGGTCTGATTTGTGTCTTATTTCAATGGCAATTCAGATAATAGCCTATTATAGCTTATAGAGCATTTCACTTTTCATATTGATTTCAACTTGGACACTGCGGACACTGGAATGTACGCATAATGTAGTTGTATTGCATTTGTAATACATCCTATATAGCTTTGTTACAGAGAATGGGTTCACCGAGCAATTGTCTGTGCTTGGGACTTAGTTCCATGAACATTCTTACTATACCGACAGCGATATATTGTTTTCCTTTTGACAAATGTTATTATTGTAAATGGCTTTGGATAAAAAGCTTCTGCTATATGCCCTCAATGTAAACTTAAATGTATAACCCAGTGGAAATCCTGGTTTTGTGTTTAAGATTAAAATTAATTAAAATGGTCAAATTGTATATTGTTCATTCTTCATTGGTGAAAAATATGGTTAAAACTTGTGCTTTATTCATGGATTTATAAAGAAAGGCTTTATTTTAGTTAAACTTGCAATGTTCTTCATATTTTCAGAGGTGAAGGGTCACGGGAGCGGGAAGGATGCAAGAGCGAGCCAAGGTAACAGGAGTCAGTGTATTAGTATGTATTTTCGAACAGCTGGTTGTTACATTTTCCCAAAAAATCCCAAAATAGACACCTAGGAACCAGTTAGCTTTTTAAAGCATTAAAAGATCAGATAGACGGTTTGTTTTGGTAACTTTTACACACAGGTCAACTTACGCGATAACGAACAAAGCCTCCCTGGTTCCCTTGCCGTCGTTTGGCGGCGTGCAGACCAAAACCACCGAGACCTAGACGACGGACCGGGCATTACCGGGCATGATCCGGGCGCTACCGGGCATGACCAGACGTTACCGGGCGTAACCGGGCATGGACCGGGCGTTACCAGGCACGGACCGGGTTTTACCGGGCACGGACCGGGTTTTACCGGGCACGCACTCAGTGGCCCAGGTCTGATGAAAAAGCTTCTTCTGCTGCTAGGATTCACGTGAGTGAAATATTTTGTTTGCCTTAAAATGTGACATCTATGCTGTAACCACAAAACAGTAATTATTAAACATCACATTTTCATGTTGTAACCACAACGCACCTGAGGGCCGTCGGGCATGCAGACAATGGCCAATGCCTGTGTGTGTGTGTTGTGGTGATTCCCTGACATGGGGTATCGACACATTTTGGTAGGGGATGTATGTGATCCTGTTGCATGAAGAATGGAAAATCCCACTAAATTGCTTTTGGTGACGTTTGAATAAGCTCTTAGATGTTCAAGCATATTTCGTTTTATTCGTCATAGGGTTAGGGTTAGCCTACATTAATTGCACATATTTAACCTTTTTGAGTTTAATTATGAAATGTTGGTAAATAACAGTTAAAGGGAAACCCATAAACACAGACAAATGAGTACCGGTATTCTAATGGTTATTATTGTTTATTGTTCACTAGAGACAAACATCAGCACCTGCTCTCTGAACTGTTGTCAGGTTAGTAGTGCTAAACATGAAACATCTTCTGTAGTTTTTTCTAGAAAAATGCACATTTTGTACTGCCCAATTGATTTGATCTGATTCCACTGATTTTCTTAGATTCTTGTCATAATATTATCTGACATTTTAGACTTCGTAGAAAATAGACCATCCTCTTGCAAAGATAGATTACATTCATAGCTTGGGTGGCCCCAGTTGGAATCAAACCTAACCTTGAGAGTGTTACTACCAATGGAGATTGGCAGGACCACCACAATAAGTAAATCATAAAAGGGAAGTTGTTTTCCCAAACAGCCAATTTGAGGACAGCCATAGATGTTGTCACGCAGTGCTGTGCCTGGCCTGCAGATGACAGCAGTAGCACATTTAAAGAACGATACAAATACACACTGACATAAGAAAACAAACATACAACATACAGTACCATGCACATTCACAATAAACAGGCACACACACACACACACACACACACACACACACACACACACACACACACACGCACACACACGCACACACACACACACACACACACACACACACACACACACACACACACACACACACACACACACACACACACACACACACACACACACACACACACAAAGTTGCCTAATGCCTATACACACGCACAGACTTATACACACTCATGCAACAAAACACACACACACACACACACACACACACACACGCACACACACACACACACACACACACACACACACACACACACACACACACACACACACACACACACACACACACACACACACACACACACTCATACACGAAGATCAAGACGATAACATTTCTTTCTATATTTAGTGTCCTCATGTTCTCCGTCTAAAGATAATCTAGATTTACTCATTCATCATTACAGGCTCTGACAGGCTACAATTCATACCACTGGTTGTGGCTTTGAGGCGGTTTATATTTCACCTTGTCACCACGTCCATTCTCTAACACACAGCTGACCCCTGTGAGGGATCCAGCCCTTCCCAGTGCTTGAATCTTGACAAGAAACCAACCAATCAGCACGTTTTGTATTCTCATGTGACAACACACACACTCACAGAAAAAACAACCCATTCCAATTAAGTTATGGACTGACTTTTGGACGTTTTTGCACATTTCAATAATGTTTCTGATATTTTAACTGCTGACAGAGCGCGCTAACGTCCTAAGTGGCTCTCACTCAAACTCTGGGTCCCTTTCCTTGCCCCAGGAACCTTCCCCTCACTCCCCGCCCACTGAGACATCAGCAGAGAATTTGCTGAGCGTTCACTCTGGTGTTTACAACTGTCAACCATAAATTAAAATGAAATTACTATTTCTTATACCTTCGTATCCAGACGGTATCTGATTTTTATGACAAGTTTATTGGCTCGATAAAAAAAGAACTCAAAAATAGTGGAGCCATCAGTATTTCTGTCAAAAGCAGTGCAGTACGACAGTGCCACGGCCACCAATCTGACACCCGAGACCAGCGCAGCAACATGGAAGATTGAAAAATACATTTATTTACGCGTCAGGGCTGTGATCTGTTCGTGAGGTATAACTGCTGATGACAGCACAGGAAAAATAATCCTCCTACTGGATCATAGAGAGGCTGTGCCTATAGGAGCATTCAGCCAGAAAAACACAAAAAAACTGAAAAAAGGAAAAATAAATTGTTAGGAGCAGTGCAGAGGGCGGCAGTGGCTGACTGTTTGAGGAGCTATAGCAGTGGAACGAACAGGTAGAGTGGTAGAGAGGAGAGAGATATATGATGGGGTCCATTAGGTAAGGTCTTCCGAGAGCGTGGAACGGCACTATAGGGTTGCTGCAGCACCACCTACCAACTCTGTCTGCTAGGACTAAAGGTGCTTGCACACTGCCCCAAAAAAAACATCAACATGCCGACTATAAACCGTTGGCAGATGTTGGCAAATTGAGTTGACGTGTTCAGATAGAAACCTCCGGCAACAGACAGCAACCACCAACAGGTCTGGAACAGTACCTTGTGTTGGTGTTGGTTGGGGCCGTGTGCATGCACTTTAACTTTTAAAAGGCTTGTTTGTCCATCAAAAATAAAGAGAGCATTCGGAGTACCCTCCAGGGAAACGAAGGATTATTTTCAAAACATTCCAAGATAATTATGGTAGTCTTGCAATGCTATGATTAATATCCTATCGTAGTGTCAGTTTAACACTCTTTGACGGTTGATGAGTTAATGCTGTGTCGGATGAATCATGTCTGGGACGTTGTAGTTTGGAAGGTGAAACGGGATAACGTTCTGTCGACCAGAGCCACCATCTGCTTGCTGACACCCTGAAGGACCACCCAGAGCGTCCACAGCCCATAGCAGTCGGGCCTCGAGCAAGGGGTTAAAACAACTGGACAGTGAAAATGAGGTTTATGTGGAGCAGTTTAACTTTGACCTCTAAAGGCTGCCAGGAGGGAGAGAGAGAGAGAGAGAGAGAAACGCCACGAGCCGCATCCATCATGTATTACAGCCTCTCTCTTTTATTAGGCTGTTGGAAGTAGAACACCCCTCGTAAAGTCACTTTATGTGACTTCAAAGAACTCTGGACCTGAGACAAGCCCGAAAGGAATAAAAAATACAAAATACTGGTTTGCCGCCATGCAAGAGGCCAGCCTCCCCTCAGAGCGGCTGAGAATAGCGGTGCCCTTGGTCACGTGCGGCGCAAATGTTAATTGTCGCACAGGAACGCGTTTGCGAATTGGCGAGAGAATCAGCCCTGTGTGTACCCTGCGGTGGCTACGCCCCCGCTGCCACTAACGTTTAGCCCACATGTCAGTTGGTCTTCTTTCATTTCTTTGTCTTCTTTTTTTTAACACTTGCTAGCGTTTGAAACAGCGCTAACAACCTTTTAGCTTGGGGCCACTCTGAGGCGGAGCGAGGAGATGGGCAGTGGGTCATGGCGGGCGAGGTGGTGATGGGGGTCTTTTTAGATTTGAGAGGGCAAGGGAGATGCAGGCGGGTGGTTGGAGTGATATTAAGCGGGAGAGACGTGAGTGAATTGTGTTATGTGGCCAGAAGGACAGCGAACAGAGAGCGTCCTCTTGGGTTGATGCTTTTCTCCTGGATAAAGAGGGAGGACTGCATGAGAGCAGAGAACCATCAATGTCATTCAGCATAGATATGAAACTCCCTCATCCATTGTGTCTACACTGCTGTATGTATATATTCATCTTCCTCTTGGTTTGGGGTACAGTATATATTGCCCCACTGTATATATTTATTTATGGTTGAATATATATTAATAAATGAATATATTAATTAATTAATATATATTTTTTGCATTGGGTTTCTGTTATGTTCAAGGCTAAAAGCTTTTTGTGTGGTACCCTTAAATAACCTTCCCCACCGCAGAGTATTCCTAATGGAATACCCGGTTTTCTGTAGGAAAACCTGGTTGCCAGAGAAAGTCTGGATAGGCATGTTATAACCATCAGTCACACAACTGGTGGTGACTGATGGTTATAACATAACCAATCATCTCAACTCAGACTTTAACTTGGCCCGCCAACCTGTGATCCGCTTGGGTCTCGTAACAGTCACGGTTGGGTAGCAGCCAATCGCCAGACCGTTGCCAGTGGCTTATTGATATGAATTGGAATCTCCAAAATGGCCTAGAATATAAGGAACTGCCTGTAATATCCCCAAACAATACCGGGCTCTTCATATTTTCAGTGAGTAGTCATATTAACCAAACTTCACCTGTTCCCATCTGCTGTATTGCTGAAGAATAGTAGAGTAAGCATGCAGTCCTATATTATTATCAAAAGCCGAGTATAAATGCCCTCATTGGTAGTCGTGGAGAAAAGCTTAGAAACTTTTTTGCATGTATCATATGAAAATATAGTTAATAATAAATAATAATACATTTAATTTAGAGGCGCCTTTCAAGACACCCAAGGTCACCTTACAGAGCATATAGTCATCATAAATCGTTTAAAAAAAACAAGACATTGTGGAAAAAATAAATAAATAAATAAATAGACATAATAAATAAGAAATAAATAAAACAAAAACAAGACAAAACAAAACATCAAACAATCAAAACAGTGATCAGTTAGACAACAAGCAGGGTGTATTAGCATAGAGTACACAATATACACACAATATACACAATATACTTTACATCAGTAGTACTAAAAGAGAATAGTAAAATTGAATGTAGTATCCAAGGACTATGAAGCTCACAAAGTAGTTTAACAGAAAGGCATAGTTTACATTCAGTCGTTAACGCCAAAGTATTGATTACTTACAGCATTGATAATAGTACAGATAGTACAGTTCAATGTAAGGGTCGTAATCGTAGAGAACATAGTTTCAGCACCAGACATAGAGACAATCATATCCCTAGCGATACTAATTACTGTTGTCAGTAACGTGGTGTAGAATCTGTGTGTTGTTATACTCTGTCATCCCCTGGTGAAAATAATCTGCGTAGGGGTTTAGGTGTCAGACTTCCTGCCAGACCTAAACCTGGAGAGAGGAGATGCGAGGCACCCCCAGTATTCTGACGCACCTATGATACACATGAATGCAGCACATCCACCAACACATGCACCCATACACACATGCACACAAACACATATACAAACACATATACAAACACAAACACTGCATTTCAAGCATGCATCTCTGTTTTTCCGTCCTCCCAT
This sequence comes from Gadus macrocephalus, assembly GCF_031168955.1. Taxonomy (NCBI): domain Eukaryota; kingdom Metazoa; phylum Chordata; class Actinopteri; order Gadiformes; family Gadidae; genus Gadus; species Gadus macrocephalus. Next base: position 11,071,054 of record NC_082392.1, read on the forward strand.
GTGGACACAATTGTCTGTGTTCCCCTCCCGCCAAGCCCCGCTCTGTCTGTTCCTTGGCTGGCGGCTGTTTAAAGGCTGGGCGGGCGGACAGGACACTCAGGGAGATAAAGTGGGGGATAATGGCGAACCGCTCGCTCTTTTTGTTTCCTTCTCTGCGATTGTGGTGAGGAATGGAGCAGTGGTGGAATTGTAACGTGTGTTTTATCAGTCTCAGACGAGCTTCCCCCCCCCCCCTCTCTCTTTACCACTGCTGCTGCTGTGAATAATTAATGACTCTGAGATAATGTGTCTCCCTCGGTAATTCCCTGGTCCTCGGGCCTAGCGAAAGGCTTGCCGTGGTCCCTGGGCCTTGATCCGGGTCGTGACCGGCTGAGGGGTTGTGATGAACTGTAGAGATGGACACCGAAGGCTCGGAGATGGTGTTGGAGACGGCAGGGGATAGGGGTTTGGTTCTCACTGGCTCCAACCATGCTAAGAATGTATGCGGCCTTGGTAGTGTAAGAAACTAGGATTAAAATGTCGCCGTTATCCCAAGTGGCCGACAGTGTTTTCAGATACTTTTCATTACATGCCATAGATGGAGGGCATTTGGGATTGAACCCCGAACCTTTCAGGTTGGAGTCGTACTCCAGAATCGGGATTACATTATCCAGTACCCCAGATAGATACTACAGCACACACTGCATCATAATGTGCTGTCAACACTGAACACAAGAGGCTGGGGTGGGAGGGATGGGGATGATCTTCCCAGCTGGAATATATTAGTAGAAGCTGGCGGTGGGGCTGATGGTGAGCTCAGTGGAAGAGACAAAGTAAGAGAGGTTTGAACGAGAGGGAATTAATTTGAGGACATGGACACTGGCTTGCGAGAGCGGTCTGTTGAGTCCACACATCCAGGGCAGAAAGGCACAACTCGCGATCCGCTGTAATCCAGGAGAAAGCTCACTCCAAACAGTACTCCTTCCTTAATCTGCAGCGTCAATACCGAATACAATAAGACTAATCCCTCACGCAGATGCCCCTGGCCTTACATCACAGTCTCCTCCAGCATGCTGCCACCCTCCTCTTATCTGATAGACCGATGGATCAAAAGAAGGATTGTTATCCTTCTTTTGATCCCAATAAGAACATATAAGCAAGAAAAGGAGAGGGAAATAGAAAGTTAAGACAGACTGACAGAGAATGAAAGAAAGAAAAATAGAAATGAATACAGAGGAAAGAAAAGAAGAAAGATGGGGATAGAGAAAGAAGACATACACACACATAAAAAGAGAGGGAAGTCTGCCATTGATTACAACTAACTACGGATGCAGGAGATTAAAGAGAATTAGGAGGCGTGCGGGCCTCCTGATCCTTGTTGGTTGTCTTTGTTTATAGGATGTTTCCACAGTGGTCAGCTAATCGTCTGTAGACATGGACCTCTGTTGGATCTGGATCATACTTATACCCCAGCCCAAACACACCACGCGCTTGGTCGGTTTGTCCACCGGCGCTGCGAGAGTCACCGCGGAGGAGAGAGTTTTCTAAAAGCCCACATCCAGCAGGGGTTTGGTGGAGGTGAGGGGGAGAAATAGCGTGGTTTTAAGATGGATTTTGCTGTTCTGTAGTGGATTATCAGCTCTTGTCGCTAAGTCAGTTCCTTCTGGAACGGCTCCAGAGGTCAGGGGTTGATCCGTGGAGATTTAGTCACTCTTTATCCTGATAAGAATGTTGAAATATTTTATCGCGTTATCCTATGATATATTGACATGGACATACTTTTGGACATATTTTAAGGTAATTTGTATGGGATTTTTGTCATTTTATAACCTTTTTTTTTAACATGACCTTTTGAGCTGAATGTTTGAGCTGAAAGTGACAACAAAAACTACTTTTTTTCGGTTTGGCAAAATAGAAACATTAATATGCTTACAGTTGCACAAAGGTAGATATTTGACGGCCCTAGCCTGGAACATATTAGTTTACCAACTTTCCCCGAAAGAGTGAATACCAACTTTTAGTTATCGAACAGGGAAACAACCTCAAAACTAACTTCTACAAAACATGGGTGTATTAATGAATGCACACCCACTTATTATAATCCTCCTCATCTGCACACTGCCATTCATGCCACTATTGTAAGCTTGTATTAAAAAGGGAAAATGCTCTATAATCAAATCCTCTAAATGCATAGGATATTCGGTGAAAGGACAGAGCACAAGCTAGTCTTCAATAGGTCTTAAGATTGAGGATTGTATCCATCTGTCTAGATGACCGGCGTGGTTCTTAGTGCAGAAAGCAGAATATTTGCGTTTTTAGCAAGTTGTGCTGTGTATTTCCTCTCTTTACAGCCATAGGGGATGATACCAGGTGTTTTCCCCAACAACTGCATAATTCTCGATTAATAATTATTATATTTCTGTAAGAAATAATAAAAGAAATAACTGTGACAGTCAAGTCCAATGTCTGAATATTTTTAAGAACTGAATGGGATAAAATAGTCAATATAGGGGCAATATATCATCCATCAAATGTAGATTCTTGACAAGCCTACTCAGGTTTATTTGTAGAAACCAAAATCGTATTTGCAGTCGCAGAGGGCTTCCAATACAAACCCCACCGCCTCCCCCAACCCTCCCCAAACAATAGTCATTTTATTTTCCTTTTTAATCAGGTCAGGTTTCCCTGGAGGTTCTTCCTAATTAATTTGTGATGTTGTGATTCATGTAAACCTGTCAACATGCTTTTTATAACCACAGTCCCATCAGGCACATGGAACAGGTTTGTGTTTGGGCCCACAAGGGGTCATGGAGAGTCGGTGCTGTCACCAGCATGTATGTGAGTGTCCCAGAGCAGGGTAGCTAACCCCTCATCAACGCTGTCTGTGGCCCAGGTTGTTTGGGAAACAAGTGTCTCCTCAACTCTGTCACTGACTTATCACTCCAGCAGTTGTAGTTTCTTGGATGGGCTTATCCAGCATAGATGATCAGAGGAAAGCCATAGGGCTTCTGACATACGGAGACCGATATCCTTCCTCTCATCTCTTTATCTCTCCTCCACTCTCATTTCTCATCTCCACTTTTCCCTTTCCTCTCTTTAAATCTCGTCTCTGCTTCCTTTGTCTTCCCTCCTCTCCCCTTAACCTCTCCACCTCTCCCCCCTGTTCCTCCCCCCTTTCCTTCCCCCTTCTCTACCTCTCCTTTCCCCTTTCACTTCCCTCTCCCCTCCCCTACCTCTCCTCTCTTGTCTCCTCTCCTCCCTCCAATTCTCATCTTGTCTCCTCCCCTCCCTCCTCCTGTACCCTATCCGGGCTGACTGGAGTCTTTGTAACGAAGGTCTGTTGGTAGTAAAGAACGAAGTCCGCTCCGACAGCATACCAAGCAGGTTTTAACAATCCCGCAATACCATGACAATGCACTTTTTTTTAATCTATTTTGTCTGAATCTTGCTCAATGTCCCGGCTGACAGTGTTATTGTTGTGATTCTGACAGCCAGGAACATTGATTATTAACAAATAAAGCAGAAACAAATTGTGGAGACAAGTGAGCCGGTGATGTGGCCTGACTTTCACGGAGCTAATCGGCAGTGTGACAATAGTTAGTTCCGTGACAGAGGCAACCTATACGATGGCGAAAGGTGATGGACAAAGGTAAACAGAACATGAGAAACACTCATGCGCATGCTTGAATAGTGATTATGATTTAACGATATTCTATGAGCACGGCCACTTACAGTCAGGGATTTTAGACAATTATCTTTCCTGGAACTCGCGTCTGTGAAATAATCCAAGCCCCGGACATAATGGGCCGCGACGCAACACTGTTTCGGAGGGGTTGCCATGGCGATGATAGACCGCAGCCGACATACCCGACGAGCTGTTGACGACAGCACTGTAGCGTTCACGACGCATACCAGCCAGATGTGATTTGTGCTCGACACATCTGGATAAGATCAAATCCCAGGCGAATATTCATTTTGTAAGACTGTGACTCTGGCCCTGTGATAATTACTCACAGTGGAAACATTTTAGAAGTATATTTGTTCTAATGTGCTAGACAGATCATGGCCTATCTGCTTGCAGACCCTCAGACAAGTGGTGTGGGGTGAAGGATTTCTCTCTCTCTCTCTCTCTCTCTCTCTCTCTCTCTCTCTCTCTCTCTCTCTCTCTCTCTCTCTCTCTCTCTCTCTCTCTCTCTCTCTCTCTCTCTCTCTCTCTCTCTCCGTCACGTTGTCTCCCTCCCAGCCTCGTCTCTATCTATATCTTTTGCTTGTTTGTTTCTCTCAATTCAAACTTAGACTCAGTGTCGATCAATAGATGTGTATATATAGCGTGGTTTGACCTCACCCTGGAAAGGCAGCCCATCAGTGCTTTTGTCTAGGAAAGCTGTTTCTAGGAAATACAGTGTTTTTATGCCTATGAAATGGTCTCTTTAAGAGATGTCTGTGGACACGGCCAACCGCTGATTTCTTCTATTAGGAAAGATATTGGGCCGATGTGCAAAGTTGTTTATTTTCTTTGATTTTGTACTTTCTCCACAATCAATCAAATTACAAATCTCTCAACAGTCTGTTAATGTAAACACACACATGTGGACACGCACACACAAAAAGACAGACAGAAAAATCCACATGCACGCATGGAGAGACACACACACACACACACACACACACACACACACACACACTGACACACATAGGTAGGTACACACACCCAGGCATGCCTGCACACATGAATTCTAAATGGTACTGAAACCCGAGTTTTCCAAATTTACTCCCCCACGTAAAGTAAAATTGACATTCTCATCGCTTACAACGGCGGTCCCTTAAATCACCTTTTGTCGTCAAAGCCCCAAAGTGTGAACACTTTAACTACCCCGGCCAATCTGATGTATTATGTGTGTGAAAGGCTGTTACATGGTTTGATTGGGAAGACCCCATTCCATGCCACACACTTCCTCCGGGCTATGAAAAGAAGGCAGCTATGGAGGAAGAGTCAGTGAACAAACGGTACAGGTTCCTTTATGGGAAGCAGTCGCAGCTTGGTGGCTTCATCTTTCTCCTGCGTCCATCCGCCAGACAGCCAGGATAATTAGATATTGATAGCTGGGGCCGTAATTAATGACCAGACTCCCCAGCAATATTATCTCCCCCGCTATTCCAGCAGCGGACGGCGCCATCGGATTGGTCCTTGGGGTCACCTCGTCAGAGCCAATCATTTGTCAAGCCCACCCACAACCCCCTGACCTGGATGTGGGGGTAATGGGCCAGTGGAGCTTGATGGACAGCCCCAGCAGGGAGAGCCATTCATGGTCCTCCAGCTTCTGAAGAACAGTTCAGAAGCTGGAGGACGGATGCAATCGTACCGTCAAGCTGAATAAAAGGTGACGGCACCATTGTCGTTGCTGGCACAAAGCTGAGGATTTGTCTTTCATGTTAGGTCCGCTCCTTCTATGAACACTTTCCAAGTCCCCCTGGAAACCTCTGCTTTTCACCTGGAGTTTGAATCAAATCGATAAATTTTGCATAGCGTGCACGTGTCGTTTATCTGTATAGCTGTACATAACACTGGTCAGACCTGGTTGTTTTTTAAATGTGCTTTATAAATACATTGACTTCCATTGAATCTGGTTGTCATTGTTTGGTGCAGTCTGATTCCTCTTCTGTTTGCTGTTTGCATGACTCTATTTTCCCTGTTGGTTTCTAATACTGGGCGTTTAGGGGTGAGTGACTAGTCTGGGAAAATATAATTTTGTAAAATCGAATTCAATAAACCGAATTGGATTGGCTTTAGACCTCTGTGTTTTTCCCACACATTTGATGGGGAGGTTGGCTTATTATTTGATTAACCTTGATTGTTTTGTTCATTCCCTCTGGAACAAAAAAGGACAGTGGTGTACAGTGACATAGAAAGGGAGTGTACGAAAGAGAGAGAGAGAGAGAGAGGGAGGGAGAGAGAGAGAGAGAGAGAGAGAGAGAGAGAGAGAGAGAGAGAGAGAGAGAGAGAGAAGGATGTAATTGCAAACATATGACCTTATGTTTTCTGTAATTACTTGAAGCAGCGATTCCACTGTGACACTGTATGGAAGATTTGTGTGTGATTTTAGTAGCACTGTACTGGGTCTACAGATCTGTTTAGAGGTGTTTATAGGTGTGCGTTTCTGTGTATGAGAAATCAGGAGAGCGTGAGAGTGAATGAATAGGGTAGCTGCCTCTCACTGTGGGGTGTGGGTGGGTGTGTGTGAGCACAAGTGCGTTTGTGTGTGAATATCAGTGTGGTTGTTAGTGCCTTATGTGTATGCCTGATGATTTGTGTCCAAGTGTATTTCTGTGTGTGTGTGCGTGTGTCAGCAGAAGTGTGTATGTGTGTCTATAGCCGTGTGTCTGTATCTGTGTATTGTGTGTGTGTGTGTGTGTGTGTGTGTGTGTGTGTGTGTGTGTGTGTGTGTGTGTGTGTGTGTGTGTGTGTGTGTGTGTGTGTGTGTGTGTGTGTGTGTGTGTGTGTCGGTATCTGTGTAGTGTGTGGGCAGTGGTGTGTGTAATGAACAGTATATTCAGAGCCTCTCTGCTGGTTCTCTTAGCAATCCCTCAACCTGTGGCCTGGTGACCTGAACATGATCAGTTCCTCTGCCCCACACACACTCACAACACAAGCGCACACACAACACACACACACACACACACACACACACACACACACACACACACACACACACACACACACACACACACACACACACACACACACACACACACACACACACACAATACCGCTTGCGGAAACACAATAACACTCACAATCACAACACGCACACACACGCGCACGCACGCAGGTAATCAGATGTGTGCCGAAAGACCAGTGTTTACTTGTATGCATGTGCATAAACAAACACATGAGTGAACTCAACAGGAAGTAGTTTGAGTCAATAGGAAGTCAGTTCAGGGGATGAGGAAGAGGATCTTCACTATTATACTCACACTTTAATTTGACAGACGGCTGGCGTCTGTCCCCGGATACTCATCATAGGGATAAAGTGTTTTTTGAGGACCACTTTAAGGACCCAAGGACAGAGATTTCTGAAAGAAAAAGGCAGCATGAGGAGAGGTACAGTGGAGGTGAGGCTAATTATCTGCCAAAGACAGTGGGAGGGTGATTTATATCAGGGCTTTAAACATCCACTCTGATGGTAATGACTAATTTGAGCTAATTTGTAAAGAGAGGGGATGAGTTGGGGACCTAGCCACTATTAACGGATATTTGATGGAAATACGACTTTTGAAATGGTACAGGGATCATACACTCTTATGCAGATTAGTGTTTTGTGTCCTCGGTCCTTTTAGGATCCTGAGTCCATTCAGATGTCAATGGTTCCGTTTGATCATCCACTGATAACCATCTGACAGACTAGACTAGACTAGAATAAACAAGAACAGTGCTGACCAGACCAAATGACCAGACATACAAACATACAACATACAAAACCAAAGCGAAGCAGACAGGACCATAAACCAGACTAGAGCACAGACCAGACCATGCAAAACCAAATAGGACCAGATGACAAGACCAGGAGGTACACAACATTTCTGTATTAAAATATCTACAGCTAGACCTATCTTATAGATTTCGTTGAGTTGTGTTCTTACATTATACCAAATCTTTCTATAATGTACAAACCAAGAGAAACACATCGTTTTATTTAAGGTAACTATTCTTTTTATTTGGTTGCTGTGTACCCCCTAACTTAGGGTAAACATGGGAAACAATAATCCAGAAGAGACCTTATTTATTTATATAATATTTCATTACCTATGTCACTACAATGTACTAAAGGCTCATGCCAGCCAAACAAATGTGTACGCTAACGTTATAACGTTACAACAACGTTAACACATTTTTTGGGGGGGATGATGTTTTGTGCACAGAGCAGCGCTGGTCACGCGTTTGACGTCATCTCGGTAAAACTTTGCCCTAACCTTGCCTGCTAGAAGGGCCGAGGACTACAAACCACTGGTTCCGCAAATTTGTGAGCCCACCAATAAGGAATGAGGGGGGGCGGGAGCTTGCGTACGAGATGTAAACACAATGTCCGCCATGTTTCTTTACCGCTTAGCTAGAGAACACATTTGCAATGTGAAACAGCCAAAGTGGATTTTGAAAATCTATTGTTGGATTCAGACATTCAGGGATATTTGTACAGCCAGAAAGAATTGACAAAACAGAGGAGGAGGCTGCTGTGGCTGCAGCTGAACAAGCCTTGCCTGTTGCCGAGGACAAGAAGCCGGAGCGCGCCGGTTTGCTCTGTTCGCCTATAGACACTAACAGCATAGAGTCCCTATGCTGCAGCGAATTTCAGCGATGCAAGTTTCTTCTAGAATAAATGGATGAATCTGGCGAGGACTGGGCCATGTGTGTAATCTCTCACCCAGGCTTTACGCCTCATCTGAACAGTTGGGTATTTTATACATATTTCCGGACCGAGAAAGTGAACTGGAAACGCCAGCCAAAGCCCGCTGGGAGAAATAGACTTCTGAGCATAGAGTAAGTGTTAGTTTTTTTACTAACACATTGGCTACAATAGTTTTGAGTCCTGGGGAAGGGGACAATGTAGTTATCCGAAAGTAGCCGATCTTATTGGCAGAGCATAGGCTATGTTACGTTAGCTTGAAGTCTGTGTAATGTGGTATAATTTAATGTGGCATAATTTATCTTGCTTTGCTAATGTTGTTCTCTTTCTTTCTTAGACAGTATCGGCTTCCTGTGTTGTCCAGGCCATCAGAGCTAATTGCCCAGCATAAGATGGGCAGTACCGTGGCTACCAGGAGACAGTAGATGCTCAAGATGAGCTGTGACTATTTTTACCCTAGCAAACGCACCCTACCCGTTTTCTTTTTGTAAATAGTTCATATTTTTCATGAATAAAACTTCAAATTCATGTTGGTTGTTGTGATTTGTTTACTAACCCAAGTGCTGTTATACTAAAGTAGGCTTACTGTATAAGATAAACACTTTCAACTGGGGAGAAAAGGTTGAGTACAAATACTTGATCTGCTGAGCTACTGTAATCAGCAAATGTTTTTATGCTGTACAGTTATATACAAATGGTGCTTTTGAAAAGAAGAGGGCAGAAGTCTAAACTAGTCAACATATCACAGGGATATGTTTACACAAAGTTTGCACGTGCTACCACTCAATCGGGCTAGCCTATAATGGGTCCTTCCCCCTCCAAACGGAAACAGGCGGGCGGTGCAGCGAGCGCAATGCACTGTGGTAGTTGGAGGATTTCTTACTTTTGAGCCAGAGAGACACTTTCTGCCTTTTCTCAGGCTAGGATTTGAACCTTTTTTTTGCACATTCATAATACATAGAATTATTTACTTCATATAACCTTCGTATCTCCACCGGTGAAGTATCCCTTTAAGTATTCTATCTAATCTCTGACTTTTATGAAACCTTTCAAACGTTTAACATTATTATTCTAACAATGATATGTTATTTTAATCAAAAATAGATGAAAGGACGATAGTTGATGGGTCAGAAATTTCCAAACCCCCTGGCTACTCCCGGCTAAATGAACGCTCTGATGACCATACCAAAGCTTAATGTGATAGGATACAGATGATCTTTTTGCTAATATTCACTGGAGGGATCCTGGTGTTTGGGGGTAGGGCGGGTCATCGGCTGGCTCCTAATTAATTCAGTTATGCTCCGAACATATTTGATGTTAATAAACTAGACTCGGGGGCTTGCATACTCATTTGCATTTCCACATACAAACAGTGGGAAAACAGCATGTTCTTGGTTGCAAGCGAAAGTGCAGAACACATGCATATCACGCAACAACAGAAGCCGCTCATCCGCTCTAGGATATTATATATTGATATAATTGATCATGTGTTTATTATTTATGTATTGTTAACTATTATAAGATCTTCGTAGGGGGAAGGAGAGTATAGCGGTTAGGGTTTGAATGGTTGACTCCCGGGGTTGCGGCAGCATAAGTCTGCCTGCACCAAGACGCCCCAACGCCAAACTGAGCCGTGTTGACATGTCTCTCACATTCCTGAACAAAGTGGAAGATAATTGTAATTACTTAGTAATACAAACTGCAGCCAAGCATATTTAACAATGACTAATGCAAGTTGACCTGGTGTTTAGGATAAAGTATAAAGATTAATGATATGTGATGATGATGCAGCTAATATCAATGAGATAGTGTAGTGGGAGTAAACACTACATTATACTTTCCAGAATATTGGCATATCTTATCAGAGTAAACAGCTGCGTAGGCGATTAGTATCTTCTCCTTGATGAAAACATCTGTCTTGCAACATCTTATGGTCTTAATTAAATGTTGTCTTTTACAGAACTCTCTCTCTGAAGCTGTAAATTAACCAACAATAAAATGCTATGACTTACAACATTAGACGTTAAAACATTTAAGTGACTATGCTCCTCTTGGTTGCTTACATTGACTTTAACTAAACAACTACATTGCAACCGCTTTTTGTCTAAAATGGACCCTCCCACTTGCTCAATAACAGCCAGCACCAAAGCCATCAGTCCAGTCGTAGCAAGACTCAGATGTGACAAATTAAGACACTCAGATGTGTCTTCATTTCTCTCCACCACTAAAATTCCCAAATTCTAATCCTGATCCCCATTTTTGTCGTTTACTTTCTTATACATGCACCAACATTTTTTACATTGTCATTTTCAAACTCCTAAACACAAGATCAAACACAACAAAGCAAATCATCAGGAGACTAATGATGAAATGCCTCTATGAAGCACTTATTCATGAAGTATGTGAAAGCATACATTCATACATTTAGAAATGAATATTTGTAAGAATTGAGTGTGTAAAACAAGTGTAAAACACAGGTCGTTTCACTTCCTTGCAAAACAATAAGCAAATTATTTAAGTCAGCTGGTTAAAGTTGATAAAGCTGAAGCAAACCCTTGATTTAAACCAACCATCTCGGCTGTTACATCACATGGATACCACTGCCTTAGAGCAGCCACTAAATAAACAGACAGCAGTAGTTTAAAGTAAAAAAAATTCTTACTAATCTCTGACTTTTATGAAACCTTTCAAACGTTTAACATTATTATTTTAACAATGAGATTATTTTCATAAAAAATGGATCATCAAATGACGATAGTTGATGATTCATAAATTCCTGACCCCCAATTTTCCGTAATATTCCATATTGGGTTCCGACAAAGACACACACATACACAAGTTGGGCAACACTTTAGTAACCGAACCAGAGGGGCTGGCTTTGCTCTGCATATGGCCTGCACGTGGGCCTTTTGTGGTAGAACTAGTATTAGCTGATGGAAAAGTCCAGAAGAATCAGTTAGGGACCTCCCCGGTCTGTCACAGCTCATGCCAGGCTGGTGGTCCTGGGCCAAATCCTCTCTTAACGTGGGTCAGCTCTAATAAATTCAGGTGAAGCCAGGTTGGCAGCAACATGGAGGACCCAGGAAGCAGTCCAACGGCTTCCTGAGATGCAGGCCAGACCCCACTCAATACCACCATCTGTGCTGTGGAAGGACAGGAAGTTGATGGTCAATGTTATTATTATTCTGGTGATAATATTATTCTGATCTTTTCTTATTATTATTGCCAGTGCTGTTTGAGCTACTAACAGTAGTTAAAATCGTTAAAATGTGAGAACAGTATTATAGATGGTACTCGGTCCTAGTACTATGGTATGAAGTAGGAAGAAATCTTGGAAAGACTTGAAAAGAACATACTGAATGCTAGCTGCTAGCGATAACACGCTGCTAGTAGTAGCTACGGTAGCTACTGTGGTAGCCCCACCCCGATCAGTCTTTGAATTTAATAATCTCCACTTATTCCAGACCCTCACAGCTGGGGCCAGGAGGGTGGTCAACCCCATTCATCAGCCCTCCTAGATACATCAGGCATACTGCTGCATGTGAGGGGAAATGTGCAAAGTGGGCATACAGGGAGCGGGGGAGGAACCATAGAAACCAGAAACAGCAGAACATAAGAGATCTATGATCACAGGCTGGGGATGATCAGACCAGTTGGCTTCTTCCAAGGTTTTCCACCTGTCACCATGCTAAGACATGCTCATTACCGGGTGTGTGCGCGTGTCTGCGTGTTTGTGTGTGTGTGTTTGTGTCTATGTGCTGCGCTTCGCTTTTGTGTGTGGTGTTGCTCCAATTGTGTTTTTGTTGTGACCCACATTGAGTTTGGCAGCATTTCCTTTGTAGTGATTGGAACGCTATGTTACTGATGACTTGATTTGACTCAGGTGTGAATGCTTAATTGAAACACACACAGGCTGAGCCCTGTCCGCCTTGCCTACAGTAGGTATGCTGCTGGTGGTTTTGCTTGTATTGGGGTTAACATAGGTGTAGAATGTTAATATGTTGTAATGCTGAGGCTGAGGTCCTCAGGCTTTAAAACAAACTCCAACAGTTGCTGATGACTTTGAGACATTCTTCTTCACTATACAATCCATTCTCTTGTTTTATTTAGATTGTAGGCTTTATATTTTATTAATTAACTGCATTGCCCCTAATCCAACCGTATTGTTGTCCTTTACGCTGTTACACTGGTTGGTGTGTGTGTGTGTGTGTGTGTGTGTGTGTGTGTGTGTGTGTGTGTGTGTGTGTGTGTGTGTGTGTGTGTGTGTGTGTGTGTGTGTGTGTGAAAGCTCTATATTGCATGTGCAACTTTTTATTTTTTTCTTCACAAAAAGTAGATCCCTGTAATGCAGGATTTGGAGGAAATTATTTACCTACTTTATTACCAGGGAAGGGAGAGTGCTTCAGTTGAAGTTACGGTTGTGTTTTTTTTTTTCTAATGGCCGTATTCGTCTCCTGTGTCTATTTATTTAAAGCCGTCCTCATCACTTACTCCTGCACTCCGTCTTTGTTTGCCCTTGTGCGTTTTAGCCGTGACGCGTTCGGATTACAAGGAGCTCCATTCCCAACTATAGACCCTGACCGCTTCCATATGTGAGCATGGAGATCGGGTTCTCCTGCGAGTCACTTCTGTTCATCTAAACCGAGCACATCTTGTGTAAGTAGAGCCTTGTGTCGCAACACCAGTTGCTTTCAATCTGAGGGTCGCAAACCCAAAGTGGGTCATAGCACTTGGGGCCATGGGATGGTGTTTAAATTAATCTACTTTTTCACATCGTAATGAGAATGTATTTATTTGATTGCAAAAAATAGTAGATGCAATCTGGCCCTTAGCATAAGGAGACCCTATCTTGTTGGTTATCACGACCTTTGTATATCTAGACTTGGTCTGTATTGAATCAATATCTAGACCAAGCGTATATACAGCCTGATATATCTACACCCCAGCACCTCACCTCCCAATGTAAACTATCATGAGGAGTAAGCTACTTTACGCCGTCACGTCAAAACAATTCCGGCGCAAAACATGTATGTGTTTACGTTATTTTCATGGATTTGGTCGGAAGGTAACATGTGGTTAGCTACTTCTTTCACAGCTTTCCACTTGGGCTCTTAATGTTTCCATTATTGGTTCCATTATAGACAATTAGCCAGACACATGGCTCATGGAATATGAAGAACGACAGTTATGTAATCCCTACAATGAACAGATCATTGTTCGAGATTAGTCATATCGGCCCCCAAGTGTGTCTCTCTCTGTCTCTATCTGTCTCTCTCGTTCTCTCTCTTTTGATCTGTATCTCTCTAAATCTCTCACTGTGTCTCTTTATAAATGTATCTCTCTCTCTCTCTCTCTCTCTCTCTCTCTCTCTCTCTCTCTCTCTCTCTCTCTCTCTCTCTCTCTCTCTCTCTCTCTCTCTCTCTCTGTGTATCTCTCTGGCTCTCTAACAGAAGAGCTGCCTTGCCATTATCAAAGAGTGCAATCAGCTGGATCTAATGGCTACCAGTCAGTGCTTCTGGGAAGCCCAGGCCGGAGCTGTGGTTCGTCCTTGCGGATGCCTGCTCACAATGTCATTATCGTCGGGAATGTGAAGCGTTTTGGCCCCGCTGACGCTCCGCTCATAACAAACCTATCTGGTTACAAAAACGGAATGTCGGGATTTAATCTAATTACGCTTCTGTTGCACTTGTTTTCCACACACACACACACACACACACACACACACACACACACACACACACACACACACACACACACACACACACACACACACACACACACACACACACACACACACACACACACACACACACACATATGTACATGTGTGTGTGTAAGGAATTTTAGGATGAATATTTGCATACTGTAAAGTTTGTTCATTTATTAATCAGGCTATTAACTATAAACTGTTATTATCTACACAAGTAGGACACAGACTGACTTCATTTTCTTCAGTACTGCAAGGCATGGCGGATGAATTGATTGAGTACCTTTCAACACCAAGGCCATTTAGAGTGTGTTGACAGCCATTTCAAACACATTCAAAGGACAATTAGTTAAAGACAAACATTATCATTTGAAAGACAAATCTGACATTTTATTTATTCATTTATTGTGGAAATGATGATCCAATTTTTAATTATAATTCTACAGTAACTATTTGCAGATGGCAGTATCTTAGGGATACCGTTGATATTAGTGTTGTCACATTGCTATTATCTACAATACTGTAGTATTGTAGATAGTTCCAGTGTAATAGGGCAGGTGATGATACTTTAGTATTTGGCCGGTCATGATACCCTAGTATTGTAAAGGTGCATTATTCCTCTGCAGTAAAAGCATTGCTTGGTACGCTGGCAGCTGTGGAATGCGTTTTTATTTTATGAGACATGGGCACGATGCTCTTTCTTGTCCACATTCTTTCCAGGCCACGGCGAGAGAGAGTGCACGTGAGAGTGTGCACGGGAGTATATGCATGCGCTTGCCTTGTCATATTGAAGAATGGCTCTCTTCTCTCTGGCGTTTAGCGTGCAATGCCCTCGTCGTCTCTTTACAGATCACTGGGCTGGCCTCATTGAGGCTGTGCTGAGTCAGCTCACCTCCAAACACGCAAACATAAATATGAAGATAATATTGATATATATAATATACACACATGTATATTGTCTACACCTATACCAGAATACAACTTTCTGTTTAAGCCACAAATGCAACAAATATGTTTAAACTAACCTGTTTTCGGTTCCTAAAGCAACTCTGTTCAGTTGTTGTTTTGGAAAGTCTGTCGTGCAGAACATGCAATTATTCTCAGATACTCCAATTTTCATTGCATGTTTTGATTGGTCTCAGCATCGTTGGTTAGTCTCTCTCAAAGTGATTTTTGCTTAATGACTAAATGTAAACTCCTTAAACGGAAATTCAAAAAATGTACATAACCTCTTTGCGATCCAATCAACATTATCATCAAGGCAAACTAGATGCCACCAAACATACACAGATGGCATAAACCACAAGGATGAGGGATGGCACACAAAACTCAGAGGACCGCATCGCAGCTCACAACTTTTCTCAACTATCTTTTACACTGGATGTGATTGGGATTGAGGTCATGATGCTTTCGTACTCGATGTGTCGAACGGCCGGGTTCATGGGGTCAAAACCTTGAAGCCGCCCCCCCCCCCCCAGCCCCCCGCCCCCTCCCAGTGCTGCGAGGTAGTGATACACTGCCAGCTCCCTTCATCTGTGTCTTTAGCCAACCTTTGGAAGATATGGATCGGCTCCCCAGATAATGGAAGGACTTTATTCAGCGGCGTGAATCATTTATGAGCGGGCGGGTGGACTGGTGGAAGAGCAGGGAGCAGGCCAGCGGACTAAACCGTAGCTTTTCGGTCACCACGGAGAGAGAGGGAGAGAGAGAGAGAGAGAGAGATGTGGCGGGGCCCTCTGGACTGGATCCCGGTACTGATATTGGTCCTGGCGCTAGCCAAGGGCTGGATGAAGGAGAGAGGGAGAGCAGATGGCCTAATGGGGGAGAGAGAGGACGACTAACCAGGCAAACAGAAGGAGAGAAAGAAAGAGGTAGCTTAGGGAGGGGCAACTGACCATGCACAGGAGAGAGTACACCTAAATGCTCCCAGCTGAGAGAGAGGGAGAGAGCGAGAGAGAGAGGACGGCTAACCTTGCGTTGCGTGAGAGATAGGACCCCTTAACATGGAGAGACACAGAGAGTTATAGAGAGAGAGAGAGCAACAGCTCCATTGGTAGAGGAGCCATCCATCCAGTAAGGACAGGGGAACCTTCAAGTCAGCAGGACCGCATTGTCCAGTGAAGGTTACTGGCATGGGGGAAGGTAAATATGGGGACACTGGGAGGGTAGGGGGAGAGTGAGAATACAGCACAGCGTGTCATGTGGTGCTCTCTGTATAACCTTTTGTACGTGCTCTGCCTCGTCACTGCAGACTGCAAGCTCACACATGCTAGAGGACCACACACACTAGACCCTAAGGCCCAATCCCCATTCACCCCTTAACCCTGACATTTAGCCCTACCCTTATGTTTAGTGCAGGGATAGGGTGTCCTGATCCTTGTTTGGATAGCGGGGCAGGGCCAAGTGGGAGGGCTCCATGGGCCTCCAAACAGGCTTTTCCGAGGCACACTGAAAACAGAGTATTATCAGACATCTCCCAGAAAGCCTTGTTAATCAACGGCGAGGTGGTGGTGAACAAAAAAGCAACAAAAGACAAACACAAATGTATTTTCTTCATTCATAAAGATGAAACAATTATGATTACCATGATATTATCTTAGTTAAATTATGTATCAATGTATTATAGACCATTTCTTTATAACAAGCATAGCAACAAATCATTATTCATTTCCCCCCTTTGATGGTAGCCTGGTCCTAAATGACTCTCGTAGGCTACTTCATTTAATTTGTACAGAGAGTCTGGACCTACTCAATTGACAAACGTTAACTCACTTGAAGGCGAGTCTGTTGACGTTTGGCCGGGAATCACGTTGCGCGCAGGCTGTAAACAAACCAAACACTGTGCGTGAAGATGTCCGTCAACGAGAGCTGACTTTAACGTCATTGATCTCAGCCACTCCCTCTGTTCGCTGATTGGACGCAGAAAATTGAGATGGAGGAAACCCACTAACATACCGCAGACCAAGACCTAGTACTGAAGGGAAATTCAAATTGAGCGAAAGTACTTAGGCGGGCGGAGCCAGGCTATACTTTGATGGTATATGACGCCCAAAGTCCAGCAGCTAAGTTGCTGCCCTTGTTATGGTAGGAGTGACTTCTTTGATCCCCCGTGAGTATTCATGCTTTCCTGTCTATATCAGATAAATTGCAGGCAATTTGATGATTTGCTGCTGACAACCATAAAAGGATGCCTACCGCCCAGGCAACCGAATCACCACAGCTGAATAAGGCATGTGAGATTCAAAATAACTGGCAACAGACTAATCGTGTGTCAACGTAAACACCATCGATGAACACTGCTGATGTCTTGAAGGGTTGATCAATTTCACAGGTAAACATTTCAACCACCACCCTTTGTAACTCTTTTCAGAGGGGAACAAATAAGAAATGGGATTGGGCCAAAATCTATCTCCTAAGAGCAGACTGTTAGCTCACACATAACCGAGACCCAAAGACAATAAAACCTAGCTCGGCTATTGATTGGTTAGTTAAGATATTAGGCGAGAGATGAATAAGTTTAGATATTAGGTTAGAGATGGTTAATTTCAGGCAGTAGACTAGAAATGGTTAGTTTAGTTATCAGGCAAGATATGGTTAGCATAGGTCTTACATATTATGGAAAGAGTAGTAGCTTAGAGATGGTTAAAAGTAAGCTACAATAAGGGTAATGGAGGTCAGGAAAATAATCGTTTGGAAAGCAATGCATCAAGGGAACAACCACAGGTTTGCTAACATTACCCCTGCCATGTATTCCTCTTTTCTCATGCCTTGTTTTCTTAAGTTTTGGATAGGACATAAAATAAGCTGGTGAGTTACTTGGACGTAGGTTCCCAAGACACACTGTGTTTGTAGCACGGGTCCATTGTCCCACGCTTGACATGCTCTGGCGGGTCTCCCAGACCCAAACAACACAATACAGTCGCTGCTCAGGCTGAATCTGCCCCCGATGTCGCCTTGAACTGTGTGATTAAAAGTAAACAATCAGGAGAATGAATCGGTCCGTTCTATCAAAAACACAATCCACTTTCCATTTCCCACAAAGGCCCGCACACAATGAAAATGTGTGAATATTTTTGGGGGTACAGCAAAATCGCTCTGCCCTCCTGCAGCCCATCAAATCCTTATATGTTAATATGAAATGACCTTATTGTGTACAGCTTCCAGGGGGTACTTGCTTTGTTGTACCTACCAAAAAGCAATGACAACATAACATGTTCATGTTTGTTGAACTAGTTCATCATTGTATATACCGATTGTTGTTGATCAACATACTCCTATTTCAAGACTAGAAATAGAATAGAGTAGTATACCTCTGCCTCTTCACTTTTGAACACAGATTCCACAACTTTATAAATAACAATGCTTATAGGCGATAGTATAACATTGTTAGCAAGGCCACTGCAATATTAATGATACATAAAGGATAACTCTATAGGATGAGTTCATGGAAAATCCCTTGTGGTTTGGTGTCCATGAAGGGGAACTTGAAGCGTATCAAAGGGGTTGGTGTGGCAGTACACAAGACCAAAGGAAGGCTCAGGACCAGGGTTCTGACGGACAAACACTGGGCCTCACAGCATAGTAGATCACAGAGGGACTACACGGGAACAGCTGCTGGGACAGCCAGGAGAGCGAAAACATTAGAGCAGAAATCCCCCAGACAGCCTGGCCTGGTCTTCATTACAGGAGGCTGATGGGAGGCCTGCAGAGCTTTAGGAGGCTGCAGGGTGATGATGGCTTGAAGAGCTTTAGGAGGCTGCAGATTAACTCTGGGATCAAAGACCCGAGCAAGGATAACAAACAGCCCACAGACCCCCAACACCAGGAAATACAACTGTCTGGATGGGCGGGTGGAGGGATAGATATATAGATGGATGGACGGGTGGAGGGATAGATATATAGATGCATGGATGGGTGGAAGTAAAGATATATAGACAGATGGATGGGTGGAGGGATAAATACATAGATGGATGGATGGGTTTAGGGATGGATATAGACGGATGGATGGGTTGAGGGATGGATATAAAGATGGATGAATGGATGGGTGGAGGGATAGATACAGTATATAGATGGATGGCCGGTGGAGGGATAGATATATAGATGGATGGGTGAAGGGATAGATATATAGATGGATGGGTGGAGGGATAGATATATAGACGGATGGCCGGTGGAGGGATAGATATAGAGAACATTACATACATAAACCATACATTTGTCTGGGTTAAGTTACATAACCCATATAATTATGCCAAAGCAATAAGGTATGATAAGGTAAAGGAAAGCCACAAGGCTTGCCTTTACCATTCTTACATTCTTATCATTCTTACATTATATACAGCAATTGAAAACAAAATCTTCTTAGGAGTTTCAAGGGTTTTGTCACAAAGTAACCGCTTCTAAATGTCTCATCCGACCTGTTCTTCCCCTCTGGAATCTCAATGGCATCCCAGACAAAGCACAAGCAGGGCCTCCTCCTCCTCAGTCTACCCAGCCACCACTGCTCCCTGGCTGGGTTCAGACAGTCAACAGAGCCCTGTCACTGGAGCTGTCACTGAGACAAGCTCTGGGGCCGTGCAGGGCTGAGTCACACTCACACAAACAGGAAACACACAAACTCACTCGCACACACACATTCGTATAGTGGCACAGTTACAAAAGAGCATGTTTATGCGAGTCACGCATGTGTGTGTCTTTACGCGCACACGCGCATTCTCATTGTACGTGCTTGTGTTGATGCATGCACAAATCAAAACGCACTTGCAAGTTATTCATATCTATACACACACACACAACAACCACAAATACACATGCACACACACGCACCCATGCACGCACACACACACACACACACACACACACACACACACACACACACACACACACACACACACACACACACACACACACACACACTCACACACTCAGACAACCACAAACAATCACACAACCATACACTCAAACAACCACACAACCAGAAAAAAGGAATGGCTGCAGAAATCAGCCCATACACTGTGTGCATAATTGTGAAAAGAGTGGGCATAAAGGCACACACCACATGCAGTCTCATTTATGTATTTGAGAGGCTTTCAGACCAAGACATAGTGCTCCCTCGCCTTACACATTTCTATTCCACCGCAATTTCACTCACAGCGTAACATTATTTGTTTTATCAAAATGTTATTCAGAAATAAGAAAAACGTTTTAACACAAATCAGCATTCAGAACGACTCGGAAGGACGCCATATTGGGAGACGTGCGGTTCCTTCATGAAAGCATGCAGGTCATTTCCTTCCTTCTACCCGCACTATTAAATGTTATCATTCTATATTCAGCAAAACAATAGGGGAAGGTTTGAAAGTGTGATGTCATCGTTTTGGCATGAATGTTCAAAGAGTTCAATAGAGCTTTAAATGAAACGAAAGGGAGCGCAGATAAATCAGATTGACAAGTCATCAAATTCAACACACAACATCTGTTTCACAGGCTACAGAGGGATATAGAATGAAGTGGACCATTGTTGTTTTAGTATAAGCTCTCCGTATCATAGAGGTCATAGACTTATCCTATTCACTATTTGATGTGAGGCTATTTCCACACTTCATCCAAAATGTATCCAAAGTGGGTCTCAGT
Source organism: Gadus macrocephalus (assembly GCF_031168955.1). Classification (NCBI taxonomy): domain Eukaryota; kingdom Metazoa; phylum Chordata; class Actinopteri; order Gadiformes; family Gadidae; genus Gadus; species Gadus macrocephalus. The sequence goes on from NC_082392.1 coordinate 11,091,772, forward strand.
CAGTTCAGTACCTTGGCATCAAAGGATAGCTAACTGAACTAGGTTGACGTGTTTCAACCTGGATCTGTTTTCCCATAATTCTGTGACTAATGCGGACAACAATCTTTGGATTTGGTCCAGTGTTGAGCTGGCGTGCCTCAGCCTTTGCAGCTGTAAAACGAGCTGCAATGTAACCTCATGGGGCAACAGCACCCCATCAATTTCCTTCGTCCTCTAAAAGGTCTTGCTTTTGCCACTGACAGGCTCAGATTGTATTTGTAAGTGTCTGACAACTTTATGGAAACTTTTCTTTACCTTTCGCTATATCCAATCCGTTTGTAATTGTGTCCAACCATGTCTCTCTCAGGGGGAAGTCTGGCTGTGATTCACTATGAGAGTGGAGTTGTTTCAGCCAATGTACCTATTGACATGACGTTCTCAACCTTTCTTCACCCACATCCTTTAGATAACACTAAGCTACGCTTTCGGCTTTCCAACTCAACAAACTCTTGCATGGACTCCTCTCGCCAACTTTCACTCAGGGTTCCACTGTTCTCTTCCTGCCACCACTGAGCTCAGAGCGAGACTTGGTTAGACACAATAACAAACAGACGGATCAAGTGAAAGGGAAAGAAAGGGATTCTTTCCTAGTGTTTTTAGACCCTTAGAATAACAATCTGAGCCTGAGAGGCTAAAACAAGCACTTTTAGAGGATGGACATTGACGAGGCGCTATTGCCCCTAAGCACTCTCTCTCGCTTAATACCTGACCAATTTCAATAATTGTCGACCTCATCAGTCGACCCATAATGACGGGAAAGCAGGATCCAGGTCTCAAATCCAGAAGTTATCCTTTAAGGAGCAAGTAGGGATCAGGCTCATTAATCAAGGATGCCGACAAGTTAGGCTGTGGACATTGGGATTCGAACCCGGAACCTTTCGGCTGGGTGCTACACACCCCTTTCATCGCTGCAGTCTTGTTGAAAAGAAAGTATGGCTGTAATTCCTGGGAATGCCATCCTAATTTAAAGACATTTGGCAAAGTGGAGTCACGCAGCTTCACGAGGCCAGCAGGAAATTACATTAATCTGCAGAGTTAATTTTTGTGGCTGATGTGATTTGGTCTCTTCAGTGTCCTCAGGTCGATCGTAAGACCTGGCCCAGTAACGAGGGGATCAAACTTAAGGTCATGTGGAACAACATGTAATGAGACCAGAAGAGGAGAAAAGCAAAGCATATGAGCCATCAGACCCCTGTTGACCACATCAGGAATATTGATACAAAGTGCTCGCGTGGGGACTATAACAAACCAAACACCAAGCCAGGAGAGCTGATCAAAGCATTTATGTATATTTACTTCATCTTCCTTTGCTTTTGACATATTTGGAAAAAAATTATCTATATTTTGTATTGGACAAGCCAGGTTTGGAAAAAGGAGAAATCCGCCCGAGTATTTGCAGCTAACCATCTTGACTGGCTAATTAACATGAACTCTTGGTTCCGTGTCGCGGTTAGATAGCTCTGAGCATTGGTGGAGTACAAACCGTGGCAGGGAGCGGATTTTTAGATCCCTGGACTTGTGCAGGACCTTTGTTTCTAGAGCAGTTCCTCAGGGGTTGGCCATGTTGCCGAAATGCTTGCCAAACCATCATGGCTTGTAAAAAAACATGGCTCTCTACTGATGATGTCATCAAAATGAGCATGTTGTCATGGCGACGCCAGAATTCTGTACTGAATGTCTTGTAAACGTTTCTGGCCACAATGCAACGAAGCGTGAGGATTGTGGGAAAACTTAAAAACGTCCCAATTCATTAGGTTTTCCTCCAGCTTTTCATGAGTTCAGTTTGTCCTCGTCAGCCCTGGAAGGAGGGATCGCTCTTCCCTCTCAGAGTTTGTTTCCTCTGGGTTATTGGGAGTTGTACTTTGCCCTTTAGCCATTTGAGCCTCTCACTGTTATGCAGGGAATTGAATGCAGGGGGCCATCTAATCATATCCCCCCCATTTGTCATACGTTTATTTTCCCAAGTGCTCATACTGTTTCCGTTCACAAGAGGCCGAAACGATTCTGAAACAGAGACTCACTCGTTTGTTATCGCTGCAAGTGCCAAGCCTTTCCCATGCTCCTTGTGTGTTTAATCAATAGGTGTCCAACTGTTAACTCTCACCAAAACGTCACCACGTCAACATCACCCGATCTCAGAGTGAGAATAAAAACTATGATTCATCTGTTCAGCATCAAGCTGATGGCTTAATTGCGACAATGATCTAGGGATGTCCTGAGGAGAAATGCATTACCAATGCAAGAACACCCAATGAAATTAAATCTCCCAGTCCCTGGATAACCCATCTTTTTCTGCTGCTGCCTTGCATCTATCCGTAAAGTTCATGGTGGAAGAGATTTTCAGACTGCTCCCAGCCCTGGGAAGGAGCTGTATCGAGTCTCATAGGAGCCCTCCACTGTACCAGAGAAGAAAGTAATACTATAGACCCCTTAATGGATTGGCTCTGTCTAACCTGTGTGTGTTTGTGTGTGTGTCTGTGTGTGTGTACATATTGTGTGCTTGGTTATCCTCGTCAGTGAGTAGAAGAAACATGCACATGTGCACATTCACGCACGTGAGCAAGGAGCCAACGCAATGAGGAGCATCAGTTGTCTTTGCTCCAGTTTTGTTTTCTGGAAAGAAGCTGAAAAATAAATTAAATAAAAGTGAATGTAGGTCGCGGTGCAGGTTGAAGAAGAAGCAGAGAGGAGGGGGGGACGGGGGGATGAGTGATGAATAGCTGCTTGATGAAGCGGTGGTAACACTATGTAGAACAAAGTCTTTAATACAAGGCACTAATGCTCATTTATAATTAAGAAATATATTATTACACTAATTGCTGTGAAATAATTGATCTTGTTAGGGAAGAATCATGCGTGCCATGAAAGTGATGCAGCCGCAGTAAATCCTGCGCCAGAGCGTCTTGTACAGTGTAAAAATGACTTTGACATTCATTACATATTGTTTTATTTCACAATTAAGTCTAATTCCAACCAGCCAAGATTGGCTTTACTGCAGACAATAGAGGAAAGCTTGGTAAGAAATAGAAGATATTTGAAGATTTTATTATTCATGAGGAAAATGTTATTCTGGGAAGATTTGGTCAGAACAGAGGGTATTAAATAATGTATCTGTTGTTTCTCTCTTGTTTTAACCTTAATCCTGCAACATCTCTCAAACCAATATTAGAAAGTAAAACCGAGTACGAACTGAGCGATTTTCTTACATAATCATCCCCCCTTAGTGAAATCAGATGCTGCATTATCAGAGCACATTGGCAGCGGCCTAACATAAGGATCACTGACGCATGAGCATAGAGTCCATACACCACTGTACACTCCACACATCTGGCAAACAGCTGTTCTGTTGTTGACCCCCATGCAGCTCATCATTCTATTTCTTGAAACCAAACGCCTGGAGACCCCAAACAGACACCGCTGCTCATGGGATTTCTTTTTTTTTATATCGTGCTATCCAGGAAAAAGAAAATGTAGCAAGTATAATGCTCCCTTTTCTTGAGCCGGAGAAATATAGGTTTTCTCCAGGAAAATGCAGTTCTCTATGAGGAAAATGCTCTTTTTATCCAGGAAAATGTCGTTCTTGTCCAGGAAAACACAGGTTCTTGTGTTTTTTTCCTTTTATCCGGCAAACATTCGAAATGTCCTTTTCAGAAGAATCTTAAGCAGATCTTGTCTTCTATGGCTTTTCTCTCTCTATCAATCTGCCGCACATACTTCCAGCTCTCTCTCTCCCTTTGTCGTTCTAAGCCTTCTTAGAGGAGACAAATCGTAGCGTTCATTGAATAATGTTAAAGCTTTCTCCTCCACTCTATGTCTATCCATCGTTCATCTATTCCTCTGAGGGCCGACAGAACCGGGCCTCACTGAAATTCCCACACAAGACAAAGGGAGTTGGAATTGGTTATATGTCTTCTTCTTGTTCAAGTCTGTGAACCAGCTTAATATTATAAACTGCTGCTCATGTTTCTTTTTGGCCCCTTTTTAAGTAAATTATCCTTTTGTATAAGACACTCAAAATGAAAGCCATTATTATTATTATCATTATTATTATTATTATTATTATTATTATTATTATTATTATTATTATTATTATTATTATTAGGCCTGCTTGCCTTGGATAGCGTCCAAATCAATTGTGCTGAAAACAGCGTTCCCTGCACCGATGGATATGGCTCCGGAACATAACAGATGTGCTTCTCGTTGGATGCAACTCGGTTTTATTAAATCAGTCCCCCTCTCCAGAATCTCAGGTGAGAGGTTAGCACTGCAAGCATTCCCCAAGATTCCCTCGGAACCATGTCTGATTCATGGGCTCCAGCTTCCCACTCATCCATCTGCCTCCCTGATTGGATATTCATAGCATGGAGACTGCAGTAGGCTCATCGTGGAGAGTGGAATCCAGGTGTGCTTTTAAAGGATTGCTTTTCCCCTTGTTTTTTTCCCTCCAGATGAAGGCGATGGCAGAGTGTCAGGTCGCGTGTCGGTTAGGTGGTGAATAATGTGGAGGCGGAGGTGGAGGGCGGGTTAGGCCCGTGCGTCATCGCATTAAAGCAGATAAGGGTGCACAGAAACGCTGGCCTCATGATTTTCGAGGAGGTGGAAGAGGGTGCACTTTTTATCTCTGCGTCATGGATGCTGTTGTGTGCTCCTGCAGGTAGGGGTGTGTGTGAGGAGGAAGGGTATGTGGGAGGGGTGTGTGTGAGGAGGAAGGGTATGTGGGAGGGGTGTGTGTGAGGAGGAAGGGTATGTGGGAGGGGGGTGTGTGAGGAGGAAGGGTATGTGGGAGGGGTGTGTGTGAGGAGGAAGGGTATGTGGGAGGGGTGTGTGTGAGGAGGAAGGGTATGTGGGAGGGGTGTGTGTGAGGAGGAAGGGTATGTGGGAGAGGTGTGTGTGAGGAGGAAGGGGCGTGTGAGAAGGAAGGGGTGTGTGCATCATGCAGTGGTGTGTTTTAATGTGGAAATGTGTTTTTGTATGTATGTTTTTTGGGCAGGGGGTTGTGTGCATCACGGATGGTGGGAGTTTGTGCTTGTGTGTTTGTGTTGCGAGGTTGCTGTGCAAGGACAGATCAGATCCTCCCAACACATCTCTCTCCCTATTCTCTCATGTTTTCTTGCGTTCATTTCAAATTTTTGACATTTTTTGTAAAAAAAATGTCACCCACCCACCACCCTCCCTCCCACCACCCTCCCTCCCATGTGTTGAGGTGAGAGTAGCGAGTCCTGGGGCACTGCGACCCGGCCCGGAGTCTGGTACTAATAACATCTGACTCATCGACTAGACACAGCTGCCCTCCCTCCCTCCCCAAGGACAACACAGAGTCTCAAGTTCAACTTTATTGTCACGCTCAAAACCCATCGAGCAGCAGTGAGAGGCTTGAATTCCAGGTTTCCTAGCTCAAGAAGGTGGAGGGAGCAACAAGAGGCAGTGGAATATAAAAAAAAAACGTACGAATAACTATAATAAACTTGTCGGTGGGGATGTATGTGGACGTGTGTGTCGGTGATGTATGCTCCTGTGTTTTATCAATCTTCTCATCTCAGCTCATCTCCTGGCAGGTTTCTCAGGGTGCTCTTTGTGCTTCAGCAGTCTAGCAACCAGTTCTCCAGTTCAGATGTTTTATTGGATGGGTCCATCTCAAGTCATGTGAGGGATATGGGAGGCTGTATATGGGTCGTCTGGTAGCTAGCAATGGGGTTTTCAAATTGAGGGTCAGCCTGCCGATGCCGAATGGCTACACCTGTGGGTGTGTTCATCAGTCCAATGTCTAAACCCCCATGATCGTTTGACCAAGGAATTACCTTTATCTGAAGTCAGTCTAGAGGCCATTTCACACACGAAGCACCAAGCTCATATTCAGACTGCTCCCATGTTAATAAATGAGCATTACCAGACTGCAGGCGGAGCTGCAGCGCATTGTGGAGTGTAGCACGTTTTTCCAGGCCGAAGTTGTTCTGGCCTGGAGTCTATCCACTCCGCCTGGTGATTTTAACAGTTTTTTTGAGGCTGTGAAATGCATTGTAGTAGCCTACCAGGGGAGTCTTTTTGGGAATAACAATGGCGCTCACGTTTGACTTTGGTGTGACGGGCTTAAGTCGCTTTGACAATTTGACAGTATGGTCAAATTGGCAAATCTATTTCTGGCTGGACACTCTAGTCATGTCCCACCTATCAGCTGACCGCTGGATTCCATCCACCACCACCCCAGCCCCCACCTCCTCTGCTTCTGCTCTGTATTGTGTGTAACCCAACACAATGGGTTGAGGTATTTGATGTACTCCATCATGGATTCTTTAGTGCTCCCTGTTGTCAAATGTTGGTATTTGACATCTGCATGTCATGCTTTAAATCATACAGCAGGGAGTACCCTAAAAGAGTGAAACCATGCCACCAAACTACAGCATGTGACCAATTCATGCAATAAATGGTTAGATCTCTCATATCATGGATTTCTGACAGAAGTATAGGCCTGCTCGTAGCATATTCCTGGGACTCTGTACTGTGTAACACTCGACAAAGACACCCAGAACATTTACTGGGGACTGTAACGGATGGTGTCGGGCATTTGTTATCTATACTAATGTACTGGTAGTTACATTTAACTGCATGGCAGTAAAATGTAGAGTAGTATGTCGAGTATACAGGCAGAGTATTCTTTCATGTTCTCCTTTGTTTTCCACGTGGATACATCTGTTTTGCTGGGAGCACAACAACATAAACCATCATACTTCTGGGTATTGTCACGCTCAAATACATATTATGTATTTGAGCGTAAAGTGAGTGTGGTATACTGATAGACAAACTGATTTTATTTCATTTTTGTACGCATTGTGATGTGTATGGTTAAAGGTACATTGTGTTCTACTGAGAAAACATTTTAATATGTATATCTAACACATTCCTGAAAAAATCCTTAAGTATTATTGTATTTTCTGTTATTTAAATTTGGGATTCCTGCAGTAAGGGAAACCAAAGCATGATGCTGGCTTCTAACTGATGATTGGCAGCTTTGCCATATTGCGGTTGCTTAGGGACAGTTGCTTTGATTTGCTGAATGTAACGGACGCATTTGTCAAATTTTCCTACCAAGCGTGAAATGCAGTTTGTTTGTTGGGTTGTGACAGCGGGAACTAGAGCCTAGCCACAGAGTTTGGGTGCCAGTTTCCTAGGGCAACCGATTCCATCCTAACAACTTTTTATTTAACACAACTGAAATGATTTGTTACACGAAAGTCTAATTTCACAGCAAATTCAAATTGTCAAAGTATTGCATAATTGTTGGTGGTGGTGTCCAATGTGGTTTCTGAAATGGGTTGAATTAGCCTGGAAGCCATTGGCCCAATACGGAAAACAGAAGATATTACTGTCATTACAACTGATAATTGGTTAGTTGCCACTATAAAACTTGGTTAATAGTAGCCTTCATGTTAGCAGTCCAAGTATGTACTGAAACTCTATAGTCTATTTTATCTTCTTACTTTGTTTTCTATTTTTAACTGCAGCAACTCCCTGTTGATACAGTTTTGGCTGTTACTTTGACATTTCATTGGCAGGCCATTAGCAGATCAAACAAGACCTTTTCGGTGCTTATTCCCATGATGATTGACCTTATTACATCATGGAAATATGCACTGGAAAAGTCCATCTAATGTACTGAGAGACCAAATGAAAAAAATCACTTTCTGAACTCTATCCCACCAGCCCTCTATCTCTGCCAGACAACCAACGATGGGCTTGCTTTTATGTTTTTAACTTCTAACTATCTTTCACATTTTATTTTTTCCCCTCTCATTCCTTGGGGGCGCTCAATTCAAGGTATGTTATTATCATTTAATCCTGACGCAATTACTATAATATTTGGCCGGCCTTGTCGACCGAGGCTTCGGACAAAACTTGTTAAGAGTTAAAGTTAGTAAATCTGTGGACGACCCAAACATCTCCACATCTCCAAACATCTCCAGTCATCTCCAGTCTTATTTTCCACTGGGCTGAGTATGGATTTATTTGATATAACCCCATCGTGGAAACAGGAGGTGCTCTTTAATGATGTAACTCATCTCAAGAAACCTTGATAAGAACCTTTCAAATCTGAACCTCATTGGTTCATATTTCCCATAAATAAATATATATTTATATATATTTAAGATTTAGAAACCCAGAGAAACAGGAAGTTATGCCAGACGACTGTTCAGGTCTTCCTCCGTTGGTTGAATCCTCAATTATTTCTTAAACTCTCAGCTTTGGAGCAGCTGACAGACATTAATTAAAGTGGAGCTTGAACCAACAAACTTGTACGCCAGCTGTCTCCCCTCCTCTGAGGGAGGCCCGGGCCCGTTGCTCATCTTCTGCCCCGTCAGACACATGATGAACCCCCTGAAAGATCTGCTGCCTTTCACAAATCGGGTTTATTACTACACTCTGAGTCATTTAGTTGAATGACATAATTCGTCCCTTTGTTATTAATTTTCTTTGATCTATGTTTTTTCTCACCACTTTCCTTTCCGTGTTCATCGTTTTCTCCTCCCACTTCAACATCTCCCTTCTTTCCAGGAGGGACATAGCAGGCAGGAATAAGACTTGGAGGGTTTGAGGGATTTGACCCAGAGAAAGGACATTCAGGAACGGCAGCTATCGGAAAACGAGACGTTAGCATCGCAGACAGCGCTTTCGGCTGGCGGTCATGGTGTAACCTTGGCGGTCTGCCGGGGGTGGGGGCTGATGGGAGGGCCATTCATCGGGTGTAGCCGGGGCACTGGCTGGATTTATTGGCCTTTGGGTGTCACCCGGTGACAAGGTGCACATTCTTTCGGTGCGTTATGGGAGCAGATGATAGTGGTTGGAGGCCGCTGGTAAATAACTTGGAGGTTATGTCTTTTATTGAGTTATATATGGCGCTGATATTTACGACTGGTCCGGCCCTGAACAAGAAGAAAATAAAAATATACGCATATTTATCATTGTGCGATTATTAACTGTACTGCTCTCGCCGGCGGAGAGCAGTACAGTTATTTGGTTATTTTATTTTTATTTGCCGGGGCTGGGAACCTGATAAAGATGCAAATATATTGGTGCCAAGGCAACAAAACTTGAGCACACGCGCACACATGCACCAACACCTCTGCATATGATCAACATGAGGTAACAATAGGCTAGCAGGTCTTGTGTGGGTTAATGCAAGGCTGCATATCAAATATTAGAGGGACACAGGCATTGGTAACGGTAGAGCAAGACAGAGAGAGAGAGAGGGGGGGACTCCCGGGGACTGTTAATGAGAGACATGCTGGATCTGGCCTTTTGCTGCGGTCATCAGAAAGGAAGCCCCTTAACCAGGAGTGTCACCGCTGCCATCACGCCGGCTATAAGTACGCTATTAAAATGCATTAGCTCCCGCGACGCACCGCCGCACGTCCCGGCCCGCGCCATCATGATGCCAAGGTGGACGCCGCCGAGCTCGCTCCCCGAATGTGTTCCCTACAAAGACGGCCTTTACCCTGGGCCAAGAACGTTTGGGACGGGGAGGGAAAGGGCATTTTACGTCGTGGATGAATGTATGCCACTCTTGTACGGGCGGTGAAGTGTATGCCTGAATGCAACGTGTCCTGGAGGAGGACTTCTGGTCAGGGTTTCTTTTGGAGGGATAAATGTGTGCGGAATTGTTAAGTCCATAATGAGATCTTGTCTGCTTGACAAATGGGGGAGTTTAGCTCCTTGGCCAAAATAAACTCTTAAACTCAAGATTAATAAGGGTTTTAGCAACCTGAACTGGTAGACTGTTTTAATAGTAAGACTGAAGTCAATATTCATTCAGTTGAAAGGTCATAAATCAAGGAATCATAGTATTCAAAATCAGTATACCGTCTCGGGGACTGTCTGTTGTGTCTTGGCAGAATACATAATTCTCAAAGTTGCAGAAACAAATCAGTTTATAACAGATGTCCGTCCTTACTTTTCATTAGTTTACTCTTAAAGGGAACACAAAGAGATGGCATCATCTCAGTTTGTTTTACTCCTGCATCCTTCTCCCCAAAGCTCTGCCATTCGAACACAACAAAAGATCAATGCCAAAATCAATAAAAGACCATAAATATGGCTGTGCGGTGGAATCCCTCCTGCCGGCCAGATCTTTGGTCCGCCTCATAACCCTGATGCTCTCCGCCTCCAAGTCTAACCCCGCTCTCTCCCCGGTCTGAACATCTGGATCCTACGGTACATCCCCCAGACCCGTCACCGTGACCACAGTGTCACCCACCCCTTTGTCAGTTTTATATGATTTCATAACCTAGACTAACAACACATAAAACCACCCAGAGGTTGGCCCTCGCACCAGCCTGAAGTGGACCTGGATGGAAAAACAAGTCGACTCCCAAACGCACATCAAATCACATATTGTCGCAGATGTGTGGGGGGACCACGAAATCAGACCAAAAAATCTTGAGTTTGGCTTCTTCCCTACCACCCGTCTGCCTGCCAGTCAGCTCCCCCATCCCTCCAGTACCGGGCATCCTCTATTAGCGCTGGTTCCCCGGGCCAACATCAACCATGAGTGATCAAACTGAATAATTACAGTCTCTTGGACAACGCTCATTTTTCCATTTCACTCCCCCCCCCCTCCCCTCCTCTCCTCTCTATTTGACCTCTGCATGTGTCATGGTGATGACATCGTCTGTTGTGAGCGACGGCGCAAAAAAACCCCTGCCGACTTTGACATTCCTCTGCCATTACTGAGACAGCAGCCCTCCCTCCCCTCCCCCTCCCTCCCCTCCCTGATAACACGACTCAGATGATTGGCCATGAAGCCGGCCCTTTATATCCCATCACACGCGGACCCGCACACCAGAGCCCCTCCAGTTCTGATGAGCCTGCGTGCCCCAGCTTTATCTCAATTAATGTGCAGTCCGTGTGTCCTTGTTTGTGTCGGATGTTTGCGTGTCTCCACTGGCAACGGCCGCAGTCGCATCCCTGCGGTTATTGGCTGTTTATTCTTTCAGTTCCTTGTAAAACTGGAAAAAGTAGATTTTGCGAGGGTGGTGTTCAGATAGTCGACCATCTTCTAGTTCCTTCTAGCTCTGGCAGGTTTTAGCTCCTCTGTGATTTACATCGGTAATGGCTTTTATAAGAGAGGGGGAGGATAGGGGAGGTCGGGGGAGGTTGGGCGTGGGGGGGATGTGCAGAGAGCACAGCAGTGTTCAATTAGCTGCTGTTAGGATGGGACTCTAGCCACCGGCATCTGGAGCCGACGCTCAACGCTTACTCTTTACTGACAGATTGTCAGGACAAAGGGGAGTGGAGTCACACATTCCAAGTCAGCTGAGGCTTGCTCTTTCCTAGGTCATGGCCTCGAGAAATGAGCCCGAGCTGGGTTTGAGACAGAATGATGTGTTAAAGTGCTTGAGACTTGATCTTGATTTTGTCTTTAGTGCTTTAGTGCTGAAGTTTTTTTTTTTTCCCGTGAATGTATTTATCCATCCATCCATCTCTTTGTCAATTGATATAATGTAAAACATATACACTCTAAAACTTTTCACAGTAAAATTACAGTAAAATACTGGCGACAATTTCACCAGTAAGGTACTGTTTATCTACAGTAATATTACTGTATAATATTACTGCTAAAAGCCTTATAATATCTTTGCCAGTCGATTTTACAGTGGCATGCTGTATGTTGAAATTACATAGCATGATGTGAAAAGGATCACATATATGATCGATTGGCGGTCTTGCGCCCAGAACACACAACCAACACAGGTATTACCCCACCGCCCTAAGTACCTCGTTGGCGGTGCTCGATTTCCCCCAACTCCACCAAGGCAAACGCTATTTTCCCAAGATTCTTTGCTATTTGCAGTATATGGCTGTAAATGTACACATTGACAGAAATGATGATGAAATTCTTGAACCATCATTGTGACTCCCACAATGCACCGTTTTTTTGCATTTTACTGTAAAACCTAAATGCAGTAGATTACTGTTCGTATTTCACTGTTCATTTACATCAAAGTCTTACAGTGTATGTTTTATTGAAAGACCAGCCTTAAGTCGCATTGTTTTCAAGTGAGCCCCTTAAAAGAAGTAGACGGGAGACTTTTAGAACCCAATGAAACTACAGCCCGGTGTTCGGACCACTCTGAAGGGTATTTGACGCAAACCAGCGTATTGGGGTGGCTGGGTAAGGGGGGGTGGGGAGGCTCCGGGAGTGTGGATAATAAGATTCAAAGGGAGGGCTACCAGCTAGGATTTTTTTGTGATCAGTGATAGGATGTGATATTGATTACATTATGGAAATCACCATGGATTATCATTGACTTTAGATACGTCCAGGCAGGTCTATTTAAAGTAGATGAGCTGGTTCAAATGTTACAAACATCCCTCTCCTAGATCCGATCCAATAAAACTGTGCTTTTATATTCACTTACACTGTTTACTGTTGGGTGTCCACACAGCTGGCAAACATCTATCAGGCCCACTGTCGTATTTCACAGTGGTGATGAGCCCTTGACACCAATTTGTGTTCCATTGGACTGCAGTAATTCTCTCTCTTTCCCTGCAAGATCGATACCGCTCTCCCACAGGCCCCGCTTCTTCAAGCTGCTCAGACAGATAAAGGAGCAGCAGAAATTGAGAGAGAGAGAGAGAGAGAGAGAGAGAGAGAGAGAGAGAGAGAGAGAGAGAGAGAGAGAGAGAGAGAGAGAGAGAGAGAGAATAAAATGTGAGACAGAAGAAAGTGACAGAGAAAGGTTATTAGTAAAAGGAAGAGAGGTGTGAAAGAGGAAATGAATGGGAGGAAAGCTAAAAGTTTGACAGTAAAGGGGAGAAGGAGAAGTTAACGTTAAAAGGAAGAGAGGTGTGAAAGAAGAAATGAGAGAGGGGGAAAGCAATATGGCTGAGAAGAATAGGTCTGACAGTATTGGGAAGAGAGAGGGTGAGGGAGAGAGTTGGGCAAAGAAGGCAGGGAGGTAACAGAAAGGAGGAGAACAACCACCACAGGAGAAAGTCGGAATGGCGTGGCTGCTAAGAGCAGGGCAATCTGTTCTTCACAACTACAACATTACAAAGACATACTTCACGTCTTACTCTTCTTACTCTTGTGTGTTTATTATTTTTGCCCAATGCACATTTCTTTGTAAACTCCCAACACGATAAATAATAATTTGGGATTGGAAGTGAAATCTCATGTTCTGAGAGCTGAGGTTTGAAGAGCCACCAGGTTTGTGTTGTGCCGGTGGTTCTAGCCGTGGTATAAATCAGGGCTCCAAGAGTCCAAGCCCTCTGGTTTCCATTAGGGCTGTGAGGTAAGATGGCAGCAGAACATGGTCCTGCAGAACACAGCTCTCGGGGAACTTTGATCATATCTGCTGGGAGGCATGAGAGCCCGAATGAAGGTCAGGATGGCGAATCGATTCACGTATTATCTGAGCAGCTCAGCTGATTAAAAAACCATCAGGTGGATTCACTGAAACGCTTGAGAATTCGCTTGTTGAATCCTGAAACAACCGCTACTTTTATTGCAGTGTTTACAAGGTTTAGGCATAATTTTCTCTAAATGGCTGTGGTCATGTCCAATTTGGAAGAATTTCTCAGTAAAGTATAAAAAACCCTGGACCAAAACACCACTTTGCCTGAGAGTGTTTTTACTCTACTCACAGTGGGTGGAAATTGTAGGGAATTGTTACAAAATGCGGCAAATCCGGGCCTGGAAATAGCAAAATTACCTCACTCAATATTTCCAAACACTAAGATTTCCATCTTCAGAACAATTCTGGCATCGATTGCGCGCGTCACGATTGAGTCTGTGGCCAGCAATCAATTTCTAACATCCTCCCGTCAATTGTGTGTTTGAGAGGGCGCATGTGCTAGTCAGGTCTATCTCGGAAAGGGGCCACTTCAGGATAGCCCGCCGTCTTGGGCGCACTCCCTGGCGTGTGCGTGTTCGCTGCGTGATTCGAAACACATGCCGAGGAAACGGTGGGAAAACTAGAGACCGCATCCCAGCAGGCTTAGCGTTGGATGAGACGAAGGTCTGCGACGTTCCCCTGGCGCTTGGCCGCTGTGGTTTGATGGTCGTGCCACATTTGACACGGTGCCGTTTCTCATAAATTCTGGTTTCATTAGTCCGCGGAGGAACGGCGTGGAGGAGTTAGTGGCGGCGTCGATGAGGAGCGGTCATCTGTCATCAGATGTCAGCTTTACGCTTTCTCCGTGTTATGAGTCATAATTGGTGTTGAACGTAACAGAAATACAAACGTGAGCGTTTTGACTCGGTAATAATTGCCTTGACATTTGGTCCGTAGGCCTAGCGGTGATTGTAACACTGGGAGCATTGTATTACGAGATTTAGCTCAACACCGGCTGGTCACGGTGGAGATAAAATGTATAAATATTAATGTGTTGTATCCGATTTCTTAAAGGTCTCTTGGAAAATGTATTTGAAAGCGTTAAGAAATGTTCCGCAACAAACAATAATTATGGTTTACGTTTGAGCTTTTATCACTCAATTATGGTTAACCAAACAATAAAATGTTGAATCAACTTTACTAAACAAAGACCGGTATCCTCTTAAGGAATGCTATTATCTATGAATATGCAATTTAAATTACTCCGCTGCCCTCTCTCACACACACACACACACACACACACACACACACACACACACACACACACACACACACACACACACACACACACACATACACACACACACACACACACACACACACACACACACAAACAAAATCGGTTTCCATACTGCAAGTATTGTTATTATACTGTATACATTTGATATACTTTTATATTTTCAATTTTATACTCTTATAAAGTACATGTATATTTTTAATTCTATTTAATATTATTTTGTCTTCTGTTCTATCGTGCTTCTGCATGCCAGTCATGAAGGAGTGTTTTTTGAACCCTGCAGATGTGTGTCATACCAGGGACCTTAGTTATCAGGTCTCTCAGAGGCACACTTAAGAATCAGACTGAAGGTACTTTTATGTCTTCTGATGGAAATGTCCATAAGACACCGTATTCTCAAGACAACTCTCAGAACTGAGGCAGCCTCGGCTGGCTGAGACCGCCTCGGCTGACTCCCAGCTATACCACGAGCCAGCTACCTCTTTTACCAAAAGGAGAAGTGGCATCCCTATCTGCTGCTGTGCCCTCAAGGACGTCTCCCTGCGCCAACACTGGCGTCTGCCCACTGTTCGGGGCTCACTGCAGCGCCTCAACCTTTATACGCTTGTCGTGCTGAATGGCCTCTCTGTGCAGAGACTACTTCTTTTATATAATTCTTTACGTATAAATACATAGTTTGAAGGCATTTTTGCAAGACAGTATCACTTCGACCTGAGATTCAAATGTTATTAATAATATAATATATTATTATATATATAATATATATTATTATATATATTATATATTATTATATACATATATATAATATATATATGTATGCCTATATATGCCTATCTATATGTTTTGCATTCAATAGCTGGAAAATGATAAGCATTTTGATATTAAGAACTTTCATCGCCGATACTCCTAACTTTCACTGAGTTATGAGGGATCTAAGGATGCAGGAATGTTGATAACTTGCTGTTACTCCAAAAGGAATAGGACGATCTCTTTCAGTATTTATGGCCACTTCTGACCGATTTCCTGAGAGGGTTGATATCTCCAGGTCCAACACTAGGATTAAAGTATGAAGGGTTTGGTGTCGTACTGAGAAGAAACACATGCAGTTGGCTGCAGAGTCACTCACTGTACTGTGTGTATTTTTGTGTGTTTGTGTGTGTGTGTGTGTGTGTGTGTGTGTGTGTGTGTGTGTGTGTGTGTGTGTGTGTGTGTGTGTGTGTGTGTGTGTGTGTGTGTGTGTGTGCGCGCACATGTGGGTGTTTATGCATCTGAGTATGCCTGTATGTTTGTGTGTGTGGGTGCATATTTTTACATTTGTGTGTGTGTGTGTGCGCATGTCAATGTATAAATATATATGTATCACACGTGTGTATCAAAGAAGTCAGATCACTGCTAGTGGACTCGGGGAAATCATCCAGAAGGAGAACTTTAGTAGCACAGTGTGTGTTTTCTATCAAGCGGAGAACATCCAGTCAATGCCCATGTTTGGCCAACTGAGAGCCTGGCTATGGAGCCCCTATCTGGGCATGTCTCTGCCCGCCTGGGGGGCGTTCCGTGGGCTGATGGCTGTTCTTATGTGACCGCATCCCGAGCAGCGGTGCAGGCATGCGGTGCTGCAGCTGTACAGCCTACTGTGTGATGGTGTTGGACCCATGCTCCACGTAGACTGTTTGCTTTTGTTTGATATGATGAATCTCCTGGGTTCTGTACAGTGCTATCCCTTTGTTCCTGTTTATGTAAAGTCTTTTTTTCCTGTTTAAGTAAAGTTTTTTGTTAAATCCCTCGCTTCTTCATTTCCCATTATTTTCATTCTGATCTCTTTCTTTATCTCTGTTAAAAAAACAAAACACTTTTCCTGACCCCATCCTTCTGTTTTTTATGTCAGCTACTTATCGCTTTCTTTCTCTCGCTCTGTGTACCTCTCTCTGTGTCTCTCTGGCACTCTGTCCTTCTCTAAATGTATTTCTTTTTAATTAGGTATTCACAGAGTATCTGTGTATACCTATTGTTTTTGTAGTGGATATTATAATTCTCTTTCTGTCGGTCTACCACTTTCTCTCTGTCTCCATCCCTCTGTTTCCCCACTTTTGCTCCCATCCCTGTGTCTCAGCCCCTCCATCTATCTCCCTTCTCTCCCTCTCGACCCTCTCCCTCCCTGACCCTCTCCCTCCCTGACCCTCTCCCTCCCTGACCCTCTCCCTCTCGACCCTCTCTCCCTCTCGACCCTCTCCCTCCCTGACCCTCTCCCTCTATGCCTCCTGATACATTACAGTGGAGCATTTAGCTGTTGATCAGATAGTGGTAGGGGCGGGAAAAATAATAGATTCTTTGATGCATCGCGATTCTCTCTAGAACGAATACATTTTATTATTATTATTATTTTATTTTTTTTCACCTGCTGCAACATTCTGTTCACCAGAGAGGGATAATTTTAGTAATCTTAAAATTATTTAATTGATCTTCTTCAGTG
>NC_082392.1:11116710-11122044 GCF_031168955.1 Gadus macrocephalus
ACACACATTTCCTACTGGCTCGGTCCTGATCCGGGACGTCGACTGGCTCCGACGAGGATCTAGTTACCCCCGTGTTTCAGATGTTGAAACCCATTCTGCCCGCATTTCCTGCACTTTATAACGACGAGGCCTGTTCTATTTAAGTACCCAATAGCAGTAGGCTACGAATACCCGCGGCAGATGCAGATCCCACTTCCCCGTATCGCGTTTGTGGTAGGATCGATTTCCACAGGGGGTCCCTCGACCTATTGTGTTTATGATCACCCTGGCGCAGAGGGAAACACGTTGCGGTGGTCTTATTCGAGATGGGCTACAGAAGTAGTGTCTTCGCGTTTGCATAATATCGAATAATAGTAAACATCATTGAATGATCACGGTCTGGATCCGAGCAAAATGACCTGGCGTAGACGTTGTATTGAATGCGAGAAGTCGATACATCGATCTGAAGAGGAGATATATCCCCGGGTTGATGTCCCCATCGAGAAACGCCCCCGGGAAAGGCGAGCGTTTCGCAGCTACTTATGGTTTGATTAACTGCCTCCATCTCCGTGAGGTTGTTCACATATGCTATTCGGTTTCAGTTATGCGTTACCCAATATGTTTATTTAGCTCTTTGTCGGTCCGCTTGACATAACAATCCGCGACAGAGCTCCTCCTGGCAGATTAGTGGAGATGGATGCCCCCCTTGAAGGGATCCTGCTCACACACACACACACACACACACACACACACACACACACACACACACACACACACACACACACACACACACACACACACACACACACACACACACACACACACACACACACACACCGTCCGTCACTTTAAAAAGCACAATCTCCCTATCGGCGCGCTCATTATGTGCCATTACATCCCTCACATTGATCTATTGGTCACAAAATGTACCACTATTTACATGACGATCATAGTAACCGATCAGTTACTAAACGTGGACGTAAAACTGGACAGCGCCGGACCATTTCTCTTTTATATCTATCGATAAATATATAGCCTTATAATTAAATGCGTACACCACTGGGACAGTAACTATGACGCCGATAACCTAGACGTTGTGAAACAGCAGTTTATTGTAAACTATATAAAAAATAAATACAACCAGTTTCATATCGTTGAGATGACAAACAACGGTCTGAATTATTTTTTCACAGCTTGATTATAATCTGATCAAACGGCCCCAGGTTCATCTACATCTACACGTCCACCGTCACATGTGTATTATCAACACCATTTAAATTCGTCCTTTCCTTCATCAATCTCCTATGCTTCTCCTATCCCTCAAGGGCCCAAGATGTCCAGTGAAGCCCAGAGACCTGACGACAGCCCCAGCACCAGCGGGGGCAGCTCTGACCTGGGAGGGGAACCAGAGGGAGTCGCTCCGGTGGAGCAGGAGCGTGAACAGGCCCAGCCCAAGAAGAAGGAGACCAAGATCTCCAGCAAGACCGCCGCCAAACTGTCCACCAGTGCCAAGAGGTGGGTCCAGGAGCGCAGGGTCCTATACGGGGCAGCTGTGGCCAGGGGATTGGGGAGTTATTCCGGGGGACAGGCAGCCTTATTTTAGGAAGAACGCCTCACTCCATTTGTGGGGTTAATTTATGGAGAACACATTTGTGGCACGCCCGGGCTCTGGATGAACGTGTGAAACTATGAATAACGACCTCTTTTATCACGTGCATTGAGACACACGTACGCCTCTGTAATTAATTGAGAGATGCGGGGTGACGACAGAATTATGCAGCCGGTTTAACAAGGTTTGGCCGAGGCCAGGGAGTCTTTTATGTATATTTAGTTATCGTGACAGAGACCGATGGTGCCAACGTCGTCCGTTTTTAGTGACACTGTATAGTCCCCTCCAATCTCCTCTCGCGCTGGGGCTGAAGCCCACCTTGTTTGTGTGCATAGTTCATAAGGTTTGCATGCATTTTTTAATTCAATCACTGATTAGACGCACTGATTGTCCGCGAGCTGAAAGGGCATTTGTATATTTGGATGATGGTTTTACTTCACAATGAATCTTTTCATCATGGAGGAGGGGTGGTGTGAGTTTCTCTCTTGACAAAATCCATTATCAATGTTCTGTACAAACCGTCCTCAGTTCTCATGGCAGTGATAATACTATGTAGACACAAAAGGTTAGTATTACTTACAATGGCATGTCCTATCCAAGCTCTTTTTTAATTGCTGCTTTGTTTCAACAACAGATCTATAACCCAGCTGAAAGCTCTTATAAAAATCATCCTCAGTGCCTCTCCACATTGAAAGCGAGTTTTAAAATATCAGAGTCAAAACAAAGCAGCGTGTTTGATTTGTGTCTGTCTGTTTCCCAGGATTCAGAAGGAGCTTGCGGAGATCACACTCGACCCCCCGCCCAAACTGCAGGTAAAACCCCGCTCACTCTCTTGTAGTTCCTCTTTGCCCGTGTCACCACGTCTCACCTAAAGGACACCATGCAGAAGATGTATTAGACCTCCTGATCGGAGTTGAGGCCCTAATATGCCTGACAGACAAGGCATATTAACACGGGCTTTCTAGGTGGTAGAGATGGTTCTATCCTCCATCTCCCTCTCTCTCCTCTCTCTGTTTCTCTGTTTTTGGTGTTATTCCCTGAAGGTTTTTGTTTGGATGCAGTGGTAATCTGGGGGATTAAAGTGGTTCAGCTGAGTTGGACACTGCTTGAAGATGGTCACGGCCCGTTGTGGTCCATAGCGTATGAGGGGGAAGGTTGTAAGAAACAGAAAATAAAGCAGGCTATTGTACAAACAGAAGCAAGCGTCAAAGTGTGATGTTTTCACTTTGTGTTAGTTGTATTAGAAGGGGTGTTAAGTGTGTGTGTGTTCATGTGTGGGGGTCGGGCGGTGTAATTGTATGCGTGCGTGTGTTTTTGTGTTCTGTCCCTCGTGCATCACTTCCTCAAACAAGCACAGCCCCGTTGCGGCACACAATAACCATTGTCCGTGGTGCACGCACACGCACACAGGCCAGAGGTAAGCCTTTGTGGAGAGTGTGTATGTGCTTTATTCACGTGCTGAACATAGCAATGTTTCATTGATTACAACTCTGTTACATTGTTGCCTACAAAATTACTGCTTTGAGGCGAATAAGGGGGGAAATGGATCCATTTCCCCCTTATTCGCCTCAAAGCAGTAATTTTGTAGGTGTATAGACTTGCCAAAACCTGGCTTGGCAGCATCCATGCTGCCAAGCCAGGTTTATGCATGTATTCTACACTATATGTACTTTAGGAAAGATGTATATTTGGTTGTGTGCTACTCTTTGTGGGATACTATTATTTGCTGTGAAGTCGATGTGTGTTAAAGGACTGGCTGTTTTTTTCCTAAACTGGCTTTGTGTTGTTCATGGATCCCTGTGTTTTCTGAACAAAATGTGTTGGTGGTTTTCCCGGTGAGGTGGCATCGCTACTCCCCGAGACTATTTTAGTCTTAATCAGCCCCTCTCAATCTCCACCGACTAGCCAAATGTGTCTTGATGCCGTCAATGGTCACGCATCAAGACACATTTGGCTAGTCGGTTGAGCTCTACTCTAGGCTGAGTTGCTTTTATTGCACTGTAAGCTGAAGATGGTTCCTCAAGGACCATAAACAGACAGAAGCCCTCTTACTCAGAGGAAAATGAGGAGGGGGAGGTGGAAGGAACTATGTTGCCTGACATTTTTAAGCACGAGTACACAGGCTTATTATTGTTATTATTATTATTTTACTTTGTACAAGTCAATCAAAGTAAAATAATCGTCGGCAGAAACGTTTCACAGCCACCATCTTGGCAGGGGTGTGAGTTGCCTGGGAAACAATCATGATCACCCGCCCCCTAATCTGTTCTGTAAACTTCAGTGGACAGCAACAAATCCTAATAAAATAAGAACGGTCTTTGAGACAACATCCAAATAGATTAGGGAAGAGCATAGTCTATGCATGCATATATGTATTTTCATTACATATTAAGTTTTTCGGCTACTCAAATGGGTTCCATTATCCTCCGCAGAGCGCTTGTAGCGGAAACAATTTCCCCTGGGATCTGTATTTATCCGAGTGTTACTCATATCAAATGGACAAATACAAATCTATCTCTGCTGTTCCTGTGCATCAGCCAGATGTGCTTCGTTGTTGTGCGTTTGCTTGGCTGGTTGTTGACTGGAGGCTTAGGGCTGGAGCTAGTGTTGTTATTCTTTGAGCTTGCCTGCCCGTCCCTGGCTGAACGGGAGCTGAAAGGTTAGTCATCGTATTCCCGCCACAAATGGAGTCACGGCCTGTTGGTACTATTCACCAGATGGACACTGATTTGTGGGGTAGAAGAGCTCCTTCTCTCCCTGGTGAATTCTGGCTACCAAGCCAGGAGACGATGATGTATTTCCTTCCAATCTCTCCCAACTCCCACCATTTCAACCTTTTCTCTTTTTTCGTCTCCCTCTCTTGCCATCTAGCTCTTTCTTATTCTCAATCTCACCACCCATAACTCTATCTTGTTCTTCCCCTCATTTTTCCTTCTGTCTCTCACAAGCTTGCTCTTTTTCTATCTTGCTTTTTCTCACACACTCGCACTCTATCTCACTCCTAATCTCCCCATTCCCTCACAACATCCCCCCCTCCGCCCCGTCCGTCTCCCTCCCTCGCTGTCTATCTGTATCCATCTCTCTGGGTTGACATTCACACTACATAAATACTACATTGTATACGTCTTGTCAGTCAGTTCTTGGCTGAGCTCCAGTGAGTGGAGAGGCAGGGTTTCTCTACCTTATCGTCAGGCAGAACTGACTGCTGTCCTCCCACAGAGTGCTGGGTTGAGCCCCCACCCACCCAAGTTGAGCACGGGTGAGGTTGAGGATGGGGAACGAGATTGTTATTATTTGGTGGTAACGTTGCACTGCTGGAAGAACTGTATAGTGTTTTGGTTAGGGGTTGACTCTCAGCCAAAATATACTCTGTTCAACAAATCGCCAATGTTCGCAGCCCATTCTGTCGGCCTCCTTACTAGTACGATGCCATATCCCCCTCATCCTTAATTATCTACTTAATCATTTTAATTGTGAGTCTTTAGATAAAAGTTTCTTCTAAATATCTGAGTAGTAATTGCTCGGAACTGGTGTGTGTGTGTGTGTGCGTGAACTGTTCAGGGAGGGTGTCTTTGTGTGCCTTTGTCAGACTTTGATGCTTTCTAAGGTGGAAAACAAGTCTTAGAGGAATCTTACTGAGGTTTCTAGATTCAAGTATTTCGAAAGGCAGGGTAGTATTTTTTGAGGTAGATGAGTCAGGATTTTGTTCAGGATCACATATTTATGAGGTGTCATTCACACTAGGT
>NC_082392.1:11122144-11134644 GCF_031168955.1 Gadus macrocephalus
CTTTGCCTCGCCAGAAAAACTTGCAAAAACGCCAAATGCATGTGTCATCTCCCACACACACACACGAGACAGAAAATGGAATAGAAACGAAAGAAGCAAAAAATAAAGAGGAAAACTTGGGTGAGATTTATGATGGAAGACTTTTTTCATAAGAGTTTTTGGCTTGGATATTTTTCTTAAAGTAATACCGTGAGTCACAGTCACTGAGGGGAGGAGAGAGGAGGTGGTTGTTTTGGAGAGAGAGAGAGAGAGAGAGAGAGAGAGAGAGAGAGAGAGAGAGGGAGAGAGAGAGGGGGTAGAGAAAAGGTGAGAGATAGAAAGAGCGAGAGAGAGAGGAGGTGGTTGTTTTGGAGAGAGAGAGAGAGAGAGAGAGAGAGAGAGAGAGAGACAGAGAGAGAGACAGAGAGAGGGAATAGAGAGAGATAGGGGGTAGAGAGAAGGTGAGAGATAGAAAGAGAGAGAGAGAGAGAGAGAGAGAGAGAGAGAGAGAGAGAGAGAGAGGGTAGAGAGAAGGTGAGAGATAGAAAGAGAGAGAGAGAGAAAGAGAGAGGGAGAGGGGGGGTAGAGAGAAGGTGAGAGATAGAAAGAGAGAGAGAGAGCGAGCAAGAGAGAGAGAGAGCGAGCGAGAGAGAGAGAGAGAGAGAGAGAGAGAGAGAGAGAGAGAGAGAGAGAGAGAGAGAGAGAGAGAGAGAGAGAGAGAGAGTTGGTTTCTGAGTTACAACACCAACGCTCCCACGCCAAATGTCAAGATTTGAAATGTAAGAAAAGATCATTAAACATGATACCATGTAGGCCTACGATAGCATACTGATCATTAAGTCACACACACACACACAAACACAAATAGATCTGACAGCTGCTTCTTCCAGAGTGCGTCAGCCTTTGCACGGTGCTATCATCGAGACATATTAAACACCACCACACTTTGCACCTTCCGCTTCTCCACCTCCGCAAGCCAGGCGCTGTTCATTCACTTGTGCTCTCATTATCCCCCCTGATGTGGCATTCCTGGGGCATCTGTTGCGCTCTGTCTTGGTGTTTCTTTTACAACACTGTTACGGCCTGTTTTGTTTTTTCTTAGGTATTTTATGTATTTCATTATTTACTTCTTTGGTATTTATTCTTTATTTTATTTTATTTATTTTCATTTATTTTACAACTCTGTCTTGGTCGGTCTCGATATTTTGTATTTATTCTATGTGTGTAACACTAAAATGGTATATTAGTGGTATTATTTTTCATTATTCACGTATTTATTACTTTATAATTGTTTTGCTTTACAACCTCCCAGATTCCACAGCCTGAACCTCCAGGCTGTATATTTACACCCCTCCATGAATCACCCGTGTTGATCACTTAGCGGTCAGGCAGACTGCGATCCCGGATGGCTACAGGAGTAGTGGACTTCCAGGAGAGATCAGAAAAAAGACCCCAGGGGCGTGTGCCAATAGTGATCTTATGCACGGTATATCTGCCCAGCGTGCCAGGCAACTGTTATAGCTGCAGAGATTTATGTCCGGGCTCTAAGTTTGGTGTGTGGATGTGTGTGTGTCTGCGTGTGTGAACGTGTTTGGTGTGTGTGTGTGTGTGTGTGTGTGTGTGTGTGTGTGTGTGTGTGTGTGTGTGTGTGTGTGTGTGTGTGTGTGTGTGTGTGTGTGTGTGTGTGTGTGTGTGTGTGTGTGAATGCTTGAGCGTGATGTGTCAGCCAGGAGCCCAGAGAGGTTTTGGGCTCCTCACTATCATATTTACAGGCTGCTGTTGTTGAGTACTGTGTCTTCATTAGTTATCTATCTTTGTCGCTATCTATCTCGCTCTGTCTCCCTCTGTCTGACTCACGCTGTGTTACTCAGGGTCTCTCTACCACTCTGCTTCTCTCTGACTTTCTCTCTGTCTCTCTGGGCCTCTCCTTCTCTCTGGGTTTTTCTGGGGGTATCTCTTGGTCGTGTTCTCTCTCTCTCTCTCTCTCTCTCTCTCTCTCTCTCTCTCTCTCTCTCTCTCTCTCTCGCTCTGTCTCTCTCTCTCGCTCTCTCTCTAACTCTCTCTCTCTCTCTCTCTCTCTCTCTCTGTCTCGCTCTCTCTAACTCTCTCTCTCTCTCTCTCTCTCTCTCTCTCTCTCTCTCTCTCTCTCTCTCTCTCTCTCTCTCTCTGTTTCTATTTCTCGCTTCCTCTCTCTCAGTAGTAGTCTCTCTCATGTCACTCTCTCTTTCGCTTACATCTCATATTTCAAGTTCAATGGGCTTTTCTGTCATGAAAAGCATGAATTTACATTGCCAAAGCACGCAAAGTAAAGTAGTATATAAAAAAAGAAGACGTATATTAAATTACAAAATGTCTCTCTCTCTCTGTCTGTCCCGGTATCTCCCTACCTCCTGTCTCAGATGGACCCGGTGCAGAAGGCTGTGTTGCATCATACCCTGGGGGTGGTGCCCACGGTCAAGAGGAAGCATGTGTCTTGCAGTGTGTGCCAGCTGAGGTTCAACTCCCAGGTGAGTCCGGTTAAGCCTGCACACAAAACCAGTCTCTGTACTTTTCAGTCGCATCCAAGGACAGTGGTTCTCAATCTGTGGGTCGCAAGCCATGAGTGGGTGATATTAGCAGACCCAAGTAGGTTGTGGCATGGACGAAGTAACAACCATTATATTTAAATCCAAATGATATTCCTTTTGCCCTGTTTAATTTGGTCAAAAGTATGTCTGGAGACTGAAAAGGGGAGTACTTTATTGATTAATAAATGTTAATTATAGTACTTTTTGGACATGCTACTGACAATGGATCGCTGAATCATGGCATGAATCAGTTAAGGAACCTCTGTTCTCGATGAATCTAGTTTAGTTGACCGTGGACCAAGAGGGATTCGTCGGCTTGATGGAGATGGGGGAAGGTAAAGGTTGTGTGGTCACTACCTGTCACCTGAGCCGGCTCGGTGAGAGAGAACTGCTTAGATGTTGGACGACCACTGGTTCAAACTTAAGAAACACAAGCTGCTTTCAATTAAAGAGTCTATCGGTGTGCTGAAATGTGTTTTGAATAGAGTGTTATAGGCACATAAACCTTGGAATATTTGTACTCTGGTAGAAAATTACTGGTGAAAGTTCCCGTCTTGCCAAGGTATTGCCAACAAGGATAAAGTTGGCTAATAGCTTAAGCTTAGCTTGTGGCTGATCTAGCTATTTCTGTGTGTGTGTGTGTGTGTGTGTTGTGGTAACCCGGTGCTCGGTTGGGCCAGGTTCCACGGATGAACGACACTTTTAGCGTGCGGATACGCCGTTAAAGGCATTTATTTACAATCAACTTAAATCAAACAAGGAGCTCGCAGTCTCTAGGGCCTCTAGCCTCTCCCGGACACGAGCACTTCCTCCTTGCTCCCGTGCCGTGCTGTGCTGTCCTGGACCTCCTTTTAAGATGGCTCCTCTGTCACTGGCCAGGTGTCCACCAATCACCCTGATTGGGGAGGCGAAAGGGATGCTCTCCGTCGCCGGCTGGTGGGTGGGGGTGGTATATCCCGTCCTTCACGGTCCCTCTGCCCCGTCCAGGCCGAGGTTTACAGTCACACTGTGTGAACTAACACCCACCCTGTTGAGTGAGTTAAACATGGCATCAGAGCAGTTACTGGCATTACTGTGTACCACAAAAGGCTTTACTGTTACTGTTTTTGTACACTGTTTTGCTTATTATGCTACCATTATTGCACTGTTGGCTCATTATGGCACCTATAGCCATCCCTGAAGGGAAGGATCCCTCTTTCTGTGTTCTTTCTCAAGGTTTCTAACTTGATAATTAAGTGAAATTTCCCCCGCCCTTAATTTATGACGTGTGAAGGGGAACTGTGAAGCCCTTTGAGACTATAAGGACTTAGGAGCTGCACCAATAAACCTGAAAGCAACTTGCCTGCATTAATGAGCAGGGAGGGGTAATGCCAGGGCCTCTTTCTCAAGGATGTCCACAGGTAGACTATATGCGTTGGGGTTTGGAACCCCAGAACCTTTGGGCTTTAGCAACGTTAGTAATGCACTTCTCATGAGAGAATGGAAAGTGTTAAAATCCCCATCTTATGTTCATATTTAAAAGAGAGGGGCGGAGAGACGGAGTATGCACTCCTGTGAATGTGTGTTGTTGGCTGTGAATAGAGAATGTATATGTACATGAGTCGCATTGTCTTTCGAATGTAAATCCTCTCAAGCGTTCCCCACTTACAGACCAAGCAGGCCCGATACCTGAATGTTGAGAGATGCACGGAGAGCAAGACTAGAGATACCAGGACTGGCTGTGTACTTTCAGTCCAGTTAGTAATACAATATTTCATTGGATATAGAGATATTTAGACAGAGATAATAAAATCTTTGAAGATAGATGTCATCCAACGTTTGTGTGCTGTCGGGTGGAGCCCTGTTCCACCAGATACCAGGACCCCCCAGCCTCGGGGCCCTCCCTGCTGGCTGCGTAACGACCCATCAGCCCGCCGTGACTCAGCGACGGTCGAGGCGTGGGTGTGGAGATCATGGCACTATTAGCGTGCGCCCATTAAGCTGTTTTCATACTGTCCTCGTCTTAAAGGTCAGAAGGTGGTGTGTGCTTTTGTGGGGGTGTGTGTTGGGTACTTCTTTCTCCCGACAACACACCCCGTTTTTTCTGATGCAAATCTCATCGACACGACCAATTCCTCTGGCGGCCAGACAGTGAGTGTTTGCTTACAGATCCTTTTCATCACCACCGGCGTGTTGACACAAGCCTTTGTTGGTGAAACAGAGGAAAGGGATTGATTCACACCTGCATGGTAATCTCAACAATGTTATACAACAGACCGATTAGTCTATTCAGACCTCCTCAAGTGAAACACCTGGTTTTGGTGAGTCAGAGGAACCCAAGGCTCCATCCCTGGAAAAAAGGAGGAGAGAAACCGCCAACAATAATCGTTTTCGCAATTATCCTTTAAGACACCAGACAGAAAACACACATAACTGCTAATGAGTCGCTCCAAAGAGGGAACATTAAAGTAAAGTTTAGACATAAACTAAAGATGAACTAAACAGGATAAAAAATCCAAACTCACAGAACAGCAATCTCAGTTCAAATTGGCACAAGCATGAAGTGAGCTTCAGATTAACATCAGGGACAACTGTCCAATGTTTTTTTAATAACTGTAAAATATAATCTAGTTTATGTTGCACTAGTATTTCCCAGAAACATATAAACTGTAGAAAACATACTAGAAATGTGTGGCATACAGAACATACAAGTGTTGGATGTAACTAACTTAAATTAACCTTTAGTATAATAAACATATATTTATACAAGGCTCTGGAAGTCTGATGTCATATAAACTCTGGTGTAGAAAGTAAAAAGTATTAATACACATTTATATTTTCCGAAATGTATGGCCAATGTCGGAAAATTGACACACCCATGCTTTTGGTAAAAATAGTTTAATGGAATATTATCATCAGTAAACCTTGTGTCGGGGTTTTGTTCACATATTTTTCTGGCATTTGCTAAGTATTTGGCACCTTTTGCCTAAAGGCAATAACTGAGTTTTTACTATGATGTAGCAAGGGTGTGAAATTTAAAATAAAAGTTTTGTAACCTCAGCCACATTTTCCATATCCAATTATATTTGTGCTATTACCTCACGGGTTGTTGACCAAGCACTCCAACATATCTGCCTTTAAACAACCCTCACATTTCCTGCTCCCAGCAGGGGGCTGATTGCATTCTGTACTGGAGGTATTTTAAGTGTCATTCTCATACGCCTCCACCTTGATTAATTACCCAGAATAATCACTTGTGCTGGTGAACTGCAGGTATTCCCACTATTTTGAAGCCCTTCTCTGCGTCTCTCAAGCGTGATTCAATGTCCCTGTAGGTAATTGTACTGCTCCTTCAAAAAAATGTGATCACGCATCATTCAATCAACATTTGTGATAACAAAGAGACGGACCAGTTGAACCGTCTGCCCAACCCGTCCTTAACCAACCTAGTCTGTCTGCAATGTTTCCCCAGCATCTACACCACAGACAGAGAGATCTGTACACTGAGTTGGTAGGAGACTGTTTAGCTGGAGACAAGCAGTTTTATAATGCTTCTTTGGAACCGGGCCCAAATTAGAGTGAATGAATCTGCAGAGGAAGTCGGGGCAGAAAGGGCTGGTATTAAATTAATAATAAAGCACCGCGCTCTCCTGCTCTCTCTATAATTCCCCCCTCCCCTCCCCCCGCCCCTCCAGGGTGAGCTGTGAGCCTAAAACCACAGTGGCTCTAGTTTTAAAGAGGTTTTTATAAGAGGAGAGTGGTTGATATAGGTCCATTAACTGGAGTTGTAGTTAACGCGTTGAGCCAGATGTGTTACCCTTTTATCGAGCAGGACTCAGTCCAGCAGTGTATTTCACACAAAGTTCCCTTTGATCCGGCTAGTCCTGCGGTTTATTAATTTACACAAGGTTCCTAATACAAACCAGTAGCCCTTTCTATCTCTTACAGATTTATAAATATTATCTAAAGGTTTTAATGTTTCACCAAGTCATTGTTTGGGTTCATCACATGCGTGAAATGTGGGCATACCTGTGCTCAGGTAAAACAAAAGCTGCTCAAAGGTCAGATTTCACTGACGGTTGGTCCGAGAGTGGGGGCTGGGACGTCCCATCACAGCAGCCCCCATTCCATTGTTATGCCAAAGACACGCCCACCAAGACTGTCCTCAAAGTGGGGAGTGGTGGTGGGGGAAACTTTGATTGGTCATCCCGGGAAGAAAAGGGCGGCAAAGTTAACCAACCAATCCAAGCAGTCTCCTGACACACAAAAACAACAACGTCTGCTAGCTCCAGGCCATTCCTTTGCCTGATCCGCCTCGAGCCGTATCCCGAGGCGTCTCCGCGACGATGGCGGTCAACAAAATGCTCAAGTGCCTCCTCCTCACGCTCAACTTCCTGTTCTTCATCTGCGGCGCCGTGGTCCTGGGGGTCTCGGCCCACGCCAGCTCCAACCGGACGGAGTACCAGATCACCGACGAGCTCCTGCCGGCCGTCCACCTCATGGTCGGGGTGGGCGCCATCACCCTGGTGGTCGGCTTCCTGGGCTGCTGCGGCGCCGCCGCCGAGAGCCGCTGCCTGCTCGCGCTCTTCTTCCTGGGCCTCCTGGCCATGCTCCTCATGCTGCTGGCCGTAGGGGTGCTGGGGGCCATGGCTCGCACGGACACGGCCCAGGACCTGGTCAGGGCCCAATTCGAGAAGCTGGGGCCACTGGCCGAGGCGCCCACGGAGGTGCAGGAGTCCTTCCAGAGCGTGGAGAGGGCGGGGCAGTGCTGCGGCTTCTTCAAGGGCCACGAGGACTGGAGCAACAGCTCCCTCGAGGTGCCCGACTCCTGCAACTGCACGGACACGTCGAAGAACTGCACGGCGCTGCTGGACGGGCGGGACGTGTTCGCCACGCCGTGCCTGCCCTACCTCCTCACGTGGCTGGACCGCGTCTCGGGCGCGCTCATGGGCGTGGCCTTCGCCCTCGCCGCCGTCATGGTCATCGGCATGGCCTTCTCCTTGGCGTTGATGTGTCAGGTCTCAGTCGGGAACAAGAGTATTATCTAGTCATGGGACGTATACCGTGCCAATCTTGACGGTGTTGTTGTTCATGGAGAAATGTAGAGGAAATACTTATTTTTGAGAGTTGTTTGATGGCTTTTAGTTTCACTTCCTTGTTTGTTAATAGTGGTGTTGTGGGGAGAGAATATATCAATGACTTATTACACATTTTTGAGTAAATCTTTGGTCTACTTGTTTTTTTTCTTCTTTGTGTAGTAGTGGGGTTACGAGGCTAATTTAACCAACATCAAGATGTTTATTACCAAGAGAGAAACCACATAGACACATTCCAGCTGAAATGAAAATAGACTTTACCCTACTTTCTTTAAATCCTCCTACTATCTCCTTCACAGACACACACGCACAGTCAAACAGACACACAGACACACACACACACACACACACACACACACACACACACACACTCGGACACATTCTCAAGTTTTACAGAGGAGGCCGTGATTGATCCGATTTCAAACAGTATGCAACATTCTCAAGTGACAGAAAATAGAGTCATAAATAATTCGGGCTATCCAACCCGGATTAGTGTCTCTAGACCAGCTGTGAACCCACCGATCTACAAACACGCGCATTGTGTGTGTGCGTGTGCGCACATAGTTTCACAGTGAGCATACATGCCGCCAGTGCGTCTCTCACTCTGTTGTTCGTCTCAGTGTCGTTCTGCCCTCTGGTAGGAGCACACCACGGTTCCCTCAACAACTTTATTTACCCAACAAAGAGCGGACAACGGCCTGACCTGTGATGTGTTGATAATTGGTGGTTACCTTCCCCCCCCTTCAAAATCCTTCTCTTACCACCACCCTCCCCAACCCCCATCTCCTGCCCGTTTAGCATGCGTTCCTGCCTTCTCTGCTGGTCCTCATACATACACTGCTCACTTATTGTCTGTGTTGCAGTTTCAGCTGAACTTCAAAGGAACAGGCGCCCGACCATTTGTGCTTGTCTGAACACAGGGACTTTTTGTCTGTCTTGTGTTCTCTCTCTTGTTCTAGCTTTCCTACTCCTCTAGTCTTCTCCCCTTCACTACACCGCTCTCCTCTCTTTTCCCTCGTCACTCCTCCATTTTCTCTCCCCCTTCTATTCACCTCTTCTCCCCCCTCCCCACCCCTCGTCTCACCTTTCACCCCGGTGCTCTTCTATGTATCTCCCCCCCTCTCCACCACCCCCCTGTTCATCTCCCTCCCTCCGATTGTTTCCTCCTCTCCTCCCTTTCCTCACAGACTCCCATACCTAGAAGCCCCAGCCTCACCCATCTCCTCCCCCCCTCCCATCTCCTCCCCCCCTCCCATCCCCTCATCCCCTCCCATCTCCTCCCCCCCTCCCATCCCCTCATCCCCTCCTTCTCCTTCTCCTCCTCTGCACACATCTTCTCTACCTAACCCACGCAGGCCCACCTTCTCATTCAGTCCAGGCTTTCAGGAGGTCTCAACACATGCACCCCAGTAAACAACATCAACATATTTTATTGCTTGTGCGTCTGCCTATTGCTGACACACTTAGGGGAGAGGGCCTGGGGGGGGGGGGGGGAGTAAAAAAAAACACAAGAATCTTGGTTCCCCCAAAGGAAAGACATTAGAGCAACTTTACGAACTCGGTTTATTTGTGGATGTGTGTTTCACGCCTGGAAACATGGTTACATAAAACTAAGAGGCTAAACATTTGTTTTTAATTTAACGGTTGGCTTGGAGAAACTTTAACCGCACGCTCATTTGACATCTCAGGAGATGAGTTGTAGCTCTTGTCATAAGTGGTAATATTGTGCAAAAAGGTTAGCTTAAGGAAAATCTTCACTTTGGAAGCAGTTTGCAAAGGCTAGATCAAAAAGCTGTTGCAAAGGACCAAAACGCAGGGGATACACTATGTAAACAAAGACATCCGTGTACGTGGGTACGGGACATGTGTTTGGCCCTGATTGGCCAAAGACCTCCACTGGGTGATTGCCTTACCCCCAGAGCTGGTGCCTATGGGGTCGCTGCGGCCTGGTTCCCTGTTCCGACACCACTGCTGCTGGGGCCAGTATAGACACCACAGTTGTTAACGATGCTTGCTTAAGGGCACTGGTGGTCCTTGGTAATTAAACAAAGTGGTGGAGATGTAAACATTGGATATTTTATAACCACTGTGTTCCCTTTGTTATTATTTGTCTTTATCAAAGCAGAGTGGTCTGATTTTCATAAGATAGCTCAGGTCGGATTCTCAATGTGCCAAAAAATATTGGAATATCTTGACTGATGTTGTAAACAGTTGAAAATAAATTACTTAAAAAAATGCTTTGAGGCCCTTTACAACGTCAGTCAGATGGCAATTTTAGTACTTCTTCTGTGAGGCTTCTGAATGAAACCTGAGGTTTGAGGGAGACATAGCTTTTCAAAAGGAGAGATGGTTTGTCGCGGTTGCTAGCTATGGTAGAGTTTCAAATTGACATTTGAATCCAAAACTAAAGCTAGCTGTCAATGATTTACAGTTGACAATTGAGCAATGTAATTGGAAAAAGTACTTTTCATATATCGTGGTATTGAAGTTATTGAACTAAAGGTTCCCAAGAGAGATAAAAAAGAAAATGGTGGGAAAATGAATAGGTAACATACATTTTTTTCATGCAATCGTTCCCCCCCAAATCAGCTGTTAGTTCAGACATGTTATTCACAGACAAACAAATGTCCAACGTGTGCAGCTTATGGTGTTGTGCTGAAAAGTCAACATGCTTCGCTTTCCAGTGGACATTTATTTTGCGATCAATAGACTGAGCACTAAACCTGGCGATCATGTTTACTTGATTATGGAGGCTTGTTTGCTGGCAAAAAAAAATCACAACCGCCTCAAAGTGCTTCCCTACAATGGACTCAGTGACATGACACTGTGTAAGAGCCGCAAAGGAAGAAACACATTAACCACTTATATGAAAACCACCGGAGAGAAAGCTTCCAAAGCCACCTTCACTGTTCCTCAGCACAACACAGCCCCATTCTCCCGCCCCACTCAGCACCACATCACACAAACAAGAAGACGTCTGAGAACGTCTTAAACGTCTTCCCCCCCAAACGCATCGGTCACCGCTCTGATTTACCCACTCGTTAATTTGGGTGATTATTTATTCTGAGGCCGCAGTGACCCTGGTCCAGCCCGTCCCCCTGGTCCCCCACGTCCCCCTGGTCCCCTGGTCCTTCTACTATTCCCGGTCCTCCTGGTCCCAGTGGTCCGCTGAGTCTACCCGGTCCTCCTGGTCCCAAATGTCCCCCTGGTCCCCTAGACCTCCTAGTCATCCCAGTCCCCCTGGTCCCCCTAGTCCCCTAGACCTCCTAGTTATCCCAGTCCCCCTGGTCCCCCTAGTCCCCTAGACCTCCTAGTCATCCCAGTCCCCCTGGTCCCCTAGACCTCCTAGTTATCCCAGTCCCCCTGGTCCCCCTAGTCCCCTAGACCTCCTAGTCATCCCAGTCCCCCTGGTCCCCGACATAACCCTGGTTACTGTGGTCCCCTTGGTCCAACACTTCCTCCTGGTCCCCTGGTCCCCCACGTCTCCCTGGTCCTCCTAAATTACCTGGTCCCCTGGTCCCACACGTCTCCCTGGTCCTCCTAGAGTACCTGGTCCCCTGGTCCCACACGTCTCCCTGGTTCCCCACGTCTCCCTGGTCCTCCTAGTCTTCCCGGTCCCCCATCCCCCTGGTCCTGCTAGTCTTCCCGGTCCCCCATCCCCCTGGTCCTCCTAGTCTTCCCGGTCCCCCATCCCCCTGGTCCTCCTAGTCTTCCCGGTACCCCATCCCCCTGGTCCTCCTAGTCTTCCCGGTCCCCCATCCCCCTGGTCCTCCTAGTCTTCCCGGTCCCCCATCCCCCTGGTCCTCCTAGTCTTCCCGGTCCCCCACCCCCCTGGTCCTCCTAGTCTTCCCGGTACCCCATCCCCCTGGTCCTCCTAGTCTTCCCGGTCCCCCACCCCCCTGGTCCTCCTAGTCTTCCCGGTACCCCATCCCCCTGGTCCTCCTAGTATTCCCGGTCCCCCACCCCCCTGGTCCTCCTAGTCTTCCCGGTCCCCCTTGCTGTTGCCGCGGTTTAGAACCTTTGGCCAAGATGGGATCGAGGGTTTCAGAAAGCCGTTCTCAAAGTGTCCCGGTGCCTGCGCCGGGGCAGAATAAATGTCCTGTTGTGAAGCTGATCCCGGCTGCTGCGACGTGGTTGGACTCTCTGAGGGCAGCGTTGTTGTTTACCTGTTTTTTAATCATAAGAGAAAAATCTGTGGAAGATATTACCGAGCTGACCCCATGTCTCTGTGTGGTCTCCTGAATAATCATTGCTAAGGGGGGGGCCTATCAGACCATTTTTACAGTGACCTCAGGAAGCCTAACAATATTAAACATGAAGTTTCTTCCGAAGTCTAACCTGAACTGCTACCAGAAGAAAACCTTGAAAGTTTCTCACAGAACTACCCAGTATCACACCAAAATGTAGTATAGCTACGTTGGTCCACAGCAGAAAACATAGTCGTTTCAAAATAATGCCTCTAAAATTGTGAATGCCCACGATTCTTTGGTCTAATTTCAATAGGCCTGCGTCCTAGTCACGTGACTGTTTCTGTCTGCAAAATTGTAGAGGATGTTAAGTAAGTCAGTTAAACTACTTGTGGCGTTTTTCATGTTCTTTGGGCTTTTGTGAGGGACTAGAATCACTGTATATTCTATTCAAGAAATAAACAACATGTATTTCAAACATGTGGAGCAATGAGCTATATTTTTGTTCGGGATCCCTTAGGCCCCCAATTATGGTATATATCCATATGCGCTTTACGACGTGTGGGCGTTATTTCCTTTTCTTTAAGATGCACGCATATATCCTGTTTTTAATACATGAACATGAACATGTTTTACGAACACAA
Source organism: Gadus macrocephalus (assembly GCF_031168955.1). Classification (NCBI taxonomy): domain Eukaryota; kingdom Metazoa; phylum Chordata; class Actinopteri; order Gadiformes; family Gadidae; genus Gadus; species Gadus macrocephalus. The sequence continues at coordinate 11,134,597 of NC_082392.1, forward strand.
TATTCTATTCCAAAAATACTGATTTTCTACAATAACATTATTGCAATA
>NC_082392.1:11139644-11194644 GCF_031168955.1 Gadus macrocephalus
CAAGTACAGAGAAATGGAAAGAGAGAGCGCTACCCACAAACCCCAAACATCAAAATAAAACCAAGATAGACTAGGACATAAATATACACAGAGTGGGAAAATGGCACAGAGAGACTGATGTCTCAAGAGAGGCAGAGAAAGTGAGAGGCCAAAATCATTCAAGGACAAAGAGACCAGCAAGGGAGAGAGAGACATAACCGCAACCAAAAAAAAGGGACAGGGATAGACAAAGAGGGGACAGGAGTATACAGAGGAAACCAGCAATAGTCCAGTACAGAGCCATAACAAGCACAGAGATGGAGGAAAGGAGAAGACAGAAATGACCAACCTAAACAAATACCAACAAGAGAGCGAGGTAGCGAAAGAGAGAGAGAGAGATATCTCTAAACCAAAAGGAATAGGACAGGAGGCACAGAAATATACTGAGATAAAAACCGGCAGTCAAGGCGAGAGAAGGATTGAGGGACAGAAAGAGAAAGAGAGAAAGATAAATCAAGTGAGAGAGAGAGAGAGAGAGGGAGAGAGAGAGAGAGAGAGAGAGAGAGAGAGAGAGAGAGAGAGAGAGAGAGAGAGAGAGAGAGAGAGAGAGAGAGAGAGAGAGAGAGAGAGAGAGAGAGAGAGAGAGAGAGAGAGTGTGTGATAGCGTCACCCACAGCAACCCCCTGCCATCTCTGTGTTCCGGTCCAGTGAGTGAGGAAATGTAGCCTGATATTAGCTATTAAACAGCACATCGTCAGGGGGGCCGGCCAACAGCTGTACAGAGCTGGCTGTCTGCGGGGGGGAGGGGAAGCTGGGACGTGTTCAGCTACAATCCCCCTCTCCACACCTTCCCCATCACATGAAGCCTCTTTTCTAAAAAATACCTTGCCGGTCTTCAGAGTTCTGCGAAGACACACAGGGCGCACTGAACTTCTGAAAGGTTTCGGAATGAGGGATTTTGATTGGAAGGGCTGTCTACCTTCACGCAGAGTTGAGCGGGGATGTGGGGCGCCTACTTCAGAAGCTCTCTGGGAGGGACGAGACCGGAACACGAGTGGCGTCATCGAATTCAGACCCCGGAATACGCCAATGACAGACAGACCTTTTTTCTTCCCAGAGTGGAGGCTCGCGCAAAACCAAGTCCCAGTAATCTGTGAAGGCATTCTGAGTAATTACATGTGTGCCATCATCAATCTTTTAAACAGGCCCCAAATACTCGACTCTGTGGGTTCGTCAGCTCTCACACTCCGAATGACCAAACACATTAACATTGGGGGGAAAAATAAGAGAATGAATGGTGTAATTTGAGCTGTCAAGCGGGAGGATGGCCTCCGGGGACCGGTGTCCTTTAGGTTTGGTAACGCACCATAATGGAGGCCGATCATTTTAATTGCACAACTTAATCCCTCCATCATGGAGGAAGGTAGGCATACCTCTGGGGAGACCCGTGATTGGCTAGGAGGCTAAATGGAGTGGAAGGCTTGTGGAGTGAAGGGGTGTTATTCCCACTCCGTCTCTCCAGCGCTCACTCTTCAGAGGATGGTGTGGGGCATCCCGGTACACTCGCATCGGAGAGGCTTTGGGAGGGGAAGGAGATGATAATTGGTCATCCGGGAGTGCCAGAATACCACTCTCTTTACTTTCTTTCCTCCTATCTTTTGTTCCTTTTTACTGCAGTTAAAATTCTCCCATTTTAACTTGTGCAAAAAGATAACTATTTTGTTAATTGCTGTAGCAGTGCTGTACTTTCTGTTGTGAAACTGACCCTAATTTCCCATCTGGTATAAGTTTAGAACATCTTATCATATCTCTTTGATCTCTTTCTCTTCGTCGTGTCTCCAGTCCTAATGTATTCCCTGCCTTGTCTCAGACTTCTGCTCTGCCGTCGTTAGAACGCATCTCACGGCAATGCTACCGTGAACAGCAAGCTAAAAATACAGCTGCAGACGCGTTCCAGGGACATTGAGAACCGGCTTGTGCAGGTCCCCAATTTTGAAGGTGGTTAAGGGTGCTTCCGGCCTTTTTTGTTTGGAAGATTGAACGGTACAGTGTGTTCCTTTTCACCTTCCCAGGTCCAGGTAGCTCAGCCCCTTCCTTCCTTCCCACTCAGATCCCTCTTTGCCCTAAATGCGCCAACTCATTTTTCTTTATCCTATTGTCGTGTTCAAACACTCCATTAATCTCCTGCCTTTTTCATTAGCTGTTTCTTTACCCACATGCGATTTTTTGGAACTCTGCATTTTTTTTACCCTCTGTCACGAACGCCTCCGTCGGTATCTCCCTCTGTCTCTCCCTCTGTCTCTCTCCCCCTTTGTCCTCCCTTCTCCCCCATCCACCCACCTCAACTTTAGATTGATCACAGTCATTACCTCCATTAACGAGCTCCGATTGAGTTCTTGGCGGGGCTCCTCCCGGGAGCCCACTAGGTCACAGCGAGTGGGCATATGGATTACGGGATCCGGCATCCAGAGCGGTAGAGAGGGGCCTGTCCTAGCCCCCCCCCTCCCAGAGTACTTTATAATCAAGCACACTTCCTATGGCTCCATCGCTCTTTATTGACCTTGCAGTCCTTATAATGCAAGGACAAAAGCATACGTTACAGTCCCCACAATGGAGGGTAAATACATGTTGTAGGTATGTCCTCATAATGGAGGGTAAAAATATGTTGTAGGTCTGTCCTCATAATGGAGGGTAAATACATATTGTAGGTAATATGTCATCATAATGGAGGGTAAATACAAATTGTAGGTTATATGTCCTCATAATGGAGGGTAAATACATGTTGTAAGTATGTCATCATAATTGAGGGTAAACACATGCATGGTGATGGTCCTCATAACACAACACAAGTACACGCGTAGTTTGACATGGAATTCCCTAAGCGGCTGTCCAAAGCTTTATGTCTGGGGGGCTAGCTTTCCCTTCTGACAGGGCTCTCTCTCCCGGAGGTCCTTCAAAGGTCACACATCTATACCTGTGTTCACACGCACAGACACTCGACACGCACAAATGCACACAAACACTGCCGCACACACACACACACACACACACACACACACACACACACACACACACACACACACACACACACACACACACACACACACACACACACACACACACACACACACACACACACACACACGCGCACACACACACACACTCCTTCTCCCTCTTCACACACACACACACACACACACACACACACACACACACACACACACACACACACACAAACACACACTCTTTCTCCCTCTTTCCACACAAAGACACACACACACTCACACACACACACACACACACACACACACACACACACACAAACGCACACAAACACACACATACACACACACACACACACACACACACACACACACACACACACACACACACACACACACACACACACACACACACTCCCTCTCCCCCCCCCCCCCCCCCCACACACACACACACACATACACACACAAACACATGTTTTACAGGCCAGTGGGACCCTGACTTTCCTGTTGTTCAGTTTGTTGTGCGATTTGTTACCAAGGTTACCCGACTCGCTGAAGCGATTCTCCCCCATGACATTGACTATTTTTATACGCAGGCATTATTCATATGAAGGTGAATGACGATGATAATGTCATTCGGAATGAGTTTGCATATGTTTTCGATATCTCGGCTGTCCCTCGCAATCAGACAAGGAACCAAACACCCCAAGGTTATTCGCAGGGTGTTCTGAATCAGTTGTTTACGGGAATACAGTCTTCCAGTAGACGATCTTGATCTGTTGTTTAGCCTTCTTTTATAAATACATGACACTGTATGTGACAATTTGAAAACCTTTTTAAGGTATTTACAATAAGATTGAACCACATGCACGCATGTCTACTTTAAGGAGTTAGCACAAGAACCCCTCATTACAAATACAATCAACATCACTGATGTTGTGTCAACCTTCACTGATTGTTAACCGATTGCAATCAAGATCTTCTGTTACGAATTAGATCGGAACTTCAGCAAGCACATCAACCTCTGCTCATCGTCACGGTCAAATAAAACTCAAACGCCGCCACGCAGGGACCGACGAAAATCAAGGCCAGGAGTGCCAGCAGTACCCCCCACCACGCACTTGTCTCATTCGCTAAACAACTGTGACAACACATCAATCAAAGCCCCCATCAAAAAAAAGAGAACCCTTCAAAGATGCTCCGTCCTCACTGGTCCAGAACGGGGGGTGGGAGAGGTGGTGGAGCTGACAGGCTGCCCAGAGTAGCAGGTGTGGTGACAGGCTCCGGAGTCCCTGGTGGGGGACCTGCGATGGACAGATTGTGATGGCCGGGGCCGCAGAGTTGTTTTGATGGCTGATTTGCTGGCACGCCGTCATGCGGCGAGTCTTGAGTGAGGGGGCGGGGCTTTTCAATTGAAAGGGGTCAAAGATGGTAGCTTCTTCACTCTTTCACTTGAGACGGAGAACACATTATTCATGAGAAGTGACAAGGTGGGGCCGCATCACAGTAAGGGCTCTGTGTGCTCTTCTGCTTGCGTGGACAAAGAATGTGAGTTAATGACCTTTATTTTGAAGGATTCTGAAAACGTTTTTTTGGGATAATTTATGATGGAAAAATTCCGTAAAGGCTGTATTTAATTTCTCCCAAAGCTACGCTATTTATTCTTTTCAAATATTTTGAAACAGATTTGTGCCAAAGTAATGTCCTTTTATTGTAATTTGATTGTAATGTGTTTCGATCATTAACAAAATCACAGCTTTAAATTGGAATGAAGGAAATTAAGTTTTCATTAAAAGTTAACCTACGCTAAACTAAATTTTATACAACGGGGGGCCTAAATCCAGCGATCTGATTGGTTCCTAGCTGTTGTATAATGAGCGTATACATAACTGCTATGACGCCCGATCATTTTGTGAAAGTTTGCATATCACTCCGCGCCTGGAAGTAGAAACAGTTACAAAGTAAAACATATGTTGGATGATGGAGAGGGTGTAAATGTTGTTACTCCAGGAGTGAGCAAGGCGATGGAGAGACTAACGAAAGCTTAGGCACACGGCGAGTGAACTGCTCCATAGGATAAATTGCCGGCGAACCGCTCTAGCAGAGCCTTCTCTCGGAGGGACGCTAAAATGTGTTGCATAGCGACCGTCGTGCATTTTGAAGGCAGCCAGGAGGGACTACTTTTTTGTATTCTTTAATAAAACGGCTACTTTGACTTTCTTGGTTTCTTTTCAAATGTAGTGTGTCTATGACTTTAGTTTTGCCGTAATAGTAACCGTTGTATAAAAGCAATAGATCACTTCAGTCAGTGGCATGTGCTCATTATACCACTGTGAAGGGGGTCGCCGGCCCTCCGCTGCGCGTCGGGGCCGGACAACGCCCCTTAACAGTGGTATAATGAGCACATACCACAGCCTGTCCTGATCTATTGCTTAAATATAATACACTGAAATAATTTGATGGTCATGATAGTAAACAACAAAAGATCCCTGTCCACGCTCCTTTCATCCTGGCTACAGGACGACAGTAGTTACATTCATCTAAGGTCCTAGTAATTCACGATACATTTCATAAATGGACCTCTCGATGAGACTTGATGAAGGTGCGTGACAGAACTTAATATATAAGACCCGTACATCCGTGTTGATGAAAGCAGCTAGAATGTGATTCACTATCGATCCCCTCTCCTCTCGGGGGCTGAACGCCGCCGCCTGACGCGGGGCTGTGGGGCGACAGAGAGAGACACACCGCCATCGATCAGCCCCTCATCCGGGGCTGAATGTCATTTTCATAAGTGACTGTTGGCCGAAGGCAGCTGTGTGCAGGGATGAAACTCATCGACCCGCTGCCTTCTTCCTCTTTCGCTATATTCTCCCTGAAACGCTGTTATTTTAATCCCCAGCGTGGTTAGGTGTTAGAACGACTTTACTTACTAGGGGTACCGTCTGACAGCAGATTAAATATGGGGCAGCAGGAGGTTCAGTCCTCTCTGCCCCAGAAAGTCAGTGAGGTTTTCTCATTCTGAATCAAGGCAGCGATACAGAGGAGGAGAATAAGAAAGAAATGGGCTGACCTGACTAGAATAGAAAGAACAAGACCAGAAGAGAGCAGTGAGAGATTACGATGACCACATGAATGGAGTAAAGACATGAATAGACTGAACATGGAACACCTGGTTGTGCCGAACATACTCTCAGACTAAATAAGCATCACACCGGCCTTACGTCACTGTATACATAAATATCCTATCATTATACGATTCATAAATAATTCACATGGTACTACACTTGTATAAACTGAATTATAATCAGCACCGTACCACACGGTGTCCCAGAGCTATTCGGCGTGCTTTGAAGACTTGTTTGTCGCACGCTGCGTACGCATATCGGTTTGGACAGGTTACTGCGCTAACACCATCGGCCCCTTCTCTCTCATCTCCACAGAGGGCGTCGCCCCCACAGCTCCTCTGCCGCTCTCGCCCGTCCTGAGACTGGCCCCGCCCCTCGCCATGCTCACCGCCACGCCCACGCCGACCTTCACCCTGGCGATGCACGCCCTCGACGCCCCTCCCCCCATGGCGCCGGACCCCGAGAGCGACTCAGTGGAAGGAGATGGAGGAGGAGAAGGAGGTGGTGAGGAGGAGGAAGGTGCGTCGAAGCCTGGCTCGCCGGCGACCACGGAGACGGACACTCCGGTCCTGCCCGAGGATGGAGGCGGAGGAGGCGGCGGCGGCGGCGGCGGCGGAGAGGCTGAGGGGGAAGTGGGCGGGGAGACGGAGGAGGAGAAGGCCAAGCGTCTCCTCTACTGCTCCCTCTGCAAGGTCGCCGTCAACTCCTCGTCCCAGCTGGATGCCCACAACATGGGTGAGGAGGAGGGGAGGGGCGGAGAGGGTGGGGAAGGGGCTGGGAGGGGTGAGATGGCGAGGTGGATGGTGGTGGAGAAGAGGTCGGGGTGGAGAGCAGGTTGGCTGCCCGGGTGGAGAGGAGGTTGGGGGGTGGAGAGGGGAGGAGGTTGGGAGGCAGTGGTGGAGAGGAGGATGGGAGGCTGGGATGGAGCGGAGGTTGAGGTTGAGGACACAGTTCTCTGGGCCAGGGTGCCCGGGGGGTCGGCGCCAAGCCTTTAACGGGGAAAATCATTTTTTTTGGCAGCGCAGAGAATGGTTCCCCTCGGCCGTGGCGGAGCTGTGTTACTGAGAGCGGGGTCTATTCATTGATTGTGAATGTCTGTAGCCATTGAAGGAGAATTGGAATTGGTGCCCAGGAGACCAACGGTCCACTGTAAATGTAAATAACACGCTTGCTTATGCAGTTCCGTCGCTTTATTGAGCGACGGACCAAACTCAACTTGAGTCAAACTCAAGTTGCACAGCGGCCTTTTCCTTCCCTTAGTGATTCAGAAATACCATAGGCGAAGATTTCCACCGCGAGGGGAAATATTGATTTGAATATGCATAGTTGTACCCATGATAAGCTTTAGCCGTGGCTACTAGCATAAACTGATACTGCATTAGCTAAATTCATCCTGTTACAATTAGACTCATTTTGTGGTGTGGGATTGATGAATGGATTAATGTTAATTAAACCTAAACGTTAAAGAAGTTAATAGATAAAAGAACAAATTATGTACCACAGCTTGTAAAAGTTTTTACTCAAGGACATCATAAATGTTCTACACAAATCCAATTCAAGAATACTTCCATTGAGTACAAGCAGTTCAAGCTCCTGAGCGTGTTCTTATAAATGAAGGATTACCCCCAAGTGAACATTGAGTCATTCGCTAGACACTTTTATCCAAATAAGCAAAGCATTCTATCAAAAGTGGAGTTGCAACAAAGTTATATTTCTGCATGACCTAATTTCTAAAGAGAGCAGGCCAGAGTGCAGCGCAGCCCTGGGAAAGAACCCTGGAACAGAAGGTGAGCGAGGTCAGTAGACTGTGGTGTTCCAGGAGGGTCTGGACCGGACGGTGTTCAGGGTGTTCCCTCTCAGCCCCAATGTTCTGGGTTCTAACGTCCCCCATGCCCGCCGTCTACTTGTGTGGGCATCCTTGGGCAAGATGCCCTAACCCCCTACCTGCGCACTCAAATCATCAAACCAAATCCCTTCCCTGGACATCGCCTGGGATAAAAGCTTGGACATATTGACATCCTCATAGACGGTACATTTCAGCACAAATTGAACCAAAATGTTTTTGCCCTGCAGGTACGAAACACAAGACCATGGTGGAGGCGCGGACGGGGGGAGGGTCCATTAAGTCCTACCCCCGGACCGGGGTCAAGGGCAAGCTGGCCGCCGCTGCCCCGCCCACCAAGTCGGCCACGGGCCTTCAGAACAAGACGTTTCACTGTGAAACATGCGACGTGCACGTCAACTCGGAGACGCAACTCAAGCAGGTGAGCGAAAGAGAGTCAGAGATGGAGAGAGGGTGAGCGAGAGAGAGTCAGAGATAGAGAGAGGGTGAGAGAGAGAGTCAGAGATGGAGAGAGGGTGAGAGAGAGAGTCAACGATGCAGAGAGGGTGAGAGAGAGAGGGAAGGCATCTCAGACAGAGGACGTTTTTCAGTATGAAGCTTTCTTTGGCCGGTGACCCCTTTTAGATCTGCCTTTTGTTTTGTTTCTTTTTTGTGCATCAGTATTAGTTTCCTTGTGACTACGAATCATTAGACACACTTTGAGACATTTCAAACCCGAGAAAGAAAGAGCAGAGAGAGAGAGAGAGAGAGGGGGGATGGTTCCTGAGTGCACCATATACAACGTTGAGGCTACCTTATCACGGAACAGTAGTATCAGCCTTGTTTAACCTAATGCTCAACCAAACCATTCTTCTAGCTTTACACGATGCAGAGCATTTTTAAAAGCAGCAAATACTATTTTTGGATTTATTTAACCAAGAAACGTATCTTATTTGGTCTTGCTTTTAGCTGCGGCATTTCGGGAATTTGATTAGCTAACTTTCTTTTCTTTTCCCCTTTAAAATCCCCCCCTAGACCCGAAGCTAGAAGTTCATATTCAGAACAAATTATATTCCTGACATGCAGCAGTTAATTCTTATCATGGCCTGGCTCCGGTATCTGAATAATAGCTGTCTTTTTAAGGCGCATATTGGCCGTAGCTTTAAGATACTCCGTCATCCATGTCTTTATTAACCTTAAGACAAGGGGAGACATTCCTACACTTTAATATCACATGCACGCCGTAACATCACATGAGCTTCATCTCCGGGGTAACCCGGAGGCCTGTTGTTGGGAGTGTATTTATTATTCACATGGAGAGCCTTGGAGAGGGCTCTATGTCCAGCCCTGGGACTCAGACAGACAAATGTGTGTCTCTGCTTACATAACTCTCTTTTTTAAATGGATATTGATTGTACAAAATCAAAAACCCAAATAACAGCACAATCCAATTAGAAATGATAAGAAGTCAATTTCACAACACTTACATTTCAAAACCAATGCCTTTAAAATGTACAATGAGGGCTGCCGATTATACCTTTGGTCTTTTCTCTCAGGTTTCTCTAAATCTGACAGATGTCTCTTTATTTTCCCTCGGCTTGATGAGATGATTGCTTCCGAGTGAATGATACACTGAAATGTCTGCCAACTACCACTGACCAAATTCATCGTAATCCATTTACATTTACATTAACATTTACATTTAGGGCATTAAACAGATGCCCTAAATGTAACCAAAGCGACTTACGAGAAGTACATTTGCCAGAAGAAAGAGAAACAACAATATATTGCTGTCGGTACAGTAATCCATCCATAAGTAATATCGTCATATTTGACAGCCTTTGAAATTCTCTCCTCTGACTCAGTGGCCTACTGCCCACACATATATTGATTATTCCTTGTGCAACCGACCAAACGATGACCTAGAAACCCACCCAATCCCTCCACAGCAACCTCCCAACCAATCAGCAGTCTTGTGGATCTTTTATTTTATTTAATGTTGAATCTGTCTTCCTTTCAGCACATCAGCAGCCGCCGCCACAAAGACCGGGCCGCGGGGAAACCGGCCAAGCCCAAATACAGCCCCTACAGCAAGCCCGCCAAGGGCCTCGCCAAGCCCCCAGTGAGTTGGCCCCACCTCAGAGACTACCGCTGCCATTTACAAACCACAACAGGAGTAACGTAACATTAGCCTGAACATCAGCGTGTGTACAGATGTGTGTACTTCGCAGGCCCGGCTTTCAGGTCTTTTCAAGGGTTGGAAAAGACAGAAGCAGTAACGATACGATTACAGCTTTTATTTGTGTCATAAGTTTTCATAACATTTTGAATGTTGTTGGTTTGCAGTCTCCACAGTGAGATTGCAGACAACAGAAATTATGATTATGACCCTTGGGGGAGGATTTTTATTATATTTTATATTGTTCTATAGTTTTTATTCGTGAGATGAGGTGCCATCAAAGTCGGGAAGGCCGTGAAGGCCGTGAAGGCGATAAATACTTCCACCGTACGATATTGAACGTGACCTGATTAAGGTCGTAAACAGACAGGGTTATTAGAATAACACAGGATTGAAAAAGGAACACAGGATTAATCTAATCAAATCCTCATCTCCGATCCAAGTGAAATTAATGCCGCGCAATCCATCAAGTACTTCAGACGGAGGAAACCAAACAGCGAACCAAAAATAAATGAAAAACCCAATAATTATTTGCACAAACTGCGCGACAACCTGCTCGTCCTGATGGCAGAGCACGCGTGTCTAACACCACGGTTTAAACGCAGCCAAACATTGAAGGAAAAAAGCGGCAAACGCGCCTTGAAAGTAAACAGGCCTCGCCGTGGCAGCTGTTGGCTGATGCAGGCGGCGTGCGGGTTCGCAGTGTGGCGTTAAGGACCTTCCCCAAAACTATTGCGCCGCTTCGAGCCATCGGCAGAGGAGGTCCGCTGATGAGCGTGGCGTTCGGGAGATGCTTCCCTGCAGGCGTTTGCCGAGCGACAGGCCTGTGGCTGATGGTCCCCAGCATTGGCTGCGGCGGCGGTCTGTTGGCGGTGGCAGCTCGACTCATTTCCATCACCGATACACAAGATTAAGTTCGATAACTTCCGTGACCTTTGTAAGATGGCCCGCTTTGCGCCCGGGTAGTGGCTCTCGTCTGTTCCTTCCTGTCCATCTGTCTGTCCATCGCCAAAGCCTTTTTTTCTTTTTTCTTCTTCTTTCATTGACTTTTTCATTGTCTTTTTTTCTATCGTTCTTTCACTCAATCTTATACTCTATGGCCAGAACCCCAACCTTCTCTCCCTCCAGTGGCGCTTTTAAGCTCGAACCAACAGTTACTACCTCTGCCCTCTCTCTGTCTGAGGGAGGGCACTAGACTGGGTAGCCTCACTCACACAGATTGTCATTTGTGCTAAACAAATAAACTAAACATTCTGCCGGCGATTTGAGTTCGCCCTGCAGAAGGGTCTGGAGAAGAGCAATACATTTCTTTCTGGTTTCGATACGTTATTGCGGGAGCCAATCACCAAGCAGTTTTTTCCCCCTGGCGCACTATTGGCTGCTTTAACACAATGTTGACAGGGAAGCGACGGCAAGCAGCCAATTGCGTACAGAGTCATTTGAACAAGGTCCATTGATCACGCCTCTTGTGCTGGAGAAAATGACAGCAGCTTACCCAGACCAGCGTGCAATCTACGATTGAGCTTGGACTGGCAATAGCCCGGCTAAGAGGGCACCAGAGCAGGGTACTGACCTGTTGCCCTGTGCCTCCTCCTTCTCCGCCAGGTGATGCTGTCGGTGGGGAAGGACCTCGGCCCGCCCCTTCCCGCCCAGATCATGCCCGCCCACCTGGCCGCCGTCGCCGCCGCTGCCGCCGCCGCCATGGGCAACCCCTTCTCCCTGCGCCACGTCCACCCCACCAGCCACGTCCACCACCACCTCCCCACGGGCCACGCCCACACCCACCTCACCACAGGCCACGCCCACCACCTCCCCTCCAGACCCGCCCTCTTCCAGACCCAGAGTCTCCCAGCCGCTCTGCTACGCCCCGCCCCCGGCCCAGTCAGGACATCCCACCCGCAGATGCTGTTTGCCCCTTACTGACCCCCCACCCTCTGCCCCCCCCTACTGGGCCCAGACTTCTTCTTCTATGCATCGCCTCTGACCGCCAACCAACACAGAGGCTAGGCGAGTGGTGGGGCCGTAGTAGGAAACTGACAGTCCTCACTACAGTACCGCCCACATATGGAGTATGGTCATGCATTTCAACTGAGGGGGGGGGGGGAGACCTGGAGACCCCTACCCAACTTCTTCAGGCCATTGATGTTGAACTTGAACCCCCCCCACCCCCACACCCAAGACAGGACCTCCGTTCTGCAATAATGTCAAATACTAAACTATGTGTGAACTATGCAGTGTCGTCGATTTGCACCGCAGAGGAGCAGTTTAAGCTATAATTGTATGTGTGTGTGTGTGTGTGTGTGTGTGTGTGTGTGTGTGTGTGTGTGTGTGTGTGTGTGTGTGTGTGTGTGTGTGTGTGTGTGTGTGTGTGTGTGTGTGTGTGTGTGTGTGTGTGGGTGTGTGTGTGGGTGTGTGTGTGTGTGTGTGTGTGGGAGATCGGCTACAGTAGGTTTAATTTGTTAATACATGCAGGTGCAGCGCTAAGATGAGTAACTTAGGGTTATCAGAGGAAGCCGCCGCGCGTTTGTTCACGGTCACAACGCGTGAGCAAGGACCCTGCTTCTAGTGATTTGCACTTTAAGCCCCGCCTCCATGGTTTTCTAGATGGCTAGCCTTTGTCTTGTGGTTAGAGTAGCTACTGTTATCTCTCTTACATAATGTGCCATTTGGTGTGTGTGTTTGTGTTCCCATCACTGCTTAAAAGTGTGCGTTGATGTGTGTGTGTGTGTGTGTATGTAAATGTGTGGCCGTGTGCAAGGTACTCTGTGTGTGTGTGTACACGCCAGTATTTACTTGTTTTTGGGTCCATGCGGTTGAGTGTATATGCACTTGCCTGAGTGCGAGTGTAAGTGTGTGTGTGTGTGTCTGTTAATGTGTATGTGTCGGTGTGTGTGAATAAGAGTTAAAATGTCTCTGTATGTGTGTGTGTCTTTACGTGTGCACATACCCAGTCCCTGTGCGCCTTAAGTGAACCTGCCGTTCATCCCAGCTGACAGAGCGAGCGTTCGCTGATGACTCCGGACCCCCGGGACCACAAGGTGTGTGTATATTCATGTCGATGTGTTAAAAAGGTGAACAATTTCAAATAAAAATCCTACTTCAGTCAGCTCTCTTCCTTCTGGTACCCTCACAAAGACGGGGGTCAGTGAGATGGGTTTGTGGGAGGAGTCTATTGGGTGTATGTGTGTGTTTGTGCGTGCGTGCGTGTGTGTGTGTGAGTGTACGTGCATGTTATCAACTCTGTGGTTCCGGGGGGAGGAATGGGACCACAGACACCACAGACACCACAGCCACACCTCCACGTATAAATACACCCATTGTCCCTGTGAGCATGTAGAAAAGAAGAGTAATGTGTTAACTGACAGGTATTGAGGCAGTGCAAACAGTGTGTACACACACTGTACGTTTGTGGGTATACATCGGCCATGCAGGCTCTCTTGTTTAAATAAGCACAGAATAAGTTGTTGAATCCCAGACACACACGTGGACAGTGAACCTTGAATGCCAACCGTCCTCAGCGCAGGCTAACTCGAAAATCACTAGTACCTCTGGAGATAATATAACTCTGAGAGCACTCGCCTTGGCGCTTTAACGCTGACATTTTGAAGAAGCACCACTTTGTCACGACACCATAACTCACGTGGTGCATATTAAACCCCAGTTGTTTAGTCTGTGAACTTTTCCACGAACCCTGCGCACCATTCGTCTCTCTCTCTCTCCCTCTGTCTCTCTTTTTTATGTTTTCTTTAGTTTTTTAGCACATTTTAGCCGCCAACTGTGCATTGAGATTGATGCCCCGACGTGTCGACACTTGGCTGTCCGTCCCTGGGAAGGAGAACTCTCAGTAAGCCCCGACCCCTCTCCAAAACCAACATGGGAGGCAGCTTATCAGGCAGCTGGACCAGTGGAATCTCTGGTCCCAGTTCGGACAATCTGGGCCGCATCACAAGGAAAAAAACAACTGTTGAACAAAGACCATTGACTGATGACTCATACTTTTTTTTGTATGTGAAAGAATTATCCCCTAAGTGAATTCCTTTGTTTATTGAGCTTGTTAATTGGTTAAAAACCTTTTCAATTAATCAATCCCATTTTTAATTAAATTAAAGTAGCTAGTAGCTATTGTAAATGTAATCATAAGCAACAGCTTTGACTCTAGGTTCATTTGCACCATATAAGATAATGCAAGGTTTATCTTAACCGCCGTAATGGTTTCCTCTTCTTATAAACACTGGTTACTGGCTAAGTTTAGCTTGTTTTTAATAAGGTCACTAGCTTGTTTACACTTACAAAACTGACCACCCTCCTAGCCAGGTAGCCTAGCAGTAGCACACTTGCTTAGCATGTCAGAACTGAACACCATCACCTCCATTACACTCACCCTTGAATGACAAAGAGCAATGTCTGCCAGGGGGCCGTTGGGGGAGCCTCAGACTCTCCCTCTGCTCTTCCAGAAACCCATCAACACACCCACTGCAAGCCTCCCCCTACAGCTGGGAGAGGGAGGAGAGGGGAACAGCTGGATGTTTCAGCCAGCCAGGCCTGGAGCATCAGATGGGAAGACATGCCGGATGAAACTCCTTCGCTTCCCCAGAGCTGTTGATGTTATCTCTTATTGGGACGAGATCTTCGGGGGAATATATATTTTATGAATTTACAAAAAACATCTTTTTACACAAAGAAGCCTAAGGCTGATATTCATGATATTCATAGGAATACATCAAAACATGTTATCTTAATAAAATGAATTTGAGGGGTCTGAAAAAATCGCTCCTGGAAGATAGATAGAATGTGAATAAATAAATCCATGTGTTTTCAATTTGCAACGTTTTGAAACATTTAGCCTCTTTATCTAAAGTTACACTCAATCTGTATTATAGTAAGAGTGTAATTATATGTACTGAGGCTTGGAGTTACAAACTTTTGAATCGTGAGGGTGGGCCTATATATCATTATTTGCCTCTTGGTGTTAGTAGTACTGCCAATGAAAAATATGTCTGATATGAAATCCATTGGTGCCTTACATTTCCTGGCCGCCTTCAGAAAATCGTTGTCACCTTATTTTAGCAGGAAACCAAGTGGCAGCACAAATCAGCTATTTAAAAAAATAATTAATTTAATTTTTGGAATGAATTACGGGTACATAATTTCACAAATATCTGCGGTGTTCGTGCCCCGATGGATTCTCAACGGTGTTTTCAGCAGTGAGCGTTGAACAGAACAGGCTACTATACGCTGCAAGCTGATAGCGCGCTGACTTTTTAGCTGTATTCCCATGGCTGGCTCTAGCGTCTGATCATTATATTCAGCCCTTCCTGCAAGCTTATCTACTGCATTACTGTCTAGAAATGCCCTTTTTCTGTTTACTTGTTATGTTGCTGGGCTTTAAGTTACAGATGGCAGGACATACATTTTCACAAGATAAAACAAACTAAATGAAACATGGTTATTAAGCAGTGTTATTTAATGTGGTTGTAGCTTAGTTTTTCACAGTGCTAGTTCATTTTAGCAGGGTGGCATGTTTAGCTTAGTAGAAGTAGGTTACCTTGGTGGTAGGTCAGTTTACGTTACTGACCTACCAACATAGCACAGTGTTAGCTTAGAATGGGAGCGTATCTATGTTCCCCGGGTCCTCTGTTCCCCGCTTTGTATGTGACCGGGGACCATGGGACCCTGTGAGCTAATCTTTTTTTCGTAGGATGGTCGGGGCAAGTACCGCCTTTTCGCCTCTGATTCGCCTGTGATCGGTTAGAATGGCTCTCCTCCAATTGGTTATGGTTAGGGTTAGGTTTAGGGTTAACCCTCACCCTAACCCTAACCCAAACCTTAAACCTGACCCTAACCTTTTGCACCCGGGGAACATAGGACCTGGGGAACCTAGGGATGAACCCCTTAGAATAGTGGTGGCGATTTTAGGAACTCAATTATTAATACAGCTTAAAACCCTTCAAACTCCATGCCATATTACTCTGATTTGGGTAATCTTATACATATTTACCTGCAATTTGTCATTGGCTGTTGTGTGAGGCCATCCAGACATCTGCTGCAGTCTGCTATTTTCCCACGTAATCCAGAGAGACTTTTGCTACCTTCCCCTCAACATAATGAGAATTGTTTATTTCAAAATGTAATTAATAAATAAAATGTATCATAACGACATACATCACAGGCTTTATTTTTAATTGTAAAAGCTACACAACTGCAATATGCCACAAGGACGTGGGAATGGAGAGCTGGTGACTGGGCTGGGAGAGCTAGCCTGGCAACGCTGACTTTAGCTCAGCTAGAACATTGCACAAGAACATTGTGCTTTGTACATCAGCAATAGACAGTGTGTACCGGTGTCAATGTGATTTATGTTGTATAACTCCTTTAAGCAAGGTGGTGTATAGTGTGAAGCAGCAGTTGCGTATTTTAGCAGTAGGGTACCAATAGTACATTACCGTAGCAATGTGGTGGTACGTTATCTACCTTTTCTAACTAGCAGACTAATAACAAAGGGTGGGGGGCAGACAGGATGTTATAGATTTAACATCAAGTGGAGCTGGAAATCCCCCGCTCCACTGGGGGCAAAGCGGGCCAGATACCAGGCAGCAGGCTTTGATTGTACATAATGATAACTACCTCGGTTAGCATTCCAGCACATTAGGGCTTCAGCCAGAGACGATCCAGCCGGGCATTAGTGGTTTTATGTTGAGTCTCTACTCCGAGGGTCGGACAGAAACACCTGCAATAAATCCCTGCTTAAGTACCAGCAGTCGTTTGAAGTTCAGAAGAATCAGAAGTAAAATGGGGAGGGATTTGCCAATAACAGTCTGCTGAGCACAGTCGGCACAGCGGGTCGATCTTTCAGATGGATGCAGTTTGTTTAAGTGAATTTTAATGCCGGCAGACAAAAATACCCTGACATTAAAAGCAGACTAGAGACCTCAATTCAAACCTACACATACAGGGAAATAAATCTAGTCATCTAAGTGTTAGTGCTCCAGTCTCCACGCAGAAGTGCTTTCCTGTAAACATTTCTGATGATGAATAAGTCTACATGGCCAGCATCATGTCTTGTAATCCACAGTTGTGTATCTCTGCGCTATACAGGTGTACCTGCACTACCCAGGGCGGTACTTCCTCTTCAGGTGTACCTGTAGTATCTAGGTAGATCTATGCTATATAGGTTTACCTGTATAGCAAGTAAATACAGCTGCTGATGAATTAGCTGCACTCATTTACTTATATGGAATGTACAGGTCATTAGGGAGCATAATTGGTAAAACAGTGAACACACAGATAGATCATTAAGGAGCAGATAATAGCAGGTTAGGAATGTTGCAGTATACGTAGTATGGAGAGTCTGTGGACTGACCGTAGCCCCGACACACACTATGCCTCCACCGCCTGGCTGTCGGTGACATAACTTATACTGTTGCTCTGCAGGCAGTAATCATTACTGACCGCCTAATGCCCTCATGAACGGATCGCACACTAATGGCGCCTTTCCTCCCCTTCAAACATCTACGTCTACTGTTTCAACAGCCACTACTCTCAGGGTCATTAGCCCCCCCACCCGCCGCCGCTCATTATATTGTATTCGCGACCGACCCTGACCTCGCCACCCTTTCCCGTTCATCACATGTCCACGACTGCCGCGTCAATTACAGAGGCCATCAATTTTCGCCACAAACAGACGCGACTCAAGCCAGACGGACACCGCGACCACTCCCATGCATCACCGAGGGGAGAGGGGGCATAAACACTGAAGGCCTGTTTGACCCTGGCGTCGGGGGACGGGGGAGAGAGTGGGGAGGGGAGTTGTGGGGGGGTCACTCAAGTGTGAACACCCCTGAGAGGTGCCATCAATTATGGCAAACGCAGAACCGCTAGAAGGAACGGTTCCGGAGCATCGGTCGGCGCTCGTAAATCAGGCCATGTGACAGGCCATGCGACGAGCACAAACGTGTCCAACGCGCCATTTCACCCTAGGGGAACCGAGTACCGATTCACAGGTTTAATTTTTTAAGTCGAAGAAGAAAGTATCCATGACGTGAGGTTTGACGTTGTATCAGGTACAGGTAGACAGAGAGAGAGAGAGAGAGAGAGAGAGAGAGAGAGAGAGAGAGAGAGAGAGAGAGAGAGAGAGAGAGAGAGAGAGAGAGGGGGGGGTGGTATAAACCACGCGCATGCGGAAACCTAGTGATAACGATGACAGAGATAATGATGCCAATCTCATGATGTATCCTGGAACCCATGCAGCCGGAGAGGAAAGAAGAAGAAATAAAATTGCTAGCTTATCCAGAAAAATATATGTTTTTGTATCTCCAGCCGTTTTCTGATCTTTTGAGATAAATTGCAGAGACTCCGGGCTGTGAGTCTGGTTCATGTGATCTTGAAGATTATAAGGGGTGATATTAATCACCCTGACTGACTGGGTTATTGATGATATATTTTTGGATGATAGCTGGAATATCTTAGTTGTTTTACCCTGGTTCTCCTTTTCACATTTGTCTAATGGAGAGCCGGCCCCAGTGACATTCAATCATTGGTTTAAATCGTATTATTACATTAGTGTTATAGTCAAGATTTGCTAGGATAGCCTACTGTTTACAAAATGCTAGAATAATCTAATAATCTATCGGTCGGAAGACCCTGTTTTTGAGAATTAGGAAATCTAAAATACACAGCTCTTGGATTTCACCCTGCTCGTTTTATCAGACTCGGATAGAAAGGCTAAATAAATATGCTCAATAAATAAAGACAAAAAACAAAACACACATATCGAAACATTTGTAAGTCTAGTTTGTGCAACTACTAGGCCTACCTCAACACACACACACACACACACACACACACACACACACACACACACACACACACACACACACACACACACACACACACACAATGAAGGCGATCGGGAGTGAAGAGTTTGCCGGAGGTATTCTTGGGTCATCAGTGGAACTCTGCAACATCATAACAGCATCAGGGACCGAGCGGTAATGTATTCAGCATGCAGAGCTAATCGTAATGAGTCTGTCACCGCCGCGACATCCCAGGGATAAGGGTGACAGCCGGGACAGGTGACGCCTGGACTATCATTTCTCTGCCATGCGACTGCGTTCTGCAAACATGACACAAAGCAAAAATAATCGTTTTCCGCACCCGTCGTCGATAAGTAAGCCCTACTGTGTGCCAAATGGTAGCCCAAGCAAGTCAACTTATTTGGTTATGTTTCAAAGCAGGTTAACTTTTTCCTTTGAATTATTATCAAGAAACAACACCCACACAGCTAGGACTTTTGTTGATTGGCAAATTATTTATTATGTGTTTGATTTGGAAAGGATTTATTGGAATTTTTTGTAAATAAATAATAAAGAAGATAAATAGGAAAGATGCTAGTTAATAAATGTCACCATGACTGAAAATCATGAATTTCACCCAGGCCAGTTACCAAGTTACAGAGAAGAAGCACGATTTGTAGTGGTTAAATTGACGATCAAATTATTTCTTTGTGTCCCTATTACAATGAAAGCTTCCAATACAAGGGTGATTCATCATCTGCACAGCAGATCAACCACTCATTGAGTTATATTGCAGTTTTAAACGTCGATGATGCTTCCTCACCGCTGGATAAATGTATCCAAATAAGGAATTTTTCCGACGGTCATGCATTCGCAGTTATCTTGCGCCAACCTGTGGTGATTCCCAGTACAGGCCGGTAAATAACAACATTTGGTCATTCTAAAGATATTCAATCTGTTTTGTTTCATGGTAAAACATCGGAAGCAGCCCAAACCAGTTGGAGTAATTAAAATTACCAACGAAAGCCGTTGTGATAATAGCTGTGTATAAAAATCGTCTTAATAAAACAATGTTGGCAAGTGTTATGTATTGAATTTGTTGTAACCATTCTATTGTTAAATACACAAATACAAAACAATGTTTTATATTGCTCAGAAAAGCATAGGCCTTGGAGATCTAAATCAAGACTGGAATTTTATGAGAACCAAACATTTAATTACAAATATACTATTTATGTGGATTGATATACCTTGCAGATAAATATTGTGACTGTTTTTTCAAAACGACATCAATATGCAAAACCTCTCTATCAGTTTGGCAGGGAACAAAGACCACTTGTAGATTTCAAAAGGCAATACTACTGGTTCCAGGGAAACTGTTTCTGTGGAGAAAAGGTCCATGTGATCTTGGGGATTTTAAGGGGTGTGATTAAACACCCAGACTGGGTTATGGATGATATATTTTTGAATATCTTAAAACTGCACGCTCATTGTTGTTAGTCTTATTGATGTTGTCCTTTTTACTTTTGTCTAATGGAGATCAGGCCCCAATGGTTTTCGATCAATGGTGGAAATCTACATAAAAATGTAAAACCTCTATATTAGTTTGGCAGGAAACAGAAACCATTGCAGATTTCAATAGGCAATACTGGGTCCTGGGCAACAGTTTCTGTGTAGAAAAATAAATAAATTAAACTATTGCAATTACTTTGGGCAGATATCAAATGGGGTAAAAGTGAAAGCTAATGGCTTAAGCCTCTATAGGGGGACAGTGGCTCTAATTCAAACGTATCATTAGACTCAGATACTTGAGTAGCAAGGTCCTCAAGTTAAATCAATATACCTTCTACCCTTTTGTTCAGATATTTGCTTCACTGATGTTCAAACATTACACCTTAGTGAGAAAAAACGACTTTACTGAAACCCTAGGGACAGAATTCTTTTCACATGGCAAGAGAAAACATCATCACCACAGAGAGTGGCCTCCCTCTCATTCTGCCACTCTGTACAATGATGAGAGCTCCAGGAAATCAGAAACAAGCTTCTTCACAGGATTCCACGGACAGCCGTGATTGTATTGCGAGAATAGCCTCTTGTTTTTTGTATCACATCTCTTCTCATTCTACCCAAGTTGTCCTGAGCCCACTCCCTCTCTCTGTTTCCCCAGCATGAAGAAGTGTTACGTTCACACACCTATGCTGGAGCTATGATAGCACTTGGTGCGTACATTGGGTGGGTTGTGTGGTGCCATGTTTCTTGTGAGTTCATACCCCTTAGTGTGACCTGCTTTGTAAATGAGCATTTCATTTGGAAACAAAATACTTGGGATTGAATGTAATTGGTTTGAAATTAGTGAGCAACACCAAAAAACAAGATGAATTATAAACCATAACCGGGCAGACAAGCAAGAGTGAGGGGGTAGGAGAGAGAGAGAGAGAGGGACAGACTGAAAGACAGACAGGTAAGGTTTCAGGACCATAGACAGAACATGCAGGGACCCAGGATAACAACAGTAAACACAAACTGCTCCTCAGAGGCTATTCTCAAAGACTTCAGATCATTTAAAGAGAGCTAGCATCTATTGCTCAAATCCCGGTATACAGGGCCATTTTATTTAGATTTTTTCTTTTGTTTTACCAATCATGATACGGGCACGGGATCTGTAATGCAGAGTGGGCTATTAACAGATATTACAAACTCGACCCGTTCCAGTAAAAAAAATCGGCTGGAAAAACAAGTAAAAAAATCTTGTCCGGCAATAATCACTGTTAGACAAAGTGTATGTAAATGATTAAATTAAACCCAGTGTAGACTGGCCACTGTGGGAAATACACTTCGAATTCTTGGTTTCCTCTGCTGCCTCCCTTGAAAAGTTATACAAGATTAGTTCCAATAGCAACTATCTCCGATATAGGCCAAGGTCTATTGGGCTTGTTCATGAGAATGCATCATGAGGGTTCTTTGTTGCCAATATTCACATTTTGAAATGCCTTGAGAAAGTTGTAGTTATGTATAATCCCAAATATATTATAATATTCCTTAGCCTAGGCTACTCATAACTTTGTTTTCAGATGTCTCACATGAGGAACCATGGCAGTTTCAAACGGAATCAAACCACTCTTTCAACCAATTCATACATTCAATGCATTCCTATACATCAATTCCTTCATCATTATGATTTGATCTCAGGATTTTCAAGCCCTACATATTCCTTTGGCCTCACGGGATCGACAGACAATACAGTTTCGCCCTATTGACCCTTTAGGCCAGTACATGACAACCGGATGGCAGCGGCTATCTATATATAACCAGATGTATCAGAATCATGTTACTATGTATCTGAATGAGTATTATTAATTGCATTATCGGTATTTAGCCAAGAATTAGCCTACCATTGTAGGCAGGAGCGGCTCGAGACATTTTGGTCCCCTAGGCGAGATTAGGATTTGGCGCCCCCCAGGGGGGGGGAAGTACGACAGGATATCAGGGGGTCGAACATTTTGGGTCCAGCAATATTTATTTCGGGCCTATTTAGGGTCTACACCACACGCCGAAGACCCCAAGGAAGGGAAGCCTACTCTGTCTCGGACGCTGGAAGGGTATAGAAGAGTCGGGCAAATGTTATCCACACTCTTTAGAAGATTTTTAAAGAGGGTATATAATGTTCCTCTCAACACATAATCCTGAAAACACATACCAATATCTTTATTATCCCACCATACCCCATTATGTGGAGATATAACCCAGGTGTGATGATAAAATCCTTACTTTCTTCTTACCAACAAGTAAGTTGTTTGTGGCCAAAGCATTGGCCACAAACAATAAGTTACCGTTTTAATGAGTTTGTGTTGAGAAGAACATCAGCTATTTACCCCTCTTAAAAAATAATTGAAATAGTGTAAATAACCGGGCTATAATAAGGCACAAGACCGGCCCTGATTAAAGGACAAAGGCTGCTTGGTAAAACAGACCCTTTAACCAAGGTCACCGGAGGTGTCGCACCTGATTACATTTGTACTAATTAGTTCCCCGCTCCATTTGGCTTCACTAATACGTTCACCTGTTGCTGTTGTCGCATGCCATTTGGTTCAGCTTATAACCTATCAGCACCTATCCGTTTCCTAAAATACACGGTAATGTGCTTATAATTTTAGAAATTGATCCAGAACGTTTAGTCCCGTCATTTTCTGCTTAAAGGTTCGGCCATGGGATTAATGACTCCTTTCTACTGGTTTACAGCTTAATTAAGAAGGCTTGTTTGGAGTAAACCCAGGAAACTCTGTTCTGTTGAGTAGAGATGTAAGCCTACATTTATTAATGTTAGCTGTAGATATATGCTCAACGAGCAGTCGTTTTTGTTGCCCTAACTTAGCCCATTTGGTTTGTGTTAACCTGGTGGTTGATGAATATTATTTAAACATCCGTTGATCATGGTGCAAGGGAAATCTTATTGAATTAAATCATGTTTTTATGGATTTTGATTCAGAATTGAAGGATTACATTTAACATACACGTTCAGTCATGAAAGTGGGTTAATAAATGCTCTCACGCTACGTTTGGTTCCACTAATAAATCACCTGCTGGTTCTCTTGGCGTTTATTTCAGTTCAGTAAACCGAACAGCACCTTGGTAATGCCATGCTTCTTAGACACTGGTTTTAATGCTGTGTGCAATTTTCCGATTAACAGGTAGGCTATGTGACTAATGATAACCACCCTCTGCTGTAAAGCTTTATTCTGAAGATTTTCTGAAGTAAACTGAACGAAAGCTCTGAACCTGCTGTGGATAGAAGATGGAGGCTTATTTTTCTGACTACCTAATTGAAATGTAAATTAGGCCTACTAATTAATTGCATTCATTGGAATGTGCTAAAAGAGGGCCCCTCGGATTCTGCAGGGTGAAGTGGCCAAATGGGACTCTCTGCGACTAGGACACAGCCTAGGGTTTAAACCGATGAACCATAGAACACATTTAAACATTTCTCTCGGATCTTGAAGCCTGAGCAACAGTTTCTCTGCCTCATGAGAATAGCCTCATCTCAAAAAGAGTTGTCATCTTTCCGAGAGCCAGCTCTATCTGAACCAGGAAAGTCCTGATCTGCTTTCTGCTCAGATGCAATAGAAGAACATTTTCTTGAGGAAAGACCTTATGATGGAAGACCTACAACGCCACCACTGGGTTTTCCTTCTGAACAGATCATCTTCTGACAAACACTTTCTCCAAGTCCAATCCCTGTTTTCAGGCTAGTCAAAGCATGGTTTGCATTTGTGAAGGCCACTCATTGAAGAACCGGACTAACATGTCACTTCAGGGTACCATTTGGAGACACCCTGGATAATCCAGCCACAACGAATAGTGTACAACATTAGTGTCTGGTTCATAAGTCATTATGGTCAACAGCAATGGTTGTTCTACAGTCTGCCATTGGAAC
This sequence comes from Gadus macrocephalus, assembly GCF_031168955.1. Lineage (NCBI taxonomy): Eukaryota > Metazoa > Chordata > Actinopteri > Gadiformes > Gadidae > Gadus > Gadus macrocephalus. Next base: position 11,163,978 of record NC_082392.1, read on the forward strand.
TGGCCCCTATTTGGAAGGGGTTTCAACGTCCTAAATGCAATTCACACCTTACAATGTGTGCAGGTTATGTAGAATAAATGCATTTAGGCCACTGATCAATAATTTATTTCATATTTGGATTTACTAATGGTGACTATTGGTTTGTGCCGTTCTCACAAAATCATGGAATAGTTGTTTCAATGTGATAATGGTGTTAGTCAGGCTGAGAACGGTACAAGTAAATGGCAGTTATTTTAGCACAAAATTAATGTAAAATACTGGCATCTGGGTGCAGGGCATCCCCACGGGTGGCTGGGTGATCACCATGTCCCATCTCCTCTGTCCTCCAGGAGTTGCTGGACGTTGAGATGGTGGGCCAGGTTGTCAAGAAGTTCCTGGATGCGATCAATGGGTCGGAGAGGCGAAGAGATGACCACTAATTTGCCAGCTTCTGTTATAGAGGAGGCATAAGGGGGAAGGTAGGGTTTAACTGTTAAATCTGGAGAACCAGCGTGAGATGAGTACGTGGACCCGATTTACTTTAGACACCCCCATCGTATCAGTAGAGGAAAACATTTCAGTCAGTCAACCTTAACCAGTGAAAACCTTCATGGAACCTGATAGACGACTCCTATTACAGACAACCATCATTCGTCCTCTTGTTTTAAATAACTTGAAGTCCACGGTATTGAAATCCTCAGAGCAAGAACACATACAAGACCTAATTTATTGAGTTTATTAACATTTTTTTGTTTCTCCAGACACTGAAACTGATTAGCCCATCACTAGTAATGCTGTTGTACATCATTAAAATTCATTGAGCTGTAACAGCCAACCGTCTGTCGGGTTAAATCTGCTAGCAGCCCGCTAGCTGTACGTTAGCAAAGTCCAATACGGTCCGTCGTATAAAATTGAAGGAGAGCCGTCCCTCACGGCAACACGATCAACAGTTGTTGTGCAACACAATAAAAGTTCCTCAAGACATTTGAGAAAAAAGTAACAAGACACCAGGAGTGGGGCTGGGGGGGGGGGGGTGAAAATGTTAGTAACACTACATATACCAAAAATGTTTACCAGTTGACCAGTTTATGACAAGGTGAAAACAACAGGGGGGGGGGGGGGAGGAAACATAGTATTAATTAACTGTACACTTGTGTGGATGCATCCTTATTAATTGTGAAATGGTAGCCAACATTGCACCTCAAAATCATGAGTATAATCTGCAGCCATGAGATGGTTATTTTTGTTGTCAGTGTATTGTCCGGATTGAAATATAAACCACCCATCATTTATGCTAGCTGAAACCAACACTACCACTTGAAACGGGTCATCAAACACAGAGCTAGGAAGTATATGATTTTCAATGACAATCTCTGACACCAACCAATACTCGGCTCTACGCTGCTGTGATGTTACAGGAGCCAACCCTTGACCAATCAAAAGTCAAGAAAGGGTTTCCCCAACCACAGATAAACTCAGGAATCCTGTCAGCCAGCTACATAAGGGCCCACAGAAGAAATTGCCCTTTTATGTGCGTCTACCAACTGAACTAGAAATAATTCACAGGATTTTTTTTCCCCGTTACAAACTTATGGTTACCGTTCATGAAGTAACCTAATCAATTTCTTAGTTTAGCGTAACTTTAGTCATATTTACATCAATGGTGGAGTGATATCTATATACTAGTCATAACATTTTATTGAGCGGTTTGTGACATGGCCCAGGGGCAAGGGAAACCCCAGTTTAGCATTTTCAGAAGGTGTGCTTGTCCTCATGTTATACACAGGCGCATAGCATGTTGGTCAGCGTCTGAAAGCGGAGGGGAAAATCCTCTTATTCCAAGTAGGGGCGTGCTGTGTGACAGTTTTTAACACGACTATCAGCTGCCAGATCTTTTTTTTTTTTTAGGAAATATTTATTATTTATTTATTTTTTATCAGGTGGGGAAAAAACTACTTAAAACGCCCACACATACAGAATGTATCTGAGGAAACCTCGTTCAAACTCCGTCCACGTAACCCTGTTACACTTAAAATGTTAGCATACACACAAAACATGAACAATCACACCCACCTTTTTATACTTGAGATTCTCGCTCGAAAGTAAGGGATTAGTCTTCCAACTGATTAAAATATATATTCTTTTCAATGTGTGTGTTTGTGTGTGTGTGCGTGTGTGTGTGTGTCTCTTTTAGGGTTGTGTAGTGATACATGCATCCATTATTATACTGATATACACCATTTTTTAAAACAAAAGTAAAAAAAAAAAAAAAAAAAGACCAACAAAAGAAAGTATTAGAAACGCAGCTATACAGAGTCTTTAGCTATTCTGGGGGAGGGGTGTTGGTTGGGGTCAGATCCGATGGCAGGAAAGGAGAAAAGCCCGAAATCCAGATGTTGTTCCGTACGTTGACTTGCTTGGAGTGGGGCGGGGCGGGGCAGGAAGGTGTGTGTGTGTTTGGGAGGGGTTGGGGTCAGAGTGGGAAGAGGGGCGGTGCCTAGGTACTGCAGCAGGTGCGGCCGGCGGGCTGCGCGGTTTCCGTTAGGTCCACCCCTCGGTTCCGCCCACTATTGGCTCCGCCCGCCTGTGGTTCGCTCTTGGGAAGCTTCTTTGCTGGAAACGGAAATGAGGAAGAGGGGGATGATGTCACCAGCGGGAACATCACCACTGTGCTCTTGGTCGAGCACATTTGCACAGTGGTACACGTGTTTAGTGTTAAACATGAGTAACCCAGTAATAACTATAACTTTACAGCTACAGCTAATGTAACCCAGGACTCCTAGCTGCTTGACGGATCACACTTAAACATTATCACTGTTAAGTTAATAGAAGATAAGGTTGTAAAAATACACACACCTGGATTCTTTTAAGTGATAGATCATTCAGCGACTTGATGAATAATAAGCATCACAGGAGTGAAAATGTTCACCCATCATCCATGTACTGTGCAACATCAAGTTTTTTCAACAGTTAATGTTCTATATATGGATCGTTTTGTTCCAAGAATGCTTATAAATTATATGAATAGCATATAGACTCAAATACATTTAAATAATTCATTATATTCGAAAATGTTCTTAATTATGTTCCACTATATAGAACTAGGTTTGGTAAGGGTTTGTAAGCAGAACTTAAACCTGCCACATTGTTGAAGGGAATTTATGAAAAAACTTTCAGACAATTATAGCTGATAACTTATATCATTCAGAATTTATTTTTGTAAGTAAAAATCGCCAATCAGATTTGGCAACTAAAAATCATGACTGGTGTAACCCTACTTTCTATTTAAAGGGAAACCGCAACATACCAATGGCCATGAAGATCTCGTTCACGTTCATTGACGTCTTCGCTGAAGTCTCCATGAAGAGCAGGCTGTTGTCATCTGCATACGATTGGGCATCCTGCAGCACAGAACAGATTCATTACATTGAGTATTTCTGATCGGGCAGGGAGCAGTTCCGAATTAGGTTGGAGGAGAAGGATGAGGACAGGACCAAAGGCTTTGTTTTGGGTCAAATTGACAATGTTTATCATTGCATTTGTAATGCAGAGTTAGTAAAGATATCAAAAAATGTGTAAACCCATTGTTAAAAAATAATCTGATCCTTGCTTAACAGTCTCCAAGTAACAAGGTGCAAGTCCAGTAGAGGTACAGACCTGGAAGTCCAGGGTTCTTTTGTTGGCAAGGTCGGCCTTGTTTCCAGCCAGGGCTATTACAATGTTGGGACTGGCCTGTCTCTGGAGCTCCTTCACCCAGTTCTTTGCCCGCACAAACGACTCCTGGCACAAAGCAGTAGGAAAGGCACAGTCAGTGAGGAAATGCAGTACTGAACATTTATATATATTTAAACATCTATATACTTGAATGGGCTTTTTGTGCCTTAACGGAAAGGCAAGTGGGAGGGAATGATATTTAGCATAGGAATGCAGGTGTGTGTACTTGGTTAACAGATTAGCAGGTGGAGCCACGAAGCCGCCCAAACCAACTATTCCTGAAATGTTGATGTACATTTTGCTACTATGACTATACTACTAAAACATATACTGTACAGTTGAATAATGGGACAGTAACTATTGTTAAAGGCACAACTAACTAGTGTGTCTTGAAGAGATAGGAAGGTTTTAAAAAAACGTTTTCATAATGGCATTCCATTTAAGGGTTTGTCCTAAGGCGATAAGAGTTATATAATTAAATAAAGACCAGTGGATCAACCCCTACTCGGCCTGTGCGATATGGACAATGGACTGGAGGGACATTGAGCACAACTGTCTCAAATGAGTACAAAAAAACGAAACACAAGATATAAAACACTGAAAAACCACATAAATGTAAAAACTTCTGCTAGATTGTTGCTAGTTTCAGAAGCAAAACAAAGTATATAATTATAAAATATAAAAAGTAAATATGACTTGATCATGTTACTTACCAAAATAAGTACAATATAATCCATTAAAAACAACTATAAAAACACTGTCACAAGTTTCAGAAATCTCCAATAGACGGCCAATAAGCAATAAGTACTCGTCAGGGCTCAGTGGAAGCTTCTCCAGTGAGGAGAGGAAAATCCTCCTTAACATTGTTGAGAATAAAAAAATTAGATTTTCCAGACTACTGTAATGAATTAATGCCCTTAAAAATTACTACTTTAATGCCTTTGTATATGTAATGTTCGTTTCCCTGGGTAAAGGGACATTAGTACCCCCTATCGCCTATTGACAATTTCAGGGATGTCGTTCCTCCCTCAGCCTCCATTGACTCCATGGGGTTCATTGGGAGAGAGTAGGAAAGTCCTCCTCTGAGTGGGTGTGACTAACTAAGGGATCTGGATCCCGCCTACGTCTATTGACGAATAGGCTCGAGCCCTGGCTGCGCTATGAACCAATAAGCAGGAGTCCTGGCTGTGGAGCAGCCCGGATGGAGGGGTTATCCCCTCAAGTCTATCCTATGAGAACCAACTAACCCGCTCAGTCGTATGCCTTCGTTGCGGTTCTTTTCGCTTTATAATGACCGTAGTCGTTTTTTACGTAGCCCGCGGTCGGGCAGGGCTGCCCACAGCCAGCCTGCGGAGCCCGCGAGGAGGATTGACTTGATCTTTAAATGAAGTCTCTCAATCTTAATTGGCTTAACACCATGACCAACATTCTGAAACATCCATTAACAACCGCATTTGCCTCAAACTATGTTAGGCTTACAGCCCATGTAAATAGTTGTGAAGTAATGTTCCTGTTGTTCTTTTAATTGGTTGTTACTCTGACCGTTCTGTTTGATATCGTGGAAAGGATGTTAGTGAATGATTCAGAGCATGATGCATCACTTTTGGTCTTTGGTCTTCATTTTTTTTAAAACAATCGTAGCTGAAAATAAACATAGCCAAATTGCAACCCATAGCTTCAGTCATTGAGGGCAAAAATAGACCCAATGATAGGCCCAGAATTTTTTATTTAGTTTTACAAATTAAGAGCAGGCCTGATTTGACTAATTGGCTTTGCATCCTTTGCTTCTGCCCTTGTAGTCCCAGACATGCTGCCCAACAGCTTTCAAAGTACAATGCTGCCACTCGTGGATTTGAATAAATTCACATAATTATTCCACCAAGCTCTTTTGTAGTTCACCAAAACACCCTGAAACAACTTAAGTCTCACATACTTATGCCACCATACGCCACTAACAGTGCAAGTAGGTCAATGGCAACCAAGCACGCAGTCCTTCCTCCCTCACTTTAAGAATCACCAGCCACCACTGATATATATATATCATCTAACGAACAGACCCTACTGTTAACTTGTTTTGCTGGACAAGTTGATCGCTTGATTAATTCAAACTCCTTTGGTGGTGTATGTTAACACAGCCAGAGAGTCACTGCAATTTTTATTTTTTTAAAAATTAAATATGTGGTATGTATTTAACCGGTTTCCACCTTTCCTAACCACCCGGACACGCATGTAAACTCGTTCAATAGCTCGATAATGGAGAGTTCCCTTAAAGATCAAATAAGTACAATTTTAACTATCTTGTGGCTTAAAATGATACATATCTGTGTCTTAATGCTGATCGGAAATTATTTCAATAATGTTATCAATTAATCATATCCATAACTCATATTGGCTCAAATAAAAAATAAAAAGCTTTCGAACCATACCCCTCACTTTGATTACATGCCATGTTGCATTCCATGTTGTACAGTAGCCCAGAACAGAGGATAGAGAAACAGCTTGAGAGAGGGAGGTCTTTTGAAGTAACTACAGGCACCTTACATGCCACTTCAGGCCACTGTACCTTCTCAGACATCTTTGGAAACTGGAGGTCAGTTAGTTGCAAGCTTCACAGCATGATGCCTCAAAATCATAATGCGCCTTTACGTTTTTTTTTATCATATTTTGTTTCAGGCACTAAACATTAGGCCTGTCACGATAACACATTTTTCTGGGCGATTAATTGCCCCAGAAATTATTGCGATAAGCGATAATATTGCCGTTTTTCAACTAATTTAATGATAAAGTACACCCTTTAGAAGATCAATAAACCTTTAGTTTTGAAGAACACTGGAACTGGACGTCTGGAAGACATTTAAAATATCCAGAATAAATTAACAAAACAACCAAAAACAATCTATTATTAACAAAAAATGCTCTTGAATAAAAACCAAACACCACCAAAAACAATAAATAAAATTGAAACACTAAATAAAAAGGATGTAAACACGATTGCGCCAGGGCTCCGCCTCCCACACAGACAATGCAACAAGTGACACTTGACGAGGGGGTTTACTCGTTGTGCCCTGTAATTATGAGCCGGAGCCCGATTTCAACCCGACATTTGTTACTTAGGCCTACCCTGCTAAATATATATAATATATATCAATATATATAATGCATAGAACGCCGGTCACTATCGGGAAAATAAGGCCCGACCGAGCGAACAGGCGACCGACACGCAGCGGAGGTGTCTTGCTTCGCCCTGAAGGGGCTTATTTTCGATAATGACCGGTGACGTTCTATACATCATCCCGCTTATTACAAGGCTACTTGCCAAGACGAAAAAATAACTTCACATGGTGTTTCTTTTAACAATTTATTCGTTAGCAGCATTCGTAGTGTTGATCAGCAGAGAAATAGTCCGCCAAAGACGTTGACATTGCTTAGCAACCGAAGACGCTGCGGTTGACAAGTTACCGGACTACTATCTATACAAGTGAACGGAGCGTTCCACGGCATTGAGAAGACCTGTGTAATAAAGGCCTATAATATTTCTGTTTATGGCATAGATATCTTCTCAGATTAGGCCAATAAAGCAATGATTTAAAAAAAAGAGTGCGAATGGAAATTATTGCGGCCGGCAAAAAATTATCGCTCATTTTAATTTATCGCGCAATTAATTGATTTATTGCATATCGCGACAGGCCTACTAAACATCACCAAAACACACAACTGTTTTCCTCTTAAGCCTGTGATAACAGACCATGTGATTGTTTGAGTATATAAAAGAAGCCCTGGTTGTTAACATGGAGAAACCGACATAATGTGGAACTGACTGATAACAGCTATTAGGATTGAAGTACGGAACAACATCCCAGAAAGAATGAGCATAAGGAGAACCAGGATCAGATGGGCGGCGGTGACTCACTTCGTTGGTGATGTCGTAGACAACGATGGCGGCCTGTGCTCCACGGTAGTACATGGGGGCCAGGCTGTGGTAGCGCTCCTGGCCGCTGTATCCAGATCTCAAACTTCACCGTTGTGTCATCCAAACATACTGTCTGGGTCAGGAAGGCAGCTGTGAAGGGACACACAAGGCATAGAATTACACCTGTGGCAAAACAGTACTGTCGGTCACAATGCGAGAGTGCTGAGACATCTGACAGATGAGATTACACTTTTCTAGCAGAACCAACTACAGGTTCTCGTTTTCTCTCTCTCTCTCTCTCTCTCTCTCTCTCTCTCTCTCTCTCTCTCTCTCTCTCTCTCTCTCTCTCTCTCTCTCTCTCTCTCTCTCTCTCTCTCTCTCTCTCTCTCTCTCTCTCTCTCTCTCTCTCTCTCTCTCTCTCTCTCTCTCTCTCTCTCTCTCTCTCTCTCTCTCTCTCTCTCTCCCCATCTGTTTATCACAACATTGTTGGCTCGTTGCTAATGAATGTAAATTCAACAGACACTGTATTTGATTCTTTATCTATTAAAATGTGGGTTATGTTATGCAAGATCTGTAATGCTCCAAACCTATACAATATTTGCCATCCAACGAAAGCTTATGACTCAAAAGTCATGCCTGGAAAACAGTTATTGAACAAATGGAAACGGAGCTAAAAACAAAACAAAACCCTTCCTGCATCAGTTCTCTGTACCTCCGATGGTGCTCTCCTGGAACTCGTGGAAACTGGCCCTTGACGAAGCGCAGCACCAGGCTGGACTTCCCCACCGCAGACTCCCCAAGAAGCACCAGCTTGAACTGGCAGATCTTATTAGCCGCGTTGGGACCATTGGGTCGCGTGGCTCCGCCTCTGTTTGCCATGTCACAACACACTCGCAAGGGCTCGCTCACACGCTCGCTTTTACCGTGGTAACCCTGGATGAGTCTGGCTCTGAGTAGCAATCAGGTGCGGAAAATGGGAATACAGTTAGTGGTAGTGCAAAATATGACAATACATTTTTGTTTTCGAGTACTGAAAAGATGATATGTGTGACAACACATAATGGGGGGGGGGGGGGGACGACGACGACTATGATTGCATTAAATAAATGACTTGGAGGAAGTGATTGTGATAATGCCACACTGTGGAGGGAACAATAAACTAGCTCCAGGACTGTAGGCATATTTTCAATCATGCATCATATTGCGCTGATGTTTACACAAAAATAGGAACACCCACATTGCTGAAAACAAAGCGTGGCGATAGGAGGTGGTTGTGGTGCAATACATTATAAGCCAAAAATAACTATTTGTAAACTCGCCAGGTATTATTAATGAGCCGAAAGGAACTAACACTTCGCAGTGCTAGTCAATGTCTCGAATCTTTGTAATGTCCTGGAAGTGTTTGAACTGGACCGATACAAAGGACTGACACATTGTCAGTCCTTTGTACATCTCTACATATGTGGTCATAGGTAAACATCGCTCAGCTGCTCCTTTTTTTTTTTAATCATAAAGCCGTTAAGGTGTACGATAGCTTGCCATTACTCAATCCCCAAGTAACTACGCACACACTAGACAGCCAAGAATAATTGTTGACAATCGTGTTACGACATAGTTAACCATAAATAACCTGTGTGTGGGTCGGCTCTTGGTAAACGGCAGCTAACACCCTGATGACCGGCTAGCGAGCATATACATAGACATATTCGCTAAATAATGTATTTGAACAAAAATACTTGCAAACATTAATAACTCCACAGTTGGGTGTTCAAAAATGTGAAAGTATAATTTCCCATCTATGAAATATGAACTGTTGAGAGCTATTGTTGTCACAAAAACAAGTGTATTTGGGTTGGGTGTGTACTGCTAGTGTTTTGCTCTAATTAGCCTTTTATTTGGTCTGTTTTAAACGCAATGTCCTGGTTATATACGAGTTTATAACCATGCATAAATATAATGTGTGAACGATAGAAGACGAAAGTCGATGGTGGTAAGCTTGTAATTGCTGTGTTATTATACAATTTGGCCCTTTCACTGTTAGCTGTCAGCTAGCGACATATAGCTAGCAGGCTAATGCACAAAGCTAATGCTGTTATTCAGCCCCTTCGGATAGCAAACACTGCCTGGCTAACGTTAGCTACTCACCTTTCGAAAGGGGGGAATCAGTGCCAGTACAGTATGTAGTGGTAGGTTTTCAGGTTTGTAATTCACAATACGACGGGTGAGTGAGCTAGCGGACAGTGAATTTGATGAGGATTTGCGAGGTCCCACTCCCACTTTTATCAACTTCCCCTTGGCGTTGTACGGAGGACGATGACGTAGGGGAACACACGGACCAATGGCTGACGCGTGGAACCCTGCCCCAATTCATATCAATTTATCTGACAGTCACAAATGCAAATATACATGAAATAAAGCCGTTGTGTTTCTAAAATGGTTGCCTCACTTAGTTTGGTACTTAATTGACATGTCGGATCAGATTATTATCTATTTTCTATTATCTAGAGCAGGGCATAAACAAAAAAAACCCTGGCTTCATGCAGTAATGCAATAGGACGGCGGGGTCACGTTGGTTGTTCCTGAGAAAACGGGTTGCCATGCGACTAAACATAAACATGCATACTCTTACATAGCTCATCTATGGTTTTAGTTTAGTGTCGTACTACTTTTGTACCTAAATGTGTTATATTAAGACGGCATTTTTATAACACATTGTTTCATTAAGTTAAGGATGACGTTGTCAGAAGAGAGATCACCAAACAACTGGAAATACACTGACAGAGTTGCCAGCAGAAGACGAGTAAAATTGAAATGCATCACATTCTTACGAATATTTCTATTTTTGATGTGTATTTACTAACTTTGGTCCTTACAGGCAGGGAAACTCGTACCACCGGGAGACAGGGTTAAAACATGCTTGCAAGAGATACCCAGGGTAAGTGTGTGTGTTTTTGTGTTTGTGTGTTTGCCTGTGTGTGGAGACTGATTTAAAAATAGGACGTCTCGTATAATGATATTATTACCACTTCCAGCCTCCCACACCACCGGACCTGAAGAAGTTCCTCAAAACCACCCAGCCAGAACCCGGGTTTATTAGAGTGCTCTCTGGGAAGGCAAATGATCCAGATATCCCCCCTGACTTAGTTCACGGGATTAGAACTAGAGCTTCAATTAATGTGAGTATTTATGTCTGGAACTTATATTCATGTATTTGTGTTGTAATTATCTATCTATACAGGCATGGATACGTTGGTCCTATATCAAGTGGCGATGCAGCAAAAATAGGATGGATAGCATCTCTTTGTATTTTTCCTTTTTTTTGCACTACATTCCAATAAGTCTAGTCTGCTATAGTTGACCGTGTCGGTGTCTTTTACTATTTAACTGTGGTTCTGTGTCGAAGACAGAAGCATTTTTCAAAAGCGCAGTAGGGCAAAACACGACGTAAGGCAATTATCATGTTAACTAGACCTATGTATGTAAATTAAAACAATAAACACACCATCATCCATATCAAAATATATACATACAAAAAAATCGATAACACATAAAAAAATTAATATGAAACTCAAAACAACGTAAATTAGCGTGTTATGTGCGATCACGTGATCCCCTCTCCCCACCAGGCCGATCGCGTGGTGAACCCGCCGCGGCAGACGCGCTTCCAGGACAAGCTGCTTGAGCACCGCGAGGCCGGTTACGCCAGCAGGAGAACTGCCCCGCTGGGCAGGTCACATGCACAGAGCGCGGGGCTCCCGAAGTGTTACGGTGATGCGACCACGTTTGGCTTGAAATATTTCAGCAGTAAGTACTCGCATCGTGGAGAAGGGGAAGATGGGTGAAAGAGCTCTTAGCTCACCATGAATCTATCATTTGATCTATTCACATCTGGGTTCGTTTGAAACTCCTACTTGGGATGGGTAGTTTGAAAAACAAATGATTTGCATGGGGTTTATAGACCCAATGTCCGTAATGGACAAGGGCGAATAAATAACGTTTTACAATACTAGTTGTAGACTTTTTTTAACGGTTCCCAAGTCTACAGCCTTCCACTTGTCATCCTGGAGCAAGATTATGTCTAACCCCTCCCTGCTCCTTATTTACCTATATCGCAATTTACGTTGGATATACTGTAAGTGTCAGCTAAGTTACTCAATAGTAAAAGTCTCCTTTGTCTCCAGCTGGAACTGCAGGCCAAACTGTAAATCCACCCATAACAGCAGAGCAGGTGGACACGGAAGCCCTCATAGGACACAAGGATTACATCCTCAGTCACAATGCCTACTTTGTCGGTAAGAGGAGGGGCTGGTGTCTTCTTCTCCCTCGACTTTCAGTGAATTATACTGAGACAGACTTTTGTGTGTGTGTGTGTGTGTGTGTGTGTGTGTGTGTGTGTGTGTGTGTGTGTGTGTGTGTGTGTGTGTGTGTGTGTGTGTGTGTGTGTGTGTGTGTGTGTGTGTGTGTGTGTGTGTGTGTGTGGCGGTTTTAGGCACGGGCGAACCGGGCAGCCGCCCGGGGCGGCATATTTGTGGGGGGCGCCAAATCACATGGGGGGCGCCACGAGCAGTACAAAAAAAACGCGCTGCGTAGCGGTTATCAATGAAGTACGACATAACATTGTGTGGGGAATAGGTATTTTGGCGCCCCCTCTGGCTGCAGGCGCACACCTGCTCGTTGAGAAGGTGCCGTGCACAGACGGAATGAAATCCCCACTGAAGTCCGTAGGTTCACGATACAACACCACCCCCCCCCCCCCTGGACGTAGAACCGCCACTGTGTGTGTGTGTGTGTGTGTGTGTGTGTGTGTGTGTGTGTGTGTGTGTGTGTGTGTGTGTGTGTGTGTGTGTGTGTGTGTGTGTGTGTGTGTGTGTGTGTGTGTGTGTGAGTGAAATTGTGATGGGTTGTTCGCGACCGAATCAGATCGAATGAACGAATCTTTAACACGAACGATCTGAACTGATTCTTCTCTCTCGTTCGTTCTCGGACTCGTCTCCTCCCAGACCCACTAGTCGCTGACTCGCTGTTCGTTCACTGACTGTGAGTTGTGAAGAGAGAAGAGGCTTAGTGAGCGAGCGTACGATAATACGATTCAATATCAGTGAAATTATAAATGCATGCTGTCTTTGTACTTTCTGTGTCAGGCCAGATTAATCAAATATTTGAATGTTTCGTCAATCTGTTTCGTTCTCTCATGGTTCGTTCTCCACCGGCACCCCCACCATCATTGCTAAATCCAATCTATTATCTTGCTGATATGATAAACATCCAATGATCAACGACACCCCCCCCATCCCGCTGCGTTTGGTTAAAGTTGTAATATTGATCGACTAATTAACTCGACTGAACGAACAAACAAACTAACGATTGTGAACGACACTTCTTGGGGAACTGACCGACGCGAACTGAATCAAGGAAAATAATCATTAAATCCATCACTAGTGTGAAAGACTTACGTGTGTGGGTGTTTGCAGTGGTGTAGTCTATTTTATTGTAGTGGGTATACTGTGATGATTCCCTCCCAGCCTCGTGCAAACCCGTCCCACCGGTACGTGTACGTGTGTGGCGCTTATGGGGTGTCGCACCACACTCACCAACGCAGGGGTCTACAACCCGCTGATTTAAGAGTTTAAGAGTTTAAGAGTTATAACGATTATCAACAATCAAGAAAAAGTTGAATAGGTTTTAATAACAGTATGAACAAATAGAACACAAAAATGACAAGTTGTCCTTTGTCTATCTATAGTAGCAATAGCACATGCTAAACAAGGACAAAATCTACTCAAAATAATTGAATGAACTGTTTACAACCATGGCTAACCAGTGCATGAGCAGGAGATGACAGGAGACTAATGTTTCACTCTTTCAATTGCTCTAATTGTAGCTCTTACTGTTGTTATCTAACATACCATACAGTAATTGAATTGTGTAAAAGTGTGAAATTACTGCACCGTAAAAATGACCATTAGCTATACTCTCATTTGCATAGTGACTAACTTTATGAATTTCAATTGTGTATACCCACTGCATGTTGGCTGACATTTACCCAACTCTTTTTCCCTCCACTCTAACCAAGGATGCCTGTTTTTAAATTCCCTAGCCTGACACCCAGTCCGAAAGGCTGGCCAGGGGTTCTCATCTAAAAGTAACAAGGAGATATACAGTGGGATTAAAACATTGTCTTCTGTTGACTACTTGTTATGTGGTTTACACATTAATATGGGAGGACTGGTCGCACGCACGCACGCAGCGCGAGAAGGAGGGGCTCGGCCCGTCAACTAACATGCAGAGATGCAGGGGCAGCTGCGCGCTTCGTAACAGAGACAGGGCAGAGCGCGAGCGCGCAGGGTGAATTTTATGAATGGTGAATGTAGGAGATAACTTCCGCTGCTAAAAGTATTTTATTGCAGTTATACCCAACCGGTATTTGCGAAAAATAAACACAAAAGTGAAAGATCTGTCACAAGACGATTGATACGTATCCGTGCACATTTTTAAGTGGGTATACGCAAATCCTGGTGCGTTCCTAGTGGGTATACGGCGTATACCTGCGTATCACGTAGACTACATCACTGGGTGTTTGTGTATTTTTGTGTATTTTTTGACGGACATACATGTGGGTGTATTGGTGTCTGCCTGTGTGTTTGTTTGTGAGGCACCCATCGTGTGTTTGTGTGCGTGTGTGTTTGTGTGTGTGCGTTTGTTTCAGTTCTTGATAATGCATGCAACACGCGCATTGAATAACAAGGCACAGCCATACTGTTCATTTTCTGCACATTGCTCCACTTTGCTGCAGGCGAGCCCATAAACAGGAAGTATGACTGGAGCGTCCACAGTAGAAGCAGCCGGTTTGGAGTCTCGACACCACACCACAGTGACGGACGGCGGCTCGCCAAATTGCTCCGCTGGCCGAGCGATGAGCAGAAGTAAGCATCTACCCCGTCTCCTCAAAGCACTGATTCAGGCACTCAGGCTGCGTTGGATACTTTCTAGGTTCGTCTATTGGTCGCCCTGAGAACCAACTGCTCCCCTGCCGCTGACGTCCACTGATGGGTCCAAATCCGCAGTTTGAAAACCGTTAGATTCAAGTCGTTAGGGTACATTCCCCCTGTCCAAAGATTGGGTTCAAAACCCCGATGTCCAATGCATGTCCCTGCAGGCATCTCCCACCTTCCAACTACAATTTTTTTCAGTCAAAAGCTGCTTAATGAACACACTGATTGATTCAATAAAGTGCCAAGGGATAAGAAATCCCTTGGGACAGCAAATCCTGTGGATTCACTCAGAAAATGTTCAGATCTTTTTTTGACTTGGATGCCCCTGCCTGTTCCATTGGTCACGATGCAATGCAATTTTTGCCTCCGAGATCTCTGTTGATTTCAGGGCGAGGATAACCTATTGACCTACTGTAGGTGACTCATACGGAATCCTGAGTCCCATTTTGCTGTGACAACAGGTGGTCTGACATCCCTGCCGGCACCTTGAACTTTGACCCTGCATTGTTCTTTCAGGATCGCAGAAACACCGAACATCCTACCGGATCACACCTTTGGCGTTCTCGTTCCAGCGGATAAATTCGGTAAACGCACACGCACATACACACACCTCTTGACCGAGAAAATGCAGACAGTGACTTTTTTGCACTTGTGGATTGAAGATGACAACTCCCACAATGCCAATCAGCATTCACTCCCTGAGGGACGTTACATAACAGCCAATAAGCGTTCACTCCTTGCAGTCCAGAGAGATCTGCAGCATGGAGGAGAAGGGATTGTTGCCGTTTGCGGACTCCCGGAGCTCTTTATCTAAATAATATAATATTATATAATATATAGGTATCTATATAATATCATATTCTATATAATATAACGGCCAGCTGTGTGCGCCCCCCCAGTTGGGTTTGGGTACCCAATGGGTGACCCGCACAATTTGGATGAAACGGGTAGTAAAGAATACTGTGTCAGACACAGGTGCGGGTCGGGTCGGACGCCTGAACAGCGCGGGTCGGTAGCGGGTTTTGCGATTGCGAGCGACAATTCTCCGGTGCTGGATATGTTATTCAGGAGCGGAGGAGTCAACTAAAACCGTCCACAGTGGATGATATGCTTTTTTTGCACAGCAATCTATAGTGTAATTCCCCGGTGTTCAATCAAATGTTTTCCTTCGGGTGCTGGTCGGGCGTCAGTATCAATTTATAGCGGGTCTGGTCGGGTGTGGAATGTAATTCGCGAGTACGGGCTGGTGCGGGTTTGCAAAATAAGACCCGTTTATTGATTCTCGGCCATGGTGGAGAAGGAATTAGGAGTAGAAACGTTGGCTTTTACTCTCTAAAGTCCAGATGTACCACGACTTCAGATTGAGACGGACCAGAGACATCGGAGAGCCCAACGCAGTTGTTTATTCATAATATCATCCAGAGGTGCGCGCAGCTTTTGGCCGTTATTTTATATATTATATTATAGATGTCTATATTATCTTTCATTGAGACAAAGAGCTCCAGGTCTCCCGCCGGAGCTCCCAGAGTGTTCAAGAATATCGTATAGTGCGCCGGATGATATTATGAATAAACGACGGCATCACTGGCATCACATCATTGCTTCTTTAGCACTCGTGTGATCTACCGGTCACACCGGTCAGACGGTAACATCCAAATTAGGGAAGCACCGAATATTCGGCCACCGAACATATTCGGCCGAAAATGGCCCAAAACATAATGTTCGGTTTCGGCCGAAGAAGTAAAAAGGCCGAACATAATACACCAAACATTTATATTTTTTTATAAAAAAAAAAAAAAAAAAAGTTTTACTCATTTATTTTCTTAAATTCTTGCTATAATGTCTGCTGGAATGTTAGAAAACGTTCAGTATTAAATAAATATTTTGTATCGAATTTGTAATTGTTTTTTTTTATAGAAAAGCAAGACAGAAAAGTTTATAAAGGACATTTAATTGTTTGATTTATGCAATGGTGAAAAATTAAAGCAAAATGAATGAAAAACATTAAAAGCCACTTTCGGTATTCGGTTTCGGCCTTCGGCCAACTGTTTCAGTATATTCGGTTTCGGTTTCGGCCAAGAATTTTCATTTCGGTGCATCCCTAATCCAAATCCATACCGTAGCGCAAATTCACAGCGGTGTACCCGCTATACCGTTTATACCATACCCCCTGAGTCCCACCCACTGGCACTGATCTGTTATGTGTTTGTAGTTTTTTTGTTTTTTCACGTCATTTAAAGCAGGAAGTGTTAAGAGGTAGATACGGATCTCTCCCGTCTCAGGGGAAAATAAGGGGATTGATGCAAGACCATTCAAAAATAGGCCTGGGTTTCTAGCGATACAAAGATTAATGCAAATGGGATAAGTGTCCCTTTTAAAGGTGAATGTCTCAGCAGATGATGATTCTCCACTTCCATAGGCGCGGCAGAATTGATCCACTGCGGAGACCCGGGTCGGTTCCCACGGCTTCAAGACCGCCAGCGGGGGGCGGTCAGCGCCATCCAGCAGACCCTCAAGAAGCTCAACTGCCGTGCCTTCCCCAACCTGATGGAGGCCTTCAGTCATTACGACAAGGTACCGCCCGACCAGGTCCCCACAAACCACAGGAACGTGTGGGCCACATGGGAATTGAGCCTTGGGTCCTAATATGTAGGTTCCATGTAATTCAGTGAGCCCAGGCCTTCAGGCGTCAGGACAAGATCCCCACAAACATGGTGTTGGAATGTGTGTTGGTCCAACTACGTAGGTTCCATTTTATTTCTGATTACGTTTGGAGAAACCCTGGTACTAGTTCACATGGGGATATAGTTATATGTGGGTCACGTGTAATTATTTGGCCAGGCATTACTACAAAGTTTGAGTTAAAATCTCAACAAACCCTTGTAGTAATCCCTGATCAATTCATTAAACATAACATTTTGATTCTCCTTCAATGCCATAGCCCTTGTAGAGAACATGAAGTGTGTGTGTGTGCGTGTGTTTCTGATTGGACAGAAGGGCAGAGGTGTGATTGACAGGGAGGATCTGGGGGCGGTGTGCCTGGAGTATGGGGTGAGGGCGGGCGAGGCGGTTCTGGACGACCTTATGAGCACCTGCGACGCGGACCGGGATGGGGTCCTGGACTTCCTGGAGTTCGCCAACTTCCTCAACTGGAAACAAAAGATGCCCATCAGCCACGCCGAGCAGCGCGTCCTGACGGGTCGGTTCGATGTTTTGCTACTTTTCTATTACGATATGATGCCAATATTTTCAAGCAACCATGCGGACAATAGGAGAAGTTTTCTCAGAAAAGGGTAAGTGATGACCCTTTTTCAGCTCAATATAAAAAAGTAAATTGTGTGGGGATATCCCCGTGGTTATGGCCCATGCCAACTAATGATTATTTCATTTTTAGCTAGTTCGTGTCTGAGTAACGCTCTGATGATGTTGTATGCTAAATGCACGAAACACACATTCTAAGTGTCCGGGAAGCTTCCCTCTGCGACGCCAACAACATCAACCGCTTCCTAGAGAGAGCTCCACCCATATGAAGATCACATTAGTGACTCATCTTCACTATGTATCACTATTGTGTGTTTGGCGGCCGCCCCCCCTCGTGCCTCCATGGTTGAAAAAGTGCCCTCAAGAGTGGCGAATATGAGAGAAAGTGCCTTATAGGCCCCTCTTTATATGTGAAAAAAAATATTGGGGGCCCTCTGGTGCCCCTTCATACAATAAATTATGATGATGAGCCCTCAGAACAAGAAAATTTGATATATTGCCTCAATGAGTGCCCTCTTAATGCCCTTACAGTGCCTCCATGGTTGAAAAAGTGCCCTCTAGAGGAGCAACTTCAGACAAAGACCACTAGAAAAAGCTTTCAGGAGGGCAGACATAGAAGAAAGACCCAAAAAAGAACAGGAGCGACAACGAAACAGGGAATTAATGACCAGGCTGGTAGGCATCGCACTGTATCTTGCGCGGCAAGATGGGGCGTTCAGGGGTCATGACGAAAGTATAACATCTTTGAACAAAGAAAATTTCCTTGAACTTGTTCAGCGACTACGCCAAATATGATTCTACCCTCAAAAGGCACCTTGACATATCCAGTCTCAACAGAAAAAAAAACACAGATGTCGCTGTTTTCCTATAAGACACAGAATGACATTATCAAGGCCCTTGCCACCTCAGAGGGTCATTCTCAAAGAAATAGATGAGTCAAAGTTATTCTCCATTCTCTTGGATGACACCACTGATGTTTCCAATGTCGAAAAGGTGTCCTTCGTTGTTCGCTTTGTCCATCAGATGGAAATCAAGGAGATATTCTTACAAGTTTGCGATGTGACAGGAACAACAGGAAAGGAATTGGAGAATGTTGTAAGGACACTCCTTGAGGAGAATGGACTGAAATTGGAAGATGTCAGGGGCCAAGGCTACGATGGAGCTGCAAATATGAGTGGAAGCTACAAGGGTCTGCAGTCGCAAAATCAGAGCCATAATGACAAAGCTTTATACGTGCACGGTCATGCCCACTGTCTAAACCTGGTCTTGGTGGAGAGTGCCAAATCGAACCAGCATTTTGTTTGGTTTTTCAACTTAGTGGAAAGTCTTTACACATTTTTTGCCGGATCTACAAAACGCCATGCCATGCTTTGTAAAAATGCAACAATCCATGTACCCTGACCAAAGGGTCTGTGAATTGAAAAGGCTGTCTGACACAAGGTGGGCATGCAGGGAAGATGCTCTGAGGTCCCTGAAGAAGGTTCTTTCTGCCGTCGTTAAGCTGCTTCGGAACATGGCTGACAGTGATCCACCAGACGCTGCAGCAGCTCCTGCGTAGCATAGATTTTGAGTTCATTCTATGCATGGAGATTACCACACCCATCTTCAATGAGACCGCCATCGCATCTGCTTCACTGAAGAAGAAAGACCTTGATTTGACAACATCATACACCATTGATAATGATTAATGAGGAAGGATGAGGAGTTCATGGTCTTTTTTTCAAAGGCAAAAGGGAACTCGGAGGCAGCAGGAATTGAGGTTCCAGATTAAAATCTTGAACAAGCCAGACGCAGAAAGGTA
The DNA here is from genome assembly GCF_031168955.1 of Gadus macrocephalus. Taxonomy (NCBI): domain Eukaryota; kingdom Metazoa; phylum Chordata; class Actinopteri; order Gadiformes; family Gadidae; genus Gadus; species Gadus macrocephalus. The sequence continues at coordinate 11,183,635 of NC_082392.1, forward strand.
CCTCAAAAGTACAAATACAGCACCCAATCTGCTACAGAGGACTACCGAGCCCAAGACTTGGAGGAGCACTACCGGGGAAAGGTTTTCTTTAACTTTCTCGATATACTCTCCCAGGAGCTACACCGGGGGGGAAGGATGACACACCAACTGGGTTAATTATTTCAGGCCTTCACTGCCTTACCATCCCAAGTCACTGGAAAGGCATGACAAATGACAGAGTTGCCCTATCTGTCAGAAATGTGTGCCGATTTTATGATGTGGAGGAAGAAAATGTTGTCACCGAACTCAAGGTATTCCACTCATCATATGCTCTTCCCCCCAGCAATGTGAAAGCTGTGCTAAAGTGCCTAAAAGACAATGATGTGGAATCAGTTTTCCCTGGTCTGACTTTGCTTCGACAAACATATGCTACAATCCCGGTGACAACTGCTTCAGTAGAGTAAAGTTCCTTGTTTGGTTTTATGATAGAGGTGTGGTTATAATTTTAATTGTCCTATCATTAATTACTTTGATCTGGATCTCATAATTTAATGCTAATCTTAATCAAGGATGAGGACTATTTCATCATACATGATGCATCATATCTTTTTGCAAGCTGGTTGGGCCCCATGTTGTGCAAATTGTGCCCTTTTTTTTTTTTTGCCCTTCAAACAGTCTGAGTCCGCCACTGTAAAAGGGGTTCTATCTTCAGCCTATATCATAATAATAAATTACATATCATGAAAAATATATATATGTACAAATGTTCTTACTGCACCCTATCTTTTTATAGCGGCTCCAATTGCATGCCTTTTTTGTTGTTGTTAGCCTCACTCATAAGCCGCTTTGGTTCACATGTCTGCTAAATGACACGTGTCCTCAATATAGAAAAGCAGTCAGAGTTTCAGTTGTAATGGCTGGTTTCTCCTCCTACCCTGTTCTTCTTGTGGTCCTTCCCCAGAGAGCAGGACCAGCCCGGCGCCCGCCCACCCCCAGAGGAGCGCCCTATCAAACGGGGGGACACCCACCAGGCGGCGCTCCACCCAGGCCCTGATTAACCCTGAGGACCTGGAGCCCCTTGAGCCAGGTAGCAGCCTCAAGGTGCCCCGGACCATCAGCCTGCAGCCCAGGATGGCCCCAGACCACTTCGTCACCTCCTCGTCCAAGATCCGAGCTACGGTGGCTGATCGCGGGACCACAGGTTGGTGTGGGAGGGGACCTCCATGTTTACTACTATTTAGGGCTCACTATGCAAAGCTTAAGACAGCCACCATTTATTTTGTGGATGCAATGTTACTTTACCTAGGTTGAATCAGTGCCAGTAAAAAAGGAGGGCAATAGATATAAATGTAGTATAGGTTTCTCCCAAAACAATTTGGTTACGTTGCTACGATTTTTTATATATACGGTATATGTATGTATGTATGTATGTATGTATGTATGTATGTATGTATGTATGTATGTATGTATGTATGTATGTATGTATGTATGTATGTATGTATGTATGTATGTATGTATGTATGTATGTATGTATGTATATTAGGAATTAGGTAATTAGTCAATTTATGATAACAGGGGTAATTGTTCAATGGAAAGGGTAGTATACTATACATGCAAATCAATTATTAAATAGTTTTGACTGTTATTCAGGGATGAAAATTGCATTGACATTTTTAAATGCAAGGCAACTACTATTGGTTAGCTTAAAATAATAATCATCAGTCATACATAGCATAAGAAACATAAGAAAAACAACAACTAAAACAGTCCGCAGGAGGGAAAGGGGGATATCAATATGAGTAACTTGAGTAACTGGTGCGGCAGGCCATTTATTATAGTAGTTAGATGTTCCCTGTGTATCTCTGTTTCCTCTGTAGAAGGCCAGAGGACCTACGGCGTGCCCACTGTGCGGACTGACCTGCCGGCGCCGCGCCTCAAGCGGATGGGCGACACCAACAACTACGGCGAGCAGGCGGGAGCCGGCCACCTGCTACACCCCTCGCTCCTCTCCCTGTGGGGGGTCCACAAGGAGCACCTCTTCCGCCCCCGCTCGAAGCAGGAGGTACGCCAGGGAGCTCTTCTTCGTCTGGCTTCATACGGATTGTCTATCAATCGTGTGTTGCTGTGGGGTTGTGCGCTGTGTGCAGGTCAATGTAAACTTGTATTTATTGTGTTGATTAATAGTTGTGTTGGCAACAAGAATCAGTGGTGGCAGTAAGTGGGTGAATTGACTGCTAAATATAAATATTAATGGTTTATCGGGATATCTGAAACATACACAGCGCTACATATCACGTTTCACACTAGTGACTGTCATTTTTTGGTTTTGTTCGATACATGACATTAGTTAATTTAGATACATGACATTAAGGAGCATCTGTTCTTAGTTCATTTAGATCAGGGTTCTCAAACTCTAGTTACCTGGGGGCTGCCGGAGGTAGAGTCTGGGTCAGGCTGGGCCCCATCAAGTATTCCACAAAAAAAAGGAGCACAACTGACCCAATCGAAGTTAATGATCGGGCTATAATTAGATCACGTTGGCTATGTAATCGCTGACAACAGGGGACATTTCATAGCGGTTGGTTGAAACGGGGACATTTCAGCGTCCTTTGGTTTTTGTCGGGACTCAGGACACGCAGCCCAAAATTGGGACTGTCCCGGCAAAACCGGGACATCTGGTCACCTATCACAAGTGATAAAAAAGCATGGCAAGCCACTCTGTGCGTTTGACAACAACGCGCGGGCCGCACTAACATTAAACTTTGATGTCAAGTAGGGGGCCACAAAATATCATCCCATGGGCCTCAATTGGCCCCCGGGCCGCGAGTTTGAGACCCCTGATTTAGATACATGACATTAAGGAGCAGGTCGGGGTTAAACAGGGAATTCAGATACATGACATTAAGGAGCAGGTCGGGGTTAGACAGGGAATTCAGATACATGACATTAAGGAGCAGGTCGGGGTTAAACAGGGAATTTGGATACATGACATTAAGGAGCAGGTCGGGGTTAAACAGGGAATTTGGATACATGACATTAAGGAGCAGGTCGGGGTTAAACAGGGAATTTGGATACATGGCGTTAAGGAGCAGGTCGGGGTTAAACAGGGAATTTGGATAAATTCCATTAAGGAGCAGGTCGGGGTTAAACAGGGAATTTGGATAAATTCCATTAAGGAGCAGGTCGGGGTTAGACAGGGAATTCAAGACATTAGGCACCTACAGGTACTGGACTATGTTGCCAATTCTACTTTAGACCTTCAGAGAAGTACGCCAATGACACCACATACCATGTGTTGACACCCCCTCCCTCTCCTCTTCCTCATCCCTCCTCTTCCCTCCTATTCACACTTTTCCTCATACCCACCCTCTTCTTCCTCATATTCACACTCCTCTTCCTCATACCCACCCTCTTCTTCCTCTGCAGATGGCCGGGATCTTCCGTAACATGGGCGTCAGCGTTTCCACAGAGATGTTTGAGGGAGCCTGGGAGCTGGCGAGAGCCCGGCAGCCCGACAGTGAGGTGTGTGTTCATGGCTTCCGCGAGGTCCTCAGGGAAATGAAAGCGATCTGATTCGCATCAGGATAAGCCCCTCCCTCTTTACTGATCGTATGGTTCTTTATTAAAAGTTACTGCTTCATACCAAAAACCTGGCGATTTTTGCAATAATGTCACAGATGCATGATATAAGAGGGCATAATTATAGCTTTTGAAAGAGAGTTGAAAAGTTAAAAACCAATAGGTATATGGACCCTTTACATTTCTGGTGAAGCTTATTTCATATCAATATTTAATTTGATACTTGGATTTTTATTTTAAGTGAATTCTTGTACATTTCATTAAGACAGAGGAAGGGGTCTTGCTCTGATAGGCCAGGGCAGGCCGTAGACATTAGGGATCAAACCCGGTACTGGTAGTAGAACACCCTAGCCACTGCACGGCCGCCCCCTCCTCACCTGAAGTCTTGCGCTGCTCTCTACTGGTGATTTAGAGTAAACCAACCAGTCCGTTAAGTGGTCTTACCGTACACGAAACAGTATTTATTGCAAGCTTGCGTCTATATATTGTGTAAGAATATCAGTATAAATTATTGGACTTACAGAATAGGAGAGCTGAAATATATACACGGTGTTTTTAACTGCAGTGTTTAAGCATTAAGACAATATTTCTGGTCTAAATTTGTTAGTGTTTCGAACCCTTATTGCCTCAGAGGGAAATTGTACGTTTGTCAAGCATAATTTGTCACAGTATTTTTTCCAGTTATTAAGTTGAAATAGCAGGCTGCTATACAACAATTAGTTAAATCTTTGATGCGTCGAAAGTATGATATTAATATTAATAAAGGCTTGTGTTTATTTATTGCTGTTTTTATGTGAAAGACATTTTAACTGCATTAGATCTGTCTGAGGCTTTGGTATGATTTCAACACGTTTTGGGCTTATTGCTAATTACCATAAAATGTTGACAAAGCCAAACTATTTACACAGTAATTTAGTCACACACACACACACATAAATATATAATATCCGGATTAATTAAACCACTTGGCAGTTGGTATAGATACGTCAGAATATTACAAAGCGTTCAGATAACATGTTATTAATAACATAAATACAACACATTATCTTTTTGCCCTTGCACTTGTTTTGTGTGTTGCTGCTAATCAGTCTGACTGACACACACACACACGGTAAATTCTTTAGGGCGCTATCACCATGTCCACAAGCATTTGACATGTGCCGAGCTAAACCGTACTCAAATAATCTAATTACGTTCGTCAAGATCCCCCTAACCGGAACTAACCGCACCCCCACACAAATTTAGATGTTTGTTTTTTTCATATTACGCACATCCACCCCCCCAAACCATCCAAGCATTACCGCAGCGACGGAGACATTAGGATAATCCCCCCAGTATGTTTTGCGATGCATGAATCGGTGGACACTAATGACAGCACCCCGTTGTTATCGGGAGACGACGCGTTGTCAACGTTAATAACTACGACAGCACGGAATGACACGCGTCATTCACTGGAGCCGTCACCGGCTGCCTGCGCTGACGGGTGATGACGTCTCTGGCGTCTCCATCAGTCGGCGCGCAGTCCAGACGCCAGTTTACCTGCAGCAGGTGATGTTTTGTGGTACGAGTGAGTCACTTGTCCAGGCAGCGTTCACACTAGGATGCATCCACTGGATGGCTAGATGGTGTTGTGAACCCTCTGACATGTGTAGGCCCCCCCCACATGGTGCGCTCCCACCACCCAGATTGGATTAACTGATCACAGAAGGTAAATCTAATTTGTTTGTAGCCCCTCGGTCTCAAGGAGCACTGCACACCCTGCATTTAGCAGAGGTAATTTGCCACCACCCCCAGACTTGAGTTGCATAAATAATCTCGTTTACTTCAACATATTGGCATCTGGTTGACCGCAATATTTTCACCGGTGAAAGTACCGCATATAGGAATGTCAGCATATTAAGTTTTTCCTACGTAATATGAATTGACTAATGAGGATGTTTCAACCACACAATTCATCCATACCGTGTAGCCTGTTTTAAGACATGTAATGGTCGAACCAACCAACAATAAATCCCAGAAATGGTTTCCCTAAACTTTATGGTTGCTGTTGGACAGTGATGAATAATGAGTGCCTCGAAGGAGCCATTTAATCACACTAGAACCTTCTATGACAGACCATCATCACAGATGAAAAGCACTTGTAGTTGAAATGCGGTTGACCTCACTCTGCTATAAAGACTCTCGGAAAAGAGAGATGGGTAGAGGATATGGAGTCTGCCAGTGGAATCCTAATCAGGATCGGTGCTCCTGTTCAGGAAAGGGAATCCAAGCAGAGCTCCAACACAGCTGTACATTATTTTGCTCTCTAGAGTGGTGGTTACTTATTCTTGTCTTGTCTTGTCGAATAGTTTGGCACACAGGGCTTGTGTAAAAAAATAAATATACAAATCTGGTGTAGTGAAAAAGAGTTAGATATTGATTCTTCAGAGGGGAATACCAGCAGTCCTTGTGGTGGGTTTTCAATGTTTGAGTGCTGCTGCTCGACAGTTATTGAATCTTTAGAGCCTTAGTCTTACCAATAATTCAAACGAGAACTATGTGGTTCCCCCCAAAGATTCCTCCTGTTCTAGGCTGAATACTGACACCTGTGGGAGTATGTAGGTCCCTGCCTGAACTTATAAAACATTAGTAAACAGAGTTCTTCACTGCAAGAAGAGACATTTTGTGGGTAAGAAAAATGTATCATTTTACTATAAAACAGTAGATTATAGAAAACATATTGAAGAAAATACACTTTTTTGGTTTATGACATTGCTTTGCTGTACATGAAGTGTTGCATAATTAAATAAAGCATCTCTGAATACATCTCTAATACCTCTCATTAATGATAAATGATAAATAGAATAAATATAAATGCTGTGTTAACCAATTGGTGTGATGTAGCCTCCTTGTGATCCCAATCAAATCATTCCGTCAGTGTCCAATGCCAGTGCCATATATTGGTAATCTCCCATTCCGGTGGCCTCCCTGTCCTCAGTTCCTGGCGGAATCTATAAAATTAGAACATATGCAAGGTTTTATTCTGGTATGGTGGTATTCAACCAGAAATGAACAAAGTTAGTTTACACACAACCAGGGACCTTTTGGATATGATGTCTCCCTGTAACCTTTGTGTGCAATATTAAAGATATACAACCCGTAGTTTGGAAATCTTCCTTGACACAATGTGCATATTTCGTAGCACTCATGTAGGGTCTTGACCCACAGGTTGAGAAACACTGCGTGAGACATAAAAAAGCACCAAGCAAGAACAGGATGTAAGCCGATGGCACATTGTGAAGCAAAGCTATCCATGGTTGATATTTCATTACATGTTCTGAGTTCTCCTTGCTTTCCTTTTGGACTTGACAAATCGACATCTAAATTGTGCAGTGTGAAGTAAAACTAGGTCTGCCCGTCTCTAATTCCGGTAAAAACATTTAATTTGGATTTGATTCTAAAAACGCAATATTTTAAATGACATAAATGGCATTCGTAACGTAAAAGTCAATTTATAAATATAAATATTTATTCAGATGAATTGTTACATCACTCTTACCGCCCACGCCGACTGATTCACCCCCTTCCTCGCCAAGAAAGTACAGCCAAAGAGTTTAAAAACTATTAATTATGCACACAAGAACTTCATATCATATGTGGGCTCTGTTGGCCTGCTGGAGGACAGACCTGCCATATGGTGGAGGCAGAACTAAGCCTTTTCCTGCACGCCGTGACGCTGCCAACTCAATGTTTACACCTTTAACTGGTAAGCCAAAATACCGTACAGAGAGAGCGAGGGAGAGAGACACTACAAATCATGGCTGATTAATAATCAACACTAATCCTTGGGCAAAATGACACCACGCAGTGTATTTAAGATTCATTTATCCAAACGTGCCAAGACCAGGGGATAGGATGACAATCTATTAAGTGTGACACATGAAGGACCTGTTACTATTTTACCACTTATTCATTTAAAAAACGCCTTAATTCAAAGCCACTTACAGTAATTGTTTTTGAGCTATGTCATTAAGGAGTAGGCTAGACTTCCTGCTCAAGCATGCCTACAGGCAGAGTGTTGACATTGGAGTTCGAAAACGCTCTCTTTCAACTCTTAAGTCAACCAAAACTAACCACTGGTGTGTAGAGACTATCCCTCCCTCCGTTAACTGCTTACTCGTAGACGGCAGTGACTATCTTCTTCTGGGGGCTGCTGCCATCCCCATTGGGGGCCACTCTGAAGATCTTGGTGGCCTCATGGTCATCAGGGCCCTCCAGGATGGACAGGAACCAGAGCCTCATGGTGATGAGGCAAACCTTCCTGCCTGGGGGGAAGATGGTGTGTTCAGTGAGAGAACTGAGGTTAAGCTGTAGTCAGGGTAGCCGAAGCATAGTGTGGTTTGTGTCTACAGTTTTCAAGTTGTGTACCCTTGTGAATAAGCTGGATAAACCCTTTGTTGTCTGCATTGAGGAGATACCTTGCTCAAGGTTTGTCCGTGAGTTCGAGTTGACGGTGCCAATTTAGCTTTGAGGGGACTCATTTACAACCAATCAGGGCAATTCGTCCATCAATGAATCAGGGAATCCATCCCGCCTGTAGGTCGGTGCAACACTATGTAATGGCGGAGAAATGTGTAAAGGGAGCAGAGGATTTTCTTCTTGGGTTGTTGGCTTTCAAAATGTTGCTCTATTCTGTCTTTTAAAAATTGCAATTTTGGGTTATCTGCCACTTAATTCCAATCAACCCAGAAAGATATACTTTAAAAAAGTTGTTATTTGTTAATATGGTTCATAATGAACATAAAGATGAATGAATGAATAATTAATCGTTTGAATGTACCATTATCATCTTGCAACACGGACACTTCCTCAGGCAGAAGGAATATGATATCTTCCAGTGAGACCGCCAGGGCCTGTCGCTGTTCCTCACTCAACGACGCACATTTCTTCTTGACATATTGTACAGTCTGTAACAATAACACACAACACCTTTAACCATGTGGGTGAATCATTCACGTTCCATTCCAGCACTATAGTGACTGCGGTATGCGTTGTGTTTGTCCAGACTGTAACTTACCTCGTTGGACGCGACTCTCTTCAACTGGGCAAACTGCCGACTGGACATCATCTGGGAGGCGTGGACCACCGCCTGGTCAGACAGACAGGTGGTCAGAGTCAGGCAGACAGTGGGTCAGACAGACAGTTGTTCAGAGTCAGGCAGACAGTGGGTCAGACAGGCAGGTGGTCAGAGTCAGGCAGACAGTGGGTCAGACAGACAGTGGTTCAGAGTCAGGCAGACAGTGTTTCAGGCAGACAGTGGGTCAGACAGACTGGTTCAGAGTCAGACAGACAGTGGGTCAGGCAGACAGTGGTTCAGATTCAGGCAGACAGTTGGTCAGACAGATAGTGGGTTATGCCGACGGTTTGTCAGACAGACAGTGGGTCAGACAGACAGTTGGTGAACCACGTTGTGGTATATTATGAACAGAAATTTATTATCAAGATGATATTGGCAAAAATACAGTTATAGCCTTGCAAAAATGCATGCAATGCCCTAAGCGGGCCATTAACGTGGAACATACCTGCCATCCAACACATGCAAATGTATTATCATTATTGAACAAGCAAGGTGACAGTTAAAATCAATGGCAGTACAGTAGTGTATTTTAGGCTAATCACTTAAAGACATCGTTTTATTTATTTATTCAGTTACCTGTTTCACCCCATTTTCAAACTCCTTCGATCCGAGACCTAATTCAAATAATAATTCGATAATAAGTATGTCGCATTTACACCGGATCCATGTGATGGGGTCGGGGATGCCCACTACGGTAATCACGTTTTTTTTTGACCCTCGCTCTCCAGCCGTACCGTACAGTCTGTGCACGTGGCCGGCGAAAGGAGGGACAGCGATGCGTGGTTTTCTGAGCACACGCACACTCTGTCCAAAGGGCAACTTGGTTGACTGCTGATGTGTAGGGGCGTAACTGGCGGACCTAGACGTCCTCTTCCAAGGTTGGACGGTCTTGGAGGAAAGCGCTGCTGCGAGTCCCGCCAAGTCCCTGCAAGTAGCGAAGCTTGTGATTCGCTGCATTATGACAGTTGATCACGGGATTACCATGCTCAATATCGCGCGGGACATTGTTAACAGGGCTGATCCGAGGGGGCAACTAAAACGCAGCGGATGTCCATCTTCTTCCGGCCACCTTATGCAACTGGTACATGCTGTACCCACAATGCATGGTTGTGTAATACAGTACTAAAAGTGACCGCTAGAGGGAGCTAAATAATCACTTATCCACCAGGCCTTCCTCTCTGTATCGCTGTGCCAAGTGATGGGATTTCAGTCTGTTTAAAAGTAACTTTTGAAATGCTAGGCCGAAGGTACGCAGTACGAAGGGGGTAGGTGGTGTGAGGGAATCGTTTTTTTTTTTTTTACTTCATTTATTTTAATTAATAGTCTATAGTAGAATGTCTTAGTGACATCGATTTACCATTATTCCTGCATTACTTCACCGACTGGTAGGCGGCCTAAACGAATTGTATGAACAGATTGATCATCACCTCATCAAAACATCATTAAATCCCCGCGCCGGTATTGTGGATCAGGTCTGCAGCTTGTCTCTGCCTTCCGTTTTATTTCCGAATAAGATGAGACATCATATCAACGTGATAAAACCAGAGAAGCACGACACCTGCTTTCGTCCCCTCCCCTCTAAATTGCGAAACTAATGTATTTATAAGTCATTAACAGAGCAGCACTTGGTGATTTAAATTGTGTTTGGACAAGGAAAACCTTTCCGCAATGACTCATTATCAGATTCAGTTGGGAATGTTATTTTACATTTTTCTACACACCAAGAATAGGATTTCAACGAATGGGATAAATTGTAATGAAGAGAAAAAGTCACTTCGACAAATATTCTCATGAAACTTCACTGTGTAGCACAGTTGTGGATGTGCTTCAAGCTCCGACCCTGGCGGGCCTGTTGTAACCTACACGGTGAGTGTCGAGCTGGCCACGGAAGGCAGTGTTGTCCACGGCTGAACCTTGGGATAGAAGCGCACTAGCCATTGTTTGTGTGTGTGTGTGTGTGTGTGTGTGTGTGTGTGTGTGTGTGTGTGTGTGTGTGTGTGTGTGTGTGTGTGTGTGTGTGTGTGTGTGTGTGTGTGTGTGTGTGTGTGTGTGTGTGTGTGTGTGTGTGTGTGTGTGCGTGCGTGCGTGTGTGAGCCCGTGTGAGTGTTCATTTTTGGAAAGAGGAATAAAGTGATTAGGGGTTCAGTTGAATTAATTGTAGATATAAACATTAAAACAAATACGAATACAGAAAAATTCGTAAGCCTGTATTAAAACGAACGGGCATAGGTAAATAGAGAGAAAGAAAATGTGTTTTTATGTTGCCTACCTCTCTGCCATGTTCCGTTAGAGGATAGCCCTATGTTTTGTTATTTATTTTGTATTTTATTGTTTTT
>NC_082392.1:11197144-11199644 GCF_031168955.1 Gadus macrocephalus
ACACAAATGCAAGCACGCACACACACTGAAAAAAAATACATCAATGCAGGAAGACCCCAATAGAAAAAGAAATAAAACATGCATACTTGCACACAGATAAATACTCACACATATGAGTAGATATGAACACACACACACACACACACACACACACACACACACACACACACACACACACACACACACACACACACACACACACACACACACACCCTCTGCTATCTGTCTTGTTCATGATCAACAGTCTGAACAAAGGCATCCTACCCCCCCCCATCGGTCCGCTGTCTCCGCCCCCAGAACGCGCCCGCCTGCACAACTCCCTCAAAGAACATAATCCCTCCACAAAATGGCAACACAAAGGAAACTTCAGCTCAATCCTATAAGGCATGGACACAGCTCCCAGTGCTGCCTCCCACCCGTCCCCCCCCCTCCCCCCGTCCCCCCCGCAAGCAGCACATGCCCCGTGGCAAGAGATCAGGCTTTTATCAAAACCTCCCCCATATACCCCCCCTCTCTTCCTCCACCGCTATCATCTCTGTCCATCCATCCATTCATCGGAGAATCCATCCATTCATGCATTCATCCATCAATCTATCCAACAGTCTATTCATCTATAAACTAATCCACCTTCCCACCGATACATCAGTCCCTCCTTCATACTTCTATACCTCCATCCATCTCAACTAACCGTCAGGGTATCTTCCTGTCATCCAGCCATCATCCAGAGCATCCTTGCACCCCCCCCAGACAGAGCCCCTAATCTTGATGCATTATGAGCCCCCCGACCACCCCCCGACCACCCCCCGACCACCCCCCAGGTCTCACCAGAGATCTCCTTCTCACTGACATCATAGTCCCAATGTCGGACCTACAGCATCGTTGAGACACTATGATTGGCTGATTACCATTTATGTGCCTTAGTTTCAGTAATCAACTATATCTACTCAGTTCTGTTATCCCCAAATGGCACACAACTCATTGGCTGGACTTCAGTTAGCATCAAGGCCTACTTTGTGTTGCCCTGTATGCAGTACCCGGAGTGTGTCTGTAATACTGGAGCTACCCAAAGCCCTCTGAAGGACATTCTAAGTGGTTAGAGTATTGGACTCTCAGTCAAACGGTTCTCGTTTTTGATCGCCAATGTCCGCAGTCCTGACCCTCACCTGCTCCTTGATGTGTTTAAAACACTGAACTGAAAGTCACTGTTCCTAGCATCTGGTAAATGACTCAACAGTAACAGTCAGTTCTGTCAGAGGCCCAGTATGAGTGGTCTAGAGGGATGTAGAGCTGGCTGGGAAGTAGAGTACTATACTGGCTGTTGTGAGTCATGCTGAACACGGGGCTGTCCCTAGTGCTCATTGTCTCATTAGATCACCCATGCACACACATTCAGGTACACGGACAGACAAGCACACATACACACTCGCAGACACACATGTACCCACACTCAGACATTTGACGAACACATATGACGTACCCAAGTGAAGACCCATACACGCGGACACACACACGCATATACGCACAAACATGCACACACACACACACACACACATCACACATACACAAACACACAGAAACACATATGCACAAGCACCCGGACGTTATACATACACTAACACACACACACATCTAAGCAAACACACACACATACACACACACCCCTCCACCTGCTGATGACACCAGAGCGGCTCTGAGGTCAGGAAGGTGTGTGGCGGGGTGCTGAACTAGGCCAGCAGCGCCTCTGCTCGCTTCCACAGGAACAGGAAATGGCCCCCATCTCTTCCTCACCCACACCTGATCTGGTTGGCATTGCCACAGCAGCCTTACACAGCTGGAGGAAAGGTGCAGGGGTTTGGGCATAACGGTGTGTGTGTGTGTGTGTGTGTGTGTGTGTGTGTGTGTGTGTGTGTGTGTGTGTGTGTGTGTGTGTGTGTGTGTGTGTGTGTGTGTGTGTGTGTGTGTGTGTGTGTGTGTGTGTGTGTGTGTATGCGTGTGTGTGTGTGTGTGTGTGTGTGTGTGTGGGACATACATTTTTTAATCCATTGATTGCATACTCACAAAATAATTCAGGATTTTGCATTTCATTTTTTTAAATAATAATCCCATAAATGGATGCGGATGTGGTTCAACCTGGTTTTCCATCGGAGGGGGATGCAACGCTTTGAAAATATTTATCCTACCTTAAAAAACATTCTGTATCCCAGTAATTATCCTTAATTTTAAAAACACAGCAGCCAAAACAAGAAAGAGAGAAAGAGAAAAGCAGGTTTATTTTTCTATATGCGAGGATTCTGATGGGAACACATCAGAGACACGGAATAGTTCTTTTTGCTCTCTCTCTCTCTGTCTCTGTCTCTCTCTGTCTCGCTCTCTCTGTCTCGCTCTCTTTCTCTCTCTCTCTCTCTCTCTCTCTCTCTCTCGCTCTCTTCCCCCCTCTCTCTCTCTCTCTCTCTCTCTCTCTCTCTCTCTCTCTCCCTCTCCCTCTCCCTCTCCCTCTCCC
>NC_082392.1:11204644-11205827 GCF_031168955.1 Gadus macrocephalus
TCTGCCCGGCAACACAAAAGCCATTTATTATGATTGCATTATCATAAATGATTTTATAACATCTGCTTGTCAATAATTATCGTACAAATTCCCTCGCCCTCTGACCTGTGCACTGATGAACCCCAGGTGTATGCCGCTAGCGGGCTAATGAGCGGGCTATACGCTAGCACTGCGTCCCCTGCGCCGCGGTTAGCCTAGCGCGCCACTCATTCTGCCTCAACAATTAGCAAGCTGCGTGGGCCCTAATATTAGCCCAAAATGAGGAATCAAGAGCTAATTGCAAATGTAGCATTCAAGAGGGAGTCTCGGGTACAAAGAGATAGGATATCTGATCTAATATCACGGGGGGGGGGGGGGTGTATGTGTGTGTGTGTGTGTGTGTGTGTGTGTGTGTGTGTGTGTGTGTGTGTGTGTGTGTGTGTGTGTGTGTGTGCATGTTAGTAGAGTTTGTGTCGGTGAAGGTGTCTTGATGGTGTATGTGTTGGTGAAGGTGTGTTTTTGAAGTGTGTGAGTCTGTTGTACGTGGCCAATTTGTAGCACTCTGAATTAATGTTCCCTTAAATCCTCTGCCTTTCACTGTATTTGTTTCACACCGATTTTAGCTTATCGGCACAAAATTACATGCAAAATTACAAATAAACAAACAAACCGTGGGCTCGCTTTTTTCCGTTGACCTATTACGTGACTTAATAAACAACAGATCTGATGAGGCTGTTGTACAGTATCTAAAACAACACGGAAATAAAACATAAACGACGCAAACAAAACAAACAGCTGACTGACACGCGATCCAACGTTAGAAATCATTATTCAAGTGCTCAGAGATAGTCAAGTGCACCAATCTATTCCCCGAGTCGGTTTCTCCCAAAGCAGCCGCCTGTTCCAAAACAGGCTTCGCCGCAATGTCAGATGTGGCCCTAATTGAAAAGTTAATTAACTTTTTGAAGTCATCAGCTGTCACGCCTGCAAATCAGATTGTAGTGGGGTCCCCAGAGGCCAACTTTACATCAGCCTTAATGGCTGGGGACCTTCTGCGTAGATACGTGGGAACATTTGGTCATTGAAAGTACCATTTATGGGAGTATTGTTTAATTAAAGTCAAATTAACAGAACTGTACGCAGAATTTAATTTCTCGTATGAATTATTGTCTGAAAACAGAGTGCAGCTCGGATAATCAAACTT
>NC_082392.1:11210927-11224529 GCF_031168955.1 Gadus macrocephalus
TCGGCGTGAAAGGCCGAGGGATATTTATGTTGAGTTGACGGCACTGAAATCGCTTCCATTTATTTTTTTGCTTCCTCTTCTCTGCGGTTTGTAGCTTTGGCGCCGGCAACATATTGGTCTTGGCTCGCTTCCCTTTTGTCTGTGTTGTCATTAGAGTGCCCTGAATCACATGAATCACACTGAATCACATTAACGGCCACACCTCTCCTCCTCTCCTCCTCTCCTCCTCCCCTCCTCTCCTCCTCTCCCTTCACGTCTTGTGTCCTCTCCCCGCTCCTTTCAACCCTTCTGTTCTTCACACTTCTACCTTCCACCACCTCTGCGTCCTCTCCTTTCTCCTCTTCTTTTCCTTCTCCCTCCACCTCCTCCACCTTCTCCACCTCTTTAAACTCCCCAACCACCTCCTTCTCCTCCTCTCCTCCTCCTTCTACCCCACTCTCCTCCTACTCTTCTTCCTCCTCCTCCTCCTCCTCCTCCTCCTCCATCTCTCCTTTCTTCTCCTCCATCTCCTCAACCTCCTTCTTCACCTCCTCCTCCTACTCCTCCTCCTCCTCCTCTCCTCCACCTCCTCCTCCTCCTCCTCCTCCTCCTCCTCTACCACCTCCTCTCCTTTCTCCTCCCCCTTCTCCTTCTCCTGCTCCTCCTCCTCTGCAGCGGAGATGGACGGTCTGTCAGACCTCTCCCCGCCGGGATCCAACCACAGCGGCGGGCACAACCACAACCACCACCACAACCACCTGGGCTTCACCCAGCAGCAGCAGCCCATCCCGGGCAGCACCGCCGAGCAGACGCCCTCGTCTCCGGTGCCCCCGCTGGCCCACGGGCCCTCGCCCCACAGCGGTGGCGGCGGTGGCGGTGTAGGTGGCGGCGGCGGCGGCGGCGGCGGAGGTGGTGGCTGCGGGCAGCCCGGCGGTCGCCAGCAGCAGCCCCCTCCCCAGATCCCCCCCGGCCTCCACCACCCGGGGCTGGTGTCCACTCCCATCAGCCCCCAGCTGGTGAACCAGCAGCTGGTGATGGCCCAGATCCTCAACCAGCAGTACGCCGTGAACCGTCTCCTGGCGCAGCAGTCGCTGTCCCAGCAGTACCTCAACCACCCGCCCGTCAACCGCGCCTCGCTCAGCAAGCCCATGGACCCCCAGCTGGGCTCCAACGCCGAGGTCTCCATGGAGATCTACCAGTGGGTGCGGGACGAGCTGAAGAGGGCGGGCATCTCGCAGGCGGTCTTCGCGCGCGTGGCCTTCAACAGGACGCAGGTGAGCATCAGGGTCTCAGAAAAGTTTAAAAGCAGTTCAAGTGAGGAATAGAGGAAGAGTTGAGCAGTGCTTTAATGTTGACGTGAGGGACACCCTTTTTGTACTTTCTGCGGTGTCACCTGAATTTGGCCTCTTGGATAAGCGGAACGCATCCTTTGTTCTCTTAGGAAAGGCAGGTTGGTGTAGTGGCTAGGGTGTTGGGCTCCCGGCTGAAAGATGCTGGGTTTGATCCCCCACTGTAAGCTGCACTAACCCCTGCCTGGTCCTTAATGATCTGTAGCTGAGATCACTGTCAGTGGTGTTGCATCAAAGCATCCACTAAAAGACTAAATAGCAACTAGGGAAGTCCGGTTCCTGATGAGTCGTGTTTTCTGACCATAGGTTGGCCTCCTATCTGAGAGGCCTGAGAAGGGGGGTTTCAAATCCGACATGGCAAGCCTTCAAATTAATGTGTTCTGCTTGCTAAATTTGTCATCATGACAAATGTCCCGGGGGTATAAATACATGGGTGCAAATACAACAACATCTTAAGGTAGACACACTGTGTCTCCTTGGCAAATCAACTGGGCTGATTCGTCTATCTTAGGGACCACTTTTGCAGTTTGATGTAGCCATAGCTTCGGCTACTTTCCAACAAACATACAGGGACCTTAACACCCAATCTATAGGATAGTTCGCAGACTGCACACAGAGGCTGACAGACCTAACTTTCGACTTCAATTTATATCCCTTGGTCATACTCCCACACACACACACACACACACACACACACACACACACACACACACACACACACACACACACACACACACACACACACACACACACACACACACACACACACACACACACACACACACACACACACACAAGAACACCAACAGGCACAAACACTAAAAACACACACACACACACACACACACACACACACACACACACACACACACACACACACACACACACACACACACACACACACACACACACACACACACACACACATACATGCACACGAACAGAGGGTAGGCGGGCGACAGCAGCAAACTTTATGCTAAGTCGCCGTGTGTAAAAAAGAGTAAAAAAAAATAGATTTCATCTGTATTGATTGGAATCATACCACTACCTCCCTCACAGTGACGCACAGAAACAGACGCACACACACACACAGCAAGGCAGGCTTATCTGTGGCAGATATGAAGAATCACCCTGGCAGTGTGCCTTGGGAGCCTTGTTATTTATTAGATGTGTGCGTGTGTGTGTGCGTATGCGCGCGGGCCCATGGGTGCCTCTTCATGAAAGGGGAAAGAAGCGGGTGCACATGGGCCGACTATGTGGAGGAGGGCCGGCGGAGGGTGCAAGGGGCTAGGCTGGAGGTGGCGTTACGGTGGAGGAGGTGGTGGTGGATCAGGATGGCGGAGGTCTGGGATAGGACGGAGGGTGGAGAAGGAGGCGGGGGAGAAGGAGGTGCAGTGGAGGAGGCGGTGTAGGAAAGGGGTTGAGTGGGTTGAGGTGGGGCTGACAGATAGACTGAAAAGGTCTGATGAAGGAGAATGATAAATGTACGACGCTGAAGACTAAACATGCGATCAAACACACACACACGCACACGCACACACACAACCACACACACACACACACACACACACACACACACACACAACCACACGCACACACACACACACACACACACACACACACACACACACACACACACACACACACACACACACACACACACACAAGGCTTCTAGTTATCTCCATACCTGGGTGAAATCTGTGTACAGTCTGGCTGCTCACTGGGCCTTATCTCCCTGTCTCTGTCTCTACCCACGCCTGTGCATGTACACCCATACGTGGACGCCGAGACAAGAAAAAGGATTAGAAAACCCCCAGAAAGATAGCCTCTTATAGCCCTTCTGATGAACCGCACACTCACACACACACACACAGTCATACTCACACACACACACACACGTACACACACGTACACACGTACACACACACACACACACACACACACACACACACACACACACACACACACACACACACACACACACACACACACACACACACACACACACACACACACACACAGACACACTCCCCTCCCCCTCCTCCTGCATGTCCACACTACCAACATCTCAACAGGCTTGTGTGCCGTCGGTTGGTTTATTGCCAAACGACGCCTATTTACGGTGCTAGCTGAAGCGGGGCCCAGGGACCCTGCCGCGCGTCCGAGGGCCCCGTGAAAGGAGCCAATCACTTGTGTGTGACGGCGGTGCCAGAAGCGGGCTCCTAATGACAGGATTCAGCGCGAGTGAAAAGCTTGCCGAGTGCGCAGTGATTGCTTCGCCGCGTCGCACGTTTCGCCATTCTGCCGCGCGATTGGCTGACGAGAGCCAGGGGCGCACGGGCGACACGCACAGAGCCCATCGAGAACAGTTAGCGGGGAACAAAGTCCTTTTATCGTAGCGACAAACCGAGAATGTCCGCGCGCGCGGCTGCGGTATAATCCGTCACCTATAGTTCTCCGTCTGGTTGCATTTAGAGCCTTATTGGATTCAATTGAGTATCTCCACGGCAACATGATACACAAAGTATATAGTGCGAAAGCTTTGGTGAGTCAAACAACTGCTTTTTATATTTGAAGGCAAACACAAAGTCTTTTTGACGTGAGGTTGGGAATATTCTTTTAACTAGAAAAACTAAATGCATAAAAAAAACCTTGTTGAAAACCGACGGGTGATACGGGAGAGAGCAGGGTGTAGCGAATAGGGGAAGGAAAGAGGTGCAGTGTGCTACGTAGTCATCCCTGGCATCCTACAGCAACAGTCCCTGGGAACGAATGCTGAAACACATCTTAACTAGATGGACTATTCCTGTGCTTATTCCTGATTGGCCATAGCTTACTGTCTTAACCACTTAACCGCACCCAAAACAAGCCCAATCTAACCCAGTGCCCCAAACCTTCTGGACTATTTAAACTTCAAAAATAATGATTCCACCACCACCCCTTAATCTCATGCCCAAACTTCGCGGTTTCTTGCAAATGGTGTAAATAACCAGTGAGTGAGAGAGAGAGAGTAGTCTGTCGAGTTGGAGCCCTGCTAAATATGCTCCTGGGCTCTGCAGAAGAGAAGGATAGTTTAAATACCGTCTCCCTAAAAGGTAGTATTAGCTTACGTTCAAGTACTGTAGTTGCATTAAGAGCCTCGCATCACCGCTGCTATCTCCCAGTCTCCAATTACACTCTCTTTATCTAAGCATCTCTCTCTAATGGGATTTATCTGACTCTGACAGTGTCTCTCTCTCCCTCCCTCCTTCACCCTCCATCTCCCCTGATAACTCTCTCTTCTCTGGCCGCTGATGTCTGCCTCACCTATGCCTTTTCCTCCTCCATCACCTCTCACATTCTGTCTCCGTCCCCTCTTCTATCCCCCTTTCTTCTCACCTCCATTAATCTCACTCTCCCTGCATCTCACCTTCTCCTTGTGCCCCTCCTTCACCTTCTGTCTCTGTATCTCTCTACCTCTCCCATGTCTCTCTGTCCTGCTACCATCTACCATCTACCTCTCTACCCTCGATCTCAATGCATCCCGACCTCTCTCTCCCCCCTCTATCTCCATGTCTCTCTACCTCTCTCTCTCTCTCCCCTCTATCTCCATGTCTCCCTACCTCTCTCTCTCCCCCCTCTATCTCCATGTCTCTCTACCTCTCTCTCTCTCCCCTCTATCTCCATGTCTCCCTACCTCTCTCTCTCCCCCCTCTATCTCCATGTCTCCCTACCTCTCTCTCTCCCCCCTCTATCTCCATGTCTCCCTACCTCTCTCGCCCCTGAAGGGTCTGCTGTCTGAGATCCTGCGTAAGGAGGAGGACCCCAAGACGGCCTCCCAGTCACTGCTGGTCAACCTGCGCGCCATGCAGAACTTCCTGCAGCTGCCCGAGGCCGAGCGAGACCGCATCTACCAGGACGAGCGCGAGCGCAGCCTGACCGCCGCCTCCGCCATGGGCCCCGCCCCCCTCATCACCACGCCGACCAGCCGCGCCGTACAGGTAGGTCCCGCACTTCCTGGTTCTGACACGCATGCCCTGGCTCCGAACATGCACTTCCTGGTTCGGATTTTCCCTTCCTGGTACTATCGGGGACTTCCTGGTTCTGATATTCACTTGTTGGTACTATCAAGGAACCTGGTACTGATGTTCACTCACTGGTTCCAACATGCACGTCCGGGTTCATTGGGTGTCACATGACCGGCAGTCTCCAATAGCAATCATTTATTTTTAAAACCGCGTTTCTTGAACAGAGTTTTATTGTAAAATGTCTAGTAGTAACTGGCTAGTAGGACCATAAACTGTTTACTGGCAGACGCAATCAAGCCAACTCTTTAAGTCCTACAAACATCAAAAATTTAATTAATAAAGGTGCTTGTATAATCTCGACTATTTCTGAACAACATATTAGTCTTTACTGCCACATGATTGATGAAGGAGTCATCAGTCAACTTGGTAACATCTCTATATTTAGATAGGAGATATAGACCGTTTGGCATAGGAGGAAAGTCACGCGCAGACACACACGTATGTACACACACACGGCACCTCTGTCTCCTCAATGTGTTTACATACCATGTGTGTTCAGATGCCAAGTATGAATCCTGGCACCGCCCTGTGGCTCACGCATTCCACACCTCACACACACACACACACACACACACACACACACACACACACACACCTCACACACACAAACACAGACACCTCGCACACCTCACACACCTCACATACCTGCGCAGCGCCTCAGCCGACAGCGTGTCTGCATGCTAACTGCAGCCCGACATCAAAGTGCTGGGGAGAAGCCGTCGTGACGTTGCGTTGCCACGCCGGCGAGGGAGGCACGGCGCACGATGCATTGGGCACACGTCGTTTCGACTTGTCTGTCTGACTGCTTTTTGCGTGTACGTGGTGGAGACTAACTCGAGCAGGAACACAGTTATCCATTAAACACAAGGTGAGCAATGTACTGGTGGGTTTGAGGGATCGACGTCTCCCCTCGACGCACCGGTGTTCCGGTGGAGCCTCTGAACGGATGTTCCTCTGTGCCGTCATTCCCTCTCGCGCTCCCCTTTGATCTGAGGACCACACCGTGCTCCCTCGCGCACACGGTGTGTCTCGGCCTTTCTTCCACTTCAGGCCATCTGAAGTGCGGTCGTGGGTCTCCATGGCGACGTATGCAGTAGACAAAGGCCCTCTCTGTTGCCTTACCCGTTCACTAACAGGGGGCTTTTAATTTAGCACAGAGCGGCAGGAAGTGGAAATAAAGGAGAGGGCGGAGGGGGGGCCATGGGACAAGCCCACGCATGTCTCCCCACGACGGCGAGATCCCAGAGCCACCGTTGCGGAACTATGACTGGGCGCTTTTATTTTGAAACGATGAGGATGGATAACCAGTAATCCCACATTGTAGTTAATTACTAAGTACCACAATTACTACACAATACAAAAGGAACACAAGATAATAAAGAAGAAACACAAACAAAGATAGACAGAGATAGACAATATTTGGACAAGGTCATGACAAAGTTAGGGTTGATTCATTATATCTTCTTTTTACAATCCACCTGAAGTCAATAACTTTAAACCTTTTTATGGCTAAAGAAAAACTGAAGTTGTTGAAGGTGAGGTCATGGTTTTAGTGGTGTGAAGAGGGTTCATTATTTGAACATGATTTCAAGCACAGAGGGCAACGTTTAAGATTCCAAAACATTCCTCACTATAGCATCACTAAACAAGAAACTAGCTTTCAACAGAAACGTTTTTTATAGAGACAACTGCACCAGCACACTGTGTAAAGCACAAGTGCACTGTCTCAAGTTTCCTATAGCATATCAAGTACAGCACATGAGTCACGGCATAGTGTGTTATATAAGTCATAAAAAGGAAGGCCTGAACCACTTTAAATGTCAGTGTCATAACATGATCCCCAACGTGTGTGTCCACATATGCACATTCTTGCCTTCCTTTCCACACACTCCCAAACCCATAAAACATGGCTCTATGCATCCATATGCATACATGCAGACAATACCCACGTGCATTCATGGACACACAGACACAGACACACACACACAAACACACGCACCCACACCTACTCATGGCCTCACCCATCTGGCCAGAAGCCAGGCTCCTCTAACGAAGGCTGTGCGATTTGAATTCGACAACATCAATCCGTCAAGGTGGTAATCGAACACAAGACAGAGATGACGTTTTTATGGGCCTCGTGAATACAAATGTTAAAAAAACTCCAGGACGTGTAGGGCCTGTTCCTCCCACTAGAACCTGTTAGCACCTTCACTGGCCTCAGCGGTGAGCTCCGTCCCGCTACCGCTAGTGCTCGCGCCGCCGCCGCCACTCAGCCACTCCTCGCCATCAAACAGTGGATAAAAACCACAAAGAGTGTCCTTCCTGGTGTTTTAACACGAGTTGGGGTAGCGCCTGAAGCGGCCTCTGCAATTAGCATGATCATGATACCGCCAACAGCGACTCCGCCCCCTCACTATCAAAGGGTCGTTAAACAACGGATCAAACGGCGAAGAATGTTCCCGCCTCGCCGACACCACCGCAGCCACCCAGGAATGCGCCCTGCGAGGGGCTGGTGTGATGTTTGGCGTCTAGACAACTGCTTGACGACGCGCGTTATTATAAGCACAGGCTAGGTCTGCAGACATTGATGCTATAAGCGATTCATCGCGGCGTCAGGTGTTCAGAGCGGCTCTCTGGGCCTCACTTGTACCGTCCCCACTTGATGATGTTTATGACTTAGGCGATGATTAGCTGTTGTGCTCTAATGATCTGATAGGAATATGTCTGTCACGCAAGTTATATCCAGCCAGGACTAGCGCCTCTCATCTGATGCATTAGACATTTATTCGACATTTCAATTGATGCTACATTTTTTTTGCTGTTTTCTCGATATGAAAGGAATCTTGCATACGGGGTTATGTAGAGAGAACAATGTTGTTTGAGTGTTCGCTATGTGGGTATACCTGCTCATGCATGCCTGTGAGTTGCAGTGTGTGTGTGTGTGTGTGTGTGTGTGTGTGTGTGTGTGTGTGTGTGTGAGTCTATGTATGTCTGCCTGTGCTTATGTTCTCATATATGCTCATGCACACACGTGTGCAGTTGTGTGCTTGTGTCTGTATTAGAGATTTGATTTATTTCGAGGTGTGTGTGTGTGTGTGTGTGTGTGTGTGTGTGTGTGTGTGTGTGTGTGTGTGTGTGTGTGTGTGTGTGTGTGTGGTTTTGATCCAAAATGGCCACTCATAATGTTGTGTTTCCTCTTACCCATCAGCCCCGGCGGGAGGACTGCAGCAACGTCAGACCTGAGGATTGGAGTCCCAGAATCCCCGTGGGCATCTCCCCTGTGAGCAGTCCTGCATGACCCTTGACCCCCTCCCTTTTCCTTCCCCTTACACCTCCACTCCTCTCTTCTTCCTCCTCTCCTCCTCCTCATCATCATCATTTTCCAAATGTTTCTCACCTCCTCCTCTTCGCATCCCCATTCCTCCTCTCTTTTATATCTTCCTCTTTCTCTTTTGTCTCTCACTTCCTCCTCTTCCTCATCGTCCTCATGAAGTCTCTTTCCCTTATGATCTACTGACTATTCTTGATGCAATCAAGGTTTTTTGGATTGGAACACAAACTGGTTGAATTTAAGACATTTCCAACACACATTTATGTTTGTTTATTTGTATTAACATTGAGTAATTGAGTGAGTTATTATTCTTAGAATATTGACAGATCTTTTCAATATCAAGGTATTATTATTGAATGATACAATATAAGTTAATAAGTAAAACAATAAAATAATATTAGAAATAGAGCAAAATACTGGAATGAAAATCAGTCAAATGTAATTAAACTGTAAACTGCTGGTTATTATGTACAAGAGATTCCAGTCTGTGTGTTGGTTCCCGGTTTCCCTGGTTCCTTCCTTCGCTCAGTGTATGTCTGTGTTCCCCAGGTGAAGCCTTCCCAGCTGCCCAGCGAGTGGAACGGCAAGACAGAGAGCTGCATCCTGAACATCAGCTCCAGCATCTACGAGGAGATCCAGCAGGAGATGAAGAGGGCCAAGGTGTCTCAGGCCCTGTTCGCCAAGGTGGCTGCCTCCAAGAGCCAGGTACATACACACACACACACACACACACACACACACACACACACACACACACACACACACACACACACACACACACACACACACACACACACACACACACACACACACACACACACACTTACACACTTACACACACACACGCGCACAGGCTCGCGCAAAGGCGCACATGCACGGGCGAATGGACACACATGCACACACACACACCCAAATACACGAACAAGCACACATGGAAGACGGACATACACATGCATAAACACACACTTACACACCCAGGCTCACACTGGAGCAGGAAGTAAGTGAGCAGATGGGAGAGCATTGAGAACAGGAAAGGTATCTCTGCTGTTATCCTCCTTGTTTATAATGAAGATCACCTAGACCTCATTAATTCGACATTAATCATTCCGTAATTTAAAACCAAAATCTTAATAGGAAAATAATAACACTCAAAAAGAACAAGAAAAATGTGGTAATTATTCTATTCTGAAATATTAAACGAGTTTCCTATTTTATTCTTCTGTTCTTTAATAAGGCCTCCCATCCTTTGATAATACAAACACATAAGACTTTATTAAAACACATAATACCTATTCAAACACATAATACCTTATTGAAACGCATTGTCCCGACAAAGGTTTTATCAAATCGTTAAGACCTCATTCAAACAAAAAGCTTTTGTTCCTGCAATAATAACCACACTGAATGATTGATAAGTAGATTCCTTATCTATAAACACACAAAATAAACGCACACATACACACACACAAACACACGCGCACTAATGACGTTGTCAAACCAGTGTTGGAGCGCTGGCAAATTCAATGGAACCAAGACATATCTAAAGCACCTCATGGTCCAACTACAGTAGGAGTCTGTAGTTAGCTCCCCTCTGCCTGTGGGTTTCATTACCCTAATGATGGACCCCCCACGACCGCACAACCAGCGATGTTTCGGTGGTACACCCACGCCTGGGACAATGACACCCATATGCAGATGAAGCGCTCAGCGGTGATCTTAGTTTAACTTTGCCTGTGTGCAGATATAGGTCTGATTGCTTTCAGATAAGCCTTGTTCTAAAGACGTGGCGGTGGAATGCATATTTTATATAGATCACTGATAGCAAGGACACCGTGTGCAGCTCTATCCGGGAACTGTGTGTGAACACGACCACTCTGAAATAAGTGAACTCTTTTTTCAACAAGCGGTGGAGATTATGAAGAAAAAAAATGTGATTGTACAAAAGGTCGAAGAGAATTCATCCTGCGGTGATTAGGAGATCAACCGCAAAACCAAACATAATAAATATCGCTTAAGACGATTCAGGCCTATAATATACAGCCGAATACAATAATTGTGTTTGTTCTTACGCACAGCGTTGAGTTATCAACTGCTTTATTCATTATTATTCATCTGCTCACATAATGATAAGGCTAGTGTAATCTCTGTTCCGATATAGCCTATGCAAGGTAACTAATTTGTTGGTTCTTACTCTCGACACACATTGCAATGGGCGTAGAGTAAAGTTTTCAACTGCGTGATTCATTATTTCATGTTATTTTACGTAATTTACACCATTATAGTTATATAATTACTATAATATAATTATAAAGCCATTGTTGGTATTATTGTTATTACATCCTTACATTGCCCCACTGACTGAAATAAGGTAACCTAGCGAAGCAATGTAGGGCCTATTCAAACACAGCAGAGTTCCTAACCACATGATACAGGGAACTTGGTGGACCTGATAGTCTGAGCGATATGAGATTTCATATCCTTGTTTTAAACATGGCATGGGTCATTTCTGGCTGTCATTGATCAATCACTAGGCTCATTCCACCGTCCTAAAGTCCGTCGAGTCTGTTGCGCTGGTCCGAGGACCCTCCCAGGCCTCCCCCTCATGTGGGTGTACCATCCAAGCACTGGTGGTCGCACGGTGGCCGCACCCCAGCGCCTTCGCCCCCTCGCGGCTGGGTGACGAGGCTAATGACATGCGTTAGCTGTACTGTGGACGAGGGGAGGAGAGCAGGGAGCAGTGTTTCAACACAAAACAAACCTGTTTATATGAACAGCGCTCTGAGTGGCTGCCCCTGCCCCCCCCCCCCCCCTGTCATCAGATCCCAGGACATGCTCAAACAATGCGGCTGTGTGTGTGTGTCTGTGTGTGTGTGTGTGTGTGAGTGTGTGTGTGTGAAAGAGAGAACGAAATGCACAAAACTATACCACCACCGCACAGCGTGCTGTTTAACCCTTTATTAAAAGCAATTAAATGAAAATGCATAGCAAAGCATTATTATTAAAGGTGTCCTTGCACTTGTCTGACAGTTGGAAGGAAATGTTCGCAATCCCCCCCCCCACTCTTGATGAGACAGATAGGGGTGGGGCTGGATCATCAGGGGCGGAACTATACAGAAATATCTGGACTGGCTGTTCTCTCTTTGTGTGTGTGTGTGTGTGTGTGTTTTCCTTTTTCTTTTTGTCTCTTTTTCTCTTTTTTTTTTGCTGATTAGGATGATTACAGAGATTGCTTTGTTTGAGCAAATTACAGTTTGATGCACAAACCACTGTTTTTGTTCCCAAGTTCAAAGACTCCTTGAAAGAATGTAGAGAGAGAGAGAGAGAGAGAGAGAGAGAGAGAGAGAGAGAGAGAGAGAGAGAGAGAGAGAGAGAGAGAGAGAGAGAGAGAGATGGATAAAGACCAGGGGGAAGACGGAACAGGAGAGACGGATGAGAAAGAGGGAAAGGGAGATAGATAAGCGATAGAGAGAGGAACAGAAAGAGGGAGTGGAACAAGAGCGATAGAATGATGGAGAGAGAGAGAGGGACAGAGGAGAGAGAGAGAGAGAGAGAGAGAGAGAGAGAGAGAGAGAGAGAGAGAGAGAGAGAGAGAGAGAGAGAGAGAGAGAGAGGGTGAGAGGGACAGAGGGAGAGAGAGAGAGAGAGAGAGAGAGAGAGAGAGAGAGAGAGAGAGGGATAGAGAGATGGGAAGTTACCTTATTCACTCGAGAACGCCGCTCTTCCTAAATGATCGTTTGTCTGTAAAACGGGCCTCTTCTGCTCCCCCCACCCCCCTCCCCCCTCTCCATTCATGGTGGCGGCGTGTGAGTGTGTGAGTGTGAAACGGCGAGGAGATAAGAAGTGTGCTAATTACGCCTGTGGAAGGAGGCCTGGGAGAGCCCTTATCTCCTGCTCCATCTCCTAATGGTTGCTCCCCGGGCAGCACCACCTCCTCCTCCTCCTCCACCACCACCACCACCACCACCACCACCACCCCCTCCACCACCACCACATCACACTCAACACACACACACACACACACACCCACGCGGTACACAAACACACACACCCGCATACCGGGAACTCTCAACAGGTCTTCCCCTACCAGGGAGCACCAGACCCACCCGCACGCTTTCCCCCAACACCTTTTTCTTCTCCTCGACCTGATTTCTCTATTCAAATTCTGTGGCAAGATGTTCCTTTGAACCTTAGCGCCCCCTCTGAGGTTCACATGGGGGTCACCCCGGCAGTGAGGTCAGGTCGGTGTCAGCTCTCCGAAGCAGTGTTGGGGAATACTCTGTGGCATCACCCAGCACAGGCGGATGCCCAAGTTGCCTGTGTATTTGTGTGTGTGCGTGTATGTGTGTGTGTGTGTGTGTGTGTGTGTGTGTGTGTGTGTGTGTGTGTGTGTGTGTGTGTGTGTGTGTGTGTGTGTGTGTGTGTGTGTGTGTGTGTGTGTGTGTGTGTGTGTGTGTGTGTGTGAGTGTGGGCGGGCGTGCGTGTGTATCTGTGTGTAATAGAGATAGGAAGTGTGAGAGATGAGGGGGTGGGGTCGGTTGTGTGTGTTTGTGTGTTGAGTGTATTTGTGTATTGGAACATTGCCTTGTTCGCCCCGGTCGAGAGACAGATAATAGAGAGAGAGGGGGAGGAGGGGGGGTGGAAGACGTGGAGGAGGGGGGGGGGGGGCAGAGGAGCAGGAGAGGGAGAAGATGGGATGGGCTTCGAGGGGGGTGGTCTCCACCCTGGAGAGACTAGCAGTAAGCAGAGGTGTGTGTGTGTGTGTGTGTGTGTGTGTGTGTGTGTGTGTGTGTGTGTGTGTGTGTGTGTGTGTGTGTGTGTGTGTGTGTGTGTGTGTGTGTGTGTGTGTGTGTGTGTGTGTGAGATGGGGGTTTGATT
>NC_082392.1:11224629-11229629 GCF_031168955.1 Gadus macrocephalus
GTATTGTATTCTCAGTCTGCAGGATGTTACAGTAACCATATTGGCGATTTGCATTTCAGCCACTATAAGTCCAGAATGAATAGGACATGTGAGAAGTTACAAAGAACAGAAAATGCATAAATGAATACAAAATATGGCCATTGGAATATGGGAAGACGTATAGATGGTTGGAGCTGGATAGATAAAGTAACTGTTATAAAATGCTTCAATCAATTCATCAATCAGCCAAGCTATGAAACACAGAGTGCTTTTCCAATCCGCCTTATTTTTTGTCAACAAATCAGTCAAAATTCTTCCGGGGGAAAGTTAAAACGCTTTTATTCGTATCGAAGTAAACTCCAAGTCCAATTAAGCACGCTTATTTAGCTGACATAGACAATTTAGCGCTTCTCCGTTATTTCAATCCCTAACTCGATAAGATCAGTCTTGATTTATCGTCTTAATTGAGCTCTGATATTAGCAATTAAAGCTCCACTTTGAATTAAAACTCAATCAGTCGTTTGTAATTGATGGAATCAGATGCTGGCGTAGGTTGCCGTTGTCTGCGTCCCCCCCCCCCCCCCCTCCCATCTCTTAACTTTGTTCGCTGATGTGTTTGTGATCCTCGGTGACTTCTCAGCCTATCAGCAACAGCTGCGGCGGACTGAAAACAGTTCAACGGAAGAATGGGGGGGGGAGAGGGGCGTACATGCACCGCGAGATTGGTGTGGAAACGTTGCATTTAAACATGCAATGAGCACAATGAGCACATCCCTGCAGCTGTGTTTATTAGGCGGAGACACGGTACATGTGATGAAATACGTTAGTTGAGTTCAACTGCATATAGACTTTAAATGATAGCCAATATCCCCGCTCTGTTTACCAGGAAGCAATCAATGCAGTCGTGTATTGGTGTATTTGAAGTAGCTTAGTTTGATCGTCGAGTGGTTGGGTTGATTAGGATCACTCCAGACTAAAAGGTTATGGGTTCCAACCCCCACTGTCTGGGATCTTTGTTTTGGCATACTTGGGGCAAGATGCCTAACCCCTACCTGCATTTCAGTATGACACATCTAAAAGAATTAGCTTTAAGCCAAAAACTCAATGACTTAATAGTAATTATTATGGGGAAAAAACTACGTATACTCACATTATAACATTTAACTTTCTACCTGCAACAATGATTTAACATGGTTTTAGCAAGGCTTGTGGTTATTTCTCTCTCTCTGCTGTTACCATCACATGCCTGGCGCCCTTTAGCAAGGTAGTACAGTGATCCTAGGTTGGGGCTGCGGTTGTTTGCGAACAGGAAGTGTGCAGTGCGGCGATTTGAAAATAAGAGTCTCAGAACAACAGAGCCAGCAGCGGCCCACAGATGTGTAATGGGAGCCATTCTGTTATTTATTTCCAGTCGTCCGCGCAGCGCTCCATCTGCGCCTATTATATCGCTCGAAAAAATTCCACACGCACATTTTTTTTTACGAGCTCGGTAGCAGCGACATGCTCTGGCAAACAAAACTGGTCGGTATTGTTTGGAGCGGGTCCATTTCCTGCCCGTCATGCTTTCACAATGTCTGTCGTGTCAGCTGTCAGTCTGTTATTGTGGCGGCTCTCGCACTCTTATTGTGAAAAGGTCATGACCTCGAGTGGTTGGGGGAGAATTCACACAGTGGGTAGAGTGAGGCGGGATGGCTGTTCTTTTTATAGAGGAATGGTCATGTATGGAGTGAGAGATGTTGATATATGAGAGAGAGAGAGAGAGAGAGAGAGAGAGAGAGAGAGAGAGAGAGAGAGAGAGAGAGAGAGGAGAGAGAGAGAGAGAGAGAGAGAGAGATTCATATATGTATTTTTATATATATATATATATATATATATATATATAAATAACTTATGAGAGAAGGAGAGGTATAAAGAAAATACCCATCTGTTTTCATACAATGGCCACTTATGGATTCTCAGGGCGCCGCCCGCCCGCGCATTCTGTGGATTGGACTCAGATGGCGAGGTTATTAACAGCGATGTAGCGGCGAATAAAAGGTTGCAAAACCATAAATTCCGGTCTGTGATCACCATATGGTGAACGGCGTCTAATATAAAGGAGAGGGAAAATAAACATGTGAAATGCTTTGGTAAGGCGTTAATTCCTCCTATAATTTTCCCTCTAAAGGTTTTCCGTGCGCGAGTCAGGGGAGCTGCTGTGATCCTATAGACGGGAGGGTTGGTGCAAACACCTTCTGAGGGTCTCCACTGATCTGCACAGCGCTGTGTAAACACTTTAGCGTTGCAGTCACTGTGTCGTCATGGAGCACACTCTTATCCAAAGCGGCCGACGGGGAATTCTAGAGGAAACGTAATAATGGAGAAGGGAGAGGTGAGGGGCGTTCGAAGAGGACGACCTTAGGACGCCCAGATCGGGGCTCCTGCCCAGGGTCGTTGGGCTGGATGTGGAACACTATTCCTGCCTCACGCCCCCACGCTGCTCCCCCTGCAGAGCCATAACTCCTCACCCTCTGCTCGTACAGGTCTGTGCTCAGGGGGTCATTGGTTCGAATCCCCTGAGCGGGTGAGTGGGTATCAAGTGGTGAAATGAGATACAAACACTGCAGTTCCAGTACCCTTGAGCCCATGCGTTCAAACCCTCAACTCCCCACAGTTGAGGGTTGGAAACTCCCACACACAGCAATGCTGTTATGCTGCTGCTGCTGCGCTGCGGTTACAATGTAAAGGACGAATTCATTCCTTTGCCGAAACGGTTTTCTGGGTTGGCTCTGTTTGTGTGTTCTGGATTGTCACTGGGTGAACGGGCCCGTGTGTGTCGGTGTGTTTGCGGAGGAACGGCTTTGTGTGCAGGGTGTTATCGTCTCGTTCCATCGTAGACCTGTCTGCCGGCGAGTTGGTCCCCTGCCAAGATCAGGAAGACAAAGGGACAACACTGAACCGTCGTCTCTCTTCTTTCCCCTCTCTCCAGCTCTCTATCCCCCTCTCTCGCTCGGTCCCTCCATTGCTCTCTCTTTCTCTCGCCGTATCTCCCCATCTCTCCATCTGTCTCTCCCTCTCCCCCTGTAGGCTACCTCTCTTTTCGACCTCTCTCCATCTCTTGCCCATCTCTCTCTCTCTTTGTCTCGTTCGTTGTCTCTCTCTCTCTCTCTCTCTCTCTCTCTCTCTCTCTCTCTCTCTCTCTCTCTCTCTCCCTCTCTCTCCCCTTCTCTCTCTGTCTCTCCATCCTCTGGTGCGTGAGGATGTCTATACCATGAAAGGTCTAGAAACAGCCTTTTTTTTTTTTTTTTTCTTCATTTGAACAATGATTGAAAGAGGAAAACACTGGCCAGTCAGGGTGCAGTTCAGAGTTACGTGAGCGAACCCTTTCTCTTAAAGGGCAGGGACTTCCTTCACTTATCAGTGTTAAATCCTACTGCTCTACATGCCTGTGAAAGATAATTGTCTCTCAATGTCTTTCAGATGTCATTAGAGATAACTGACAATAGCCAGTCGTCACTGTATCCATAGTTACTAAATGTAGCGACATGGGCCAATGCCACACCCATATTTCAGCTTATTTTTTTACTGGGCCAATCAAACACCCACAGCAATTGATTGTGTTTTGGTTGAGGAGCACATTGGATAATTACCACAGCTGGCACACAAACTTTAGGTTTGCCCCTGAGAGATTGTATTTATCGTATGAATTCATTGATTGACATGGTCCTGTAGTTTCTAATTTCCAATTTAGTAACTGAGCAGATGGGTTTTATCCAAAGCGACTTAGAGTGCACTGTTAGATACATATAGTTGTGCAGCAGGTCAGGGTTATGGGCATCTGGGTCAATGATACCTACAGGTATCCAATCCCAAGTCCTACGTGGACTTGGGAACCTTTGGGACGGGACAGATGAGAGGCCTGAACCACTAGAGAGACCGGCTGAGGTCAGGAGCAGCTGAGAGGTGAGACCGGCTGAGGTCAGAGCAGCTGAGAGGAGAGACCGGCTGGGACCGATAAGGAGTAAAGTAGATTAGGAAGGTGTTCCCCTCCTGTTCCGCCAACCTCTGTCTGGCTAATAGGACCATGTGTTTCCACTCTCTCGCTCTCTCTCTCGCTCTCTCTCTCTCTCTCTCTCTCTCTCTCTCTCGTTCTCTCGCTCTCTCTCTCTCGCTCTCTCTCTCTCGCTCTCTCTCTCTCTCTCTCTCTCTCTCTCTCTCTCTCTCTCTCTCTCTCTCTCTCTCTCTCTCTCTCGCTCTCTCGCTCTCTCTCTCTCTCTCTCTCTCTCTCTTTCTCTCTCTCTCTCGCTCTCTCGCTCTCTCTCGCTCACTGGTTTATTAATGCAGTTAGGTCTGTTTGGGTGGAGTGGGATGGGGGAGGGAGTGGTGGGGCGAGGGGAGGATGAATACTGTGCTGTTCTCATGACAGAGCAGGCCTATGCTCTCATTGGCAGCTTGTGACTGTTACACACACACCCACACACATGCATCCACATGCACCGCAAACCGCGCTGCATTGCTGTCTGGCTTTGGAGCATGAATTCACCCATTGTTTTGAAAACATTTGTATCGAAACGATTGGTTGCTATTTATACGAGCGTCGGACAATAGGAGAGAGAGTTGCCCAAACGAAGAGTTGGTTACACTTTTATTTTAAACTTTGACCCACCAAACCCCAACCCCCAGAGACCAGCGCTGGTAAAACCTGTTTACCACCAATCTCCTGTGTTTGGAAAGGAAATGATAACGCTGCAGTGAAAAAGGTAGAGAATTATTGTGCCGTATTGGCTCAGTTGTGTGCCAACTTAGCATGCTAATCCTGCGGCTCTCGGTAGTTAATGCTATGATGAACCAGTTTCAAACATCTGTCATTTCAATTAAAAGGTACCTGGCTTTGCCGCGTTGCCGTTCCAGGGTAAAACCAGCTGGTCGGCGAGGGAGAAGTGGGCGGTGTGCGCTAGTTAGCTAGCAAGTTTGATTACAACAGGCGCCGCTAATCGACGACATTAAAGCGTGGATGCATAGGCTAGGCTACATACTGCCGC
>NC_082392.1:11234629-11247129 GCF_031168955.1 Gadus macrocephalus
TTTTCCAACATGTTGGTTTGAATCTATTTCCGCTTAGAGCATTCTAACAAGCAAATCGTATCCACCAATCTTAAATCACCATCCATTAGTCTCGACAATTACAGAAGGACATAGAGAGAAAGAGAAAGGGAAAGGGCCGTGGATGGAGGCTGTTATGGAGGAACGGTGTTGAACTCCTCCACCAAGGTGAACACTGTATGGGGAAAAGAGTCGCATGAGGTCACGCTCCGTGGGTGGCAACATGTTTTAAAAGGGTGACGCACACTTGGAGTCGTTATCTAGTTATGAGTCTTGTGCACACAGGCTGCTGTTTAAAAAAACACTCAATCCAAAATCAACAAGCACATTTGGAATGTTTTGTGGGAATTCTGTAAAGGAGGGTGCAGTTTTGTCTCCCATCGATGTTGATGCCACTGCTTGAGGTCAGCCATTTGTCTCAAGTTTTTACTTGTGTGAATGAAAACCCGTCAATTGAACAGACATGAGTGTCATTGTGCACCGGGGGGGTCAAAGCGTGCAGTTGGGGCAGCGGGAGATGTCAGGAGTCAAGGCTAGGGGGTCATGTGTTGACTCAGGCACGGGGGCGCCCAACGCCAGCCACAGGGCCCTCGGCGCGCTGCCAATCTGCCGCGCCATCGCAGCAGGAACTGCACCCATTTTACCGCCGGCTGAGTTTAAATAGAGGGCGTGAGTCCGTGTGTGTGCGTGTGTTAATGTGCAATCAAGAGTGAATGCACATTGAAGTGTAGGGCTGCATTTGTGTGTCTGTGTGTGTGTGTGTAAATGTGCAGTCAAGAGTAAATTCACATCAAAGTTGTAGGCCTCCGTGTATCTGTGTGTGTGTGTGTGTGTGTGTGTGTGTGTGTGTGTGTGTGTGTGTTTGTGTGTGTGTGTGTGTGTGTGTGTGTGTGTGTGTGTGTGTGTGTGTGTGTGTGTGTGTGTGTGTGTGTGTGTGTGTTTGTCTGTGTGTGTGGTTGACAATGAACGACAAACCCCGCGTTATCTGCAGAGCTGATTACATTCAGCGGCACATTTACATGGAAACACGGTGCCACTCGGTGGCTCTGTGTACCCACAGAACCCAAATTGATTTGAATGAAAAGAATTATTGAAGGAAGCGATAACACTGATAACACCCACTTGTCTTCTTGTCCTCCCCCCTCCTCCAACCGTTTGTCTCTCTCTCCCCATCCCTCTCTCTCTTTGTTCCCATCCCTCTCTCCCCCCCCCCCTCCCGCCCTCGCACAGACCCAGCCGCCCCAGTCCCAGCAGAACCACCAGAACCATCAGTCCTCCCTCTCCCTCCAGCATCCCTCCCAGCCCCTGCTGTCCCAGCAGCCCTTGCAGCAGCACCACCACCAACACCACCACCATCCCCACCACCACCACCACCAGCAGCAGCAGCATCAGCAGCCGCTGCAGCAGCAGCAGCTGCACCAACCGGCCGCTGCCGGGCCCCGCCTGCCCCCCCGCCACCCCTCCACCGCTTCCCCCGCCGAGACGGGCGAGGAGGGCGGCGGCGGCGGGGTGGAGGCGGGCCACCGCGCCGGCGCCATCAAGCTGCGCACGGGGGGCAAGATCTCCCTGGAGGCGCTGGGCATCCTGCAGAGCTTCATCCAGGACGTGGGGCTCTACCCCGACGAGGAGGCCATCCACACGCTGTCGGCCCAGCTGGACCTGCCCAAGCTCACCATCATCAAGTTCTTCCAGAACCAGCGCTTCTACGTCAACCACCCGGCCAAGACGCCCAAGGAGCCCAACAACAACAACAACAACAACAACAACAATGGCGGCGGCGGCGGCGGCAACGCCATCGCCGGGGGCAACGCCAGCAGCAGCGGGGGCAGCAGCCGC
Source organism: Gadus macrocephalus (assembly GCF_031168955.1). NCBI lineage: Eukaryota > Metazoa > Chordata > Actinopteri > Gadiformes > Gadidae > Gadus > Gadus macrocephalus. Next base: position 11,236,484 of record NC_082392.1, read on the forward strand.
AGCAGCGGGAGCAGCCCGGCGCTGGAGGAGGATCTGTCGGACTTCCGGGAGGCGGGAGGAGCCCTGCTGAAGGAGATGGAGGAGGATGGCACGCAGACCGGCAACACCATCTTCTCCATCAAGATGGAGGAGCAGCTGGGCCGCGCAGCCGACGTCCCGGCCGAGTCAGGACACCCGGAGGTCAAGGAGTAGCGGGGTGCCGGTTGGGGGGGGGGGGGGGGGGGATGCCGGGACTATGGACTGGGCACGAGCGCCCCGCGGACTGGTTCTGTAGGAAGGTGAATGCTTTGGCTGGCGTTCCTCACACTCACACACACACACACACACTCATAAACACACACACACACATGCGCACACACTGCGATGGTCGAGTTTTATTAAATACAGCTTGTGGACTTGAGATGAGATTGTACACCTGACAGGCGACATGTTACACAGACACACACACACACACACATGCACACACATGCACACACACACACACACACACACACGCACACACACACGCACGCACGCGCACACACACACACACACACACACACACACACACACACACACACACACACACACACACACACACACACCCATTCCAGACTCAGTAATACGCCGAGTATTGCTTTTTGGATTTTGTAAACTTGTATTATTCACTGTATAGACTGATGCATCATTTAAGTAATCTGCACAAAAAATTATTCCAAGTATGTTGCCGTGGATATTTGCTGACTGCACTTGATGTCTGTTTAATTTTACACTGAATTCATTAGTTTTATTTTTTTTGTTTTTTTTTTGGAACTACTGATTATATTTAGTAATAATAATGAAAAAAAGAATCCCCTGGAGTTTGCTAGAACTTTGATAGGTGTTTTACGTAAGTGATGTTCAAGTGTTTTTTTAAACTAGCGTTTCAATCATGGACCAAGTGGTTGACAATGCCTTAATCACAAGGTGCAGCGTCGAAAACCTGCTGGCAAATTAGCGAATTGAAAAAGATAAACAACTAAAAAGTGATTGAACTTTAAACCCTCAGGCAAACCTGGCCAGGTGAGTCCTGAGAGCAGCTCAGTCGCAGAACAATATTATTTGTTAGGGAAGAAATATAAATATATATATAGACATATATTGTAACTGTAAAAAAAAATACAGTTTTAAAGAAACTATGCCAACTAATGCCTTGTAGTATATGGCACTGCCGATGTTCGGATTATTTTGCGAAAAACCTTTGTCACTGTAACTTTCTGCATCGCCAGTTAGAAATGTGAAATAAAAAAAAGTTTTTTGTTCACCTTCATTATTTATTTAACGTTCATGCAGTGTTGCTGATGTAATTACTTTTTTTTCAGACTTGTTACGTTACACAACGCTTTTTAAAGATGTTTTAATTTCACCAATATTTTCTTTTCTATTTATAAGTGTGATTTTTAAATGGGCAGTAAAAACAAAGTGTCTTAACGTTTTAAGTGGAGAAAATGTGCTTTAAAGGTTGCCTATGAAAACAGTGCTGTATGTCGAGCAACTCATGCTACACGCTTCACAATTAATGTTGTATGCAATTTTTACTATCATGCAAATAAGCTTAGGTAAGCGACTAACCTATAGGACACCATAGAGAGAAAAAAACATATGCAATCTGTGTGAAAAATCGATGTCTGCGATGTGTCTTCCTTTTTGGTTAACAATCTGATTTAAAATCTATTCCTGTATAAATATTCTGTATAAAATGTGTTTTCTTTTTTTCTTTTCTTTTTTATGAGTTTAAGAACACCAGTTATTTTGTTACGACAGTTTTTTAAGTGTTCCCGGACTCATTTATGCAGGAGCACTCAAACTACGAGTGGTGATTTGATTGTTAATTACACAATTTAAAAATGTTTGTATTGTACCACAGAAAATCTTTGGCATTAACTGAACCATAGTCTTTCAGACAGGAAGCAGGCGTTCACCTTTCTGGAAGAAGAGAAAATACAAAATGGACGCCCCGTTGTTTTGCAAAGTAATGCTGAGAGAGCGAGGTTCAATCCAGTAACGGAGTCATTGAATTGCAATCACTGGACACACCTGTATTTGTAATAACTGTAAATACCACATCTAATAAATCATTAATTGTTTATTGTAAACACTCGTGGAAGTTTGTAATAAGTGTTTGCTCTTGACGAAGAAAGCGTCGATTTGACAGCTTTCTGACTGACGTCAACATTCAGAGATCTCAATTAAGCCCTGTCTTCCTATGCCGCCGTGTGTGTGTGTGTGTGTGTGTGTGTGTGTGTGTGTGTGTGTGTGTGTGTGTGTGTGTGTGTGTGTGTGTGTGTGTGTGTGTGTGTACACACGTACACACCTGTGAAATCTGAAATAAACAAGCTGTAAACAAACTTCTGTAACAGAAAGGCGGAGGTGGCCACCGGGCGTTTGGGTGTGAAACAGCACCGGAGTGCTGGCCACAACCGCCAGGAAGACGTTGCCGGGGTTAGGGTTAAGGTGGGGTTGTGGCCTCTGGGGGAAAGGGGAAAATTACCCTGACCTGTTGACACATTGCTAAGTGTTGGCAGTCTGTTTACGCTCTTGCTCTTTTCCCTGCTTTTAAATACAAATCCAGTGTTGGATTGGTTTTTGTGCTTTTACAAAGGGAGAAATATCACAAAGTCGGCTATGATGCAGATATGCTCAATACACTCTACATGCGTGGAAATATGTCCTTGTAGAAAATGTAGTTAGAGCAAAGGCTTCGTTATGGTTTCACGTTGACGCAATGCAACCGAGCAGTCGCTTCAAGGAGGGTCCGCAAGGATGTAATGGGTCCGTAAACCCCCTTACGTTGCGTCGACGTGGAACCATAACTAAGCCTTTAAATGTAAACAGCCATTAAAGGCATATCAGCCAGAATTGTACACAATTGTAAAAATAAGTTCTGTTTTATTAATCACAGTTCTGTGATAAATATAACTTGCCATTAGAGAATAAAGATGGACACGTTTTATCATATTATTATTTAACAATTATAAATAACAATCTGTAATCTCAGATGAATCCCTGCCCTCATTACTCAGAATAACCAAATCTCTGTTGGCCTCCTTGCAGAAATGATCAGATTATAAAGAAAGTTTCTTCTAAACAATTCTCCATGTGGGTGGCCCTCTCTTGTTGCTGTTTACTGGGGCTCAGTTACCCTTTATATGAAAACCTTATGCTCTTCCTATGACTCATTTCAATGTTCTAAGTACAACCACACTACTGTTTATCTCTATCTCAATGAGTTTTGTATGATGAGCTTAGTTTAGTGTTTGAATAGCTAATCATCATCCCCTCTATGCTGGTAAAGAAGAGGTCCTGTAGCCTTTCAACAAACTCTAGTGCTGTACTCTCATCTAGTAAATTGGACTATGTTTACTGCAGTGATGTTCGTTGGTACAGTGTTCTTGTTCTCAGGGGCCTGTGGGGAGGGGGGGGGGGGGGGGGAGTTAGGGGAGTTTCTGCACCGTAAGGCTCCAGATGGGCAGGGTTATGGTCAAGTTTAGGGTTCATAAAGTTATGGCTGGGGTAAGTATTGTAAGGGAACAGCATTAGTAAAGTTAGGGTTAGTAAGGTCATGGTAAGGGTTAGGGGTCAGGGGCAAGTGTAAGTAGGGTAAGGGTTACTGAAGTCCTAGTTGTTAGGCAGGTGGTTCTCAATGTCGTCGTGGGGTATTCCTGATTTATAATGTATAGATATTTGATTGTACCTTTTTGATAATGTAAATAATTGTGAAGGATGAAAGGTCACACCTAGGCCCCAAATCTACAACCTGACCACATAATGTATTGTACCTGTAAGCTGAACTAGTAATACTAAGTGTGGTACTACTACTTAGTTATGAATCACATTCAAGGGATGCCTCACTTATAATCAAGATGTGAAAACCCTTAAATGAAATACACGTCAGGTCACATGTAATTTCAGACCTAAAAAGGTAGCCTGACATCTCCAGACCAATTCGCAATTACATATTTGTCTGGAACCTCTCAGTTCATTTTTGATTTCCGAGGGGTGTTATCAACAGGCACAGACCAAATGCCTCTGCAAAGAACTGGATAGACCCACAACCTTTCAGACCAATGATACGTGACACATCGGCGACAGCCATCTTGATTGTGAATGAAAATGCCTCAGCAATGCTCTCAGAGGGCGCTCCTCTGCACAGCCATCGTATTAAACCCGCACCGTATAAGAAGAAGATTGGCCCGACCCAGACCAGCTCTGCTGGAGATTTGTCTGAACGACGCATATGCCAGAACAAATAATATACAAGCTTGCAGACTTGCTGGTTCCCATGCCAAAAAAGGTTGCAGGCCTCAAAGAGGTTGGGGAGTACTGGTACGGTCAGGGTTTACGGTTGTAGGGGTCAGGGGTTAGGGTTTGGGGCTAGTACCCAGTGGCTCTGTACACACAGCTCTATCCCGGAGGCCTGTAGTCCTCCTATCACTGCGCTGTGGCCACGAGCCCTCGGGACTCGGCAGTAAATCAAACTGGGAATGTGGCAGCGGGCCTAATAAAGTTATTGTAATGATAGCGATCCTGGCATAATCTACCCAGCGCGAATCTGGACGTTCTGCACTCGCCTCTGCCGAGACGCCTGGCGCTGCCAAACATTTCCACAAATATGTTTTTGTTCACGGCGTCCATATGTGGAGGAGAGGGAAACAGAAGGTTAGGGTGTGAACATTAATACCAGGGAAATGACTACCCCTCCTCTCCAGCCCCCCCTTCCAGCCTTTAAGAGACCGGATTAGAACAAAACTAAGACCGGCTTTCTGATCCGCGTTCATTTATACACTATCACTTAATAACACTTTGTGTTGATGTATATTGTGATCCGTGAGAGGAGCTGGATCTGGCCTTGTGTTAACATAATTCATGCGTCATCAGAATATCGCTCTAAACTGCCAACAAAGCTTTCATTTGGCTAATGAAGGCCAACAATGCGAAGAATGTATGTATGCTAAGTATGCGTATCTGTGACCGGCGGTGGTCGATGTGTGTGTGCATATATTTGTGGATAGATTTGATGATAGTTTGTGTGATACGTTCAAACTGCGCCATGTTGGTAGAAACCACTGGCTGAACTTTGTTTTCACCTGTGGCTGGCAGGGGAACCATGGGAACCAATGAGGCTGGGATGTCACGTCAGGGGAATGGGCAACTCTGTCCTTGGCCCTCCTACCCGGTCTGTTTCCGCACACCGAAGTCCAGCCTCTGGTTTAGGCCCAATCCCATTTCTACCTCTTACCCCTTCCCCTTACCCCTCCCCCTTGTTTTGAAGGGGTAAGGGTAAGGGGTAAGGGGAAGGGGTAAGTGGAAGGCGTAAGGGGTAGAAATGGGATTGGCCTTTAGGCCCAATCCCATACCCCTTCGATAGGGTTTAAATGTGGTCGAGAGGGGTTTACATGTTTAAATGTGGTTGATAGGGTTTACATGTTTAAATGTGGTCGATAGTGTTTAAATATGGTCGCTAGTGTTTACATGTGGTCGATAGTGTTTAAATGTGGTCGATAGTGTGTAAATGTGGGCGAGAGTGTTTAAATGTGGTCGATAGTGTTTAAATGTGGTCGATAGTGTTTACATGTGGTCGATAGTGTTTACATGTGGTCCATAGTGTTTAAATATGGTCGATAGTGTTTAAATGTGGTCGATAGTGTTTACATGTGGTCGATATTGTTTAAATGTGATCGACAGTGTTTAAATATGGTCGATAGTGTTTAAATATGTTCTTTTCCCTCACTCTCCACCTCATCCCTAACTCTCCACCTCAAGCTGGTGTGTAGTGAGCGTTCTGGCACCGATTGGCTGCCGTGCATCACCCAAGTGGGTGCTACATATTGGTGGTGGTTAGTGAGGTCCCCCCTTCACTTTAGGCGTCTTTGAGTGTTATTAATTATTATTATTCTTCATGTTTAACCTCTGTTTTCCTTTTATTCCTAGTCTGTTTTACATAGTTTTGAATGATGACTATATGCTCTGTAAGGTGACCTTGGGTGTCTTGAAAGGCGCCTCTAAATTAAATGTATTATTATTATTATTATTACCCCTTCAAAACAAGGAGGAGGGGTAAGGGGTAGAAATGGGATTGGGCCTTAATGTCTGGCTGAAGACTGGACTCATGAGGTATCCTGAAAGGCATATTTACGGTTTGTATCTATTTTCAACGTTTTCTCCAAGCAGTTCATTAAAGTAATTTAATCAAGCAGTTATAAAATTAATTATAAGTGGATCTACATTGATACAGATCTACATTCCAACAAGCTAGGATATTTTAGACATATTGCAAACAAGAAATACTTTGAGTTTTTGTTATTTTTGCACTTTCATATTGAATTATTCTGAAATAATGTCTCATAGAAGTATAATTAAAATAGGCAATCTAATTTCAACATGCAACAGTGAAGATAGGCCGACTTCTGGATTCAAAACTTTATTAAACAGTTTGAATTATAAAATACACTTTGTAGATTATGTTTGTACCTAGAAGCTTAAGTGTTGCCTGCATCAAAGGTTAGTCTTTGTGTTTAATGTTACCCAGTTTAACCTTTAGGTTTTAAATTCTTATTTTAATTAGATCTTTTATAAACTTTAATGAAAAATAACGATAGTGTAACTTTTTCATTTGTCAGCCATGAAGGGTGTCATGTGAAATCAAAGATATTGTCATCGTCACAAATACTCGAAAATCGTATACATTTCCCGCTTGGAAAGACGTTATTTACATTGACTCATTAATCCTATAGAAAAAATTCCAACACATGCATGAGGGCCTACTTATATGATTCTTGAGGAAAAATGTGTCTTACTTTACTAATTTATTTTATTTCCGTTGTCCTATGTTAGATCTCAATCTTGTAAAATATAAACATTTTATACATGCCAACTGTTCCTGGGTCTGTTTTGGTGGTCGGGAATCACAAAATAATGTGCAGGATAGGAACTCTACAAACGTGTGTTTGTGGAGTCTAAAAAGTATTCTCCAGGAATTTGGCCCAAGCGTCCTCTTGTGGATTGAAGCACCATTGAACTCCATCGCCTTTTCTAAACCTGTCTCCTCTTGATCATTTTAAAGCAATAACTCACCGCCCAACCAACCCACTCAACAGATGCCACTTGTGCATTGACCAAAACAAACTGAACAGCCCACCGGTGCGTGGTTGTTTCCAGAGCCTCTCGGGCTGATATTAGGGTTGAATCTTAAAGGGCCACTCTACCAAAGCTGAATCAGCTGCATCATCCATGTTAATAGATAAATCTGGCAAACCATCCCAATTGTGCTTTTTAATTATGTTATCAAGCAAGACAGTGGTGAATTGTAATTGTACTGAGAGCGAAAAAGACCCAGGGCCCTATCTTGCATCCAGCGCAATTTACTTTTTACACCGACGCATGTATCTTTGCTAGTTTGCACCCGGCGCAAGGCCGGGTGCAAACCTGCGCCACTAAACTTGCGCCCTGAGAGGCGTGTCGGCGAAAAGCAGAGGTGTGTTCCGGCGCAAATGATGCATGGTGCTGTCTTACAGATCAATAAAGCGGTGCAGCGCAACAGACCGACAAATACCTGGTCTAAGTGCACTAGCGGATAGTGCAGTTGGTGTTCCTATTTTGACGTAGGCCTACCATGGCAGGTCGGAACTGCAACATAAGATTACACACCAGTAGGCTATACACATTACATACATGCAAACGATTTGCCTAATTTAAATACTATGATGATGATGTGGTTTGTGCAAACATTATTTTTTCATAGGGGCTGCATGAATGAACACTGTAGTAGGATATGCCATGCGTTAAAATAATGATAATAACAATAATAAACCAGAGTAAAGTAGACACACCTCTCCGAAGTGTGCTCAGGCCACGGAATTGTAGTGGACTTGAGTACGATTTGCGTGCTCACACTAGCCAAACGATCTAGACTTCAGCACGGTACAGGTTTGAAACGGACTTGGGCACGGTACAGATGGCCTAGTGTGAGTGCGCCCTGAGTGTTAAAAAGAATGAATGAATGCAGGCGCGCATTTGTGCCCCTATCTGTTTGAACACACGCAAACTAAACATTAACGGGGGAAAACATGCATATTAGGAAAACAAGTCGATAACAATAATGTATACAATACTGGTAAGAAACCATGTGTGAAGAAACAAAGCATCTGTCTCATCGGAGACTGCTAACACGCTGTCAAAATATCAACTCGTCAGGTTCAAATGCGCTCATGGCTCTTAAAGGGGATGGGAGATGGCACTCTTATTGGTTTATTGCACGTTACGCCCAAACCACACTATTAGGCTACTACAGGGCAACCCTTTTTAGATTTGCGTCGGGCTCAAGAGTCATTTATCCGCCGGTATAATAGCAACAGCGGCAGAGACCCGCCCACAAAGCTACTTCGGTTCTGCGCTTCTCACTTACATTTCAGAACTTTAAATTAGGGCCCATAGACTACTTTGAAACACACTTGTGTTTCCTGTAGTATAAATAATTAAAATCAATGAAGAAAATAAGACATTTTCAATGAATGAGTGGGGGATAGCCTGTATTTGTGCATGCATGTGTGTGTAGACGTGTGTCACATTTGTTACATAGCACAAGCCCATATATAACAGCAGCAACTCATCCATCCACGGTCTGAGTTCTACCTTAACCAACAGTGAGTGAGTGAACAGCTTCCAAAGATTTATGCCACTCTTTGATTGGTGGGGCCCGGTGGTGCTTGCTCGTGGATCTTTTTTTTCCGCTTTCTGTCACACATTACAATGATGGATGCGTGTTCTGTGGCGGTGGCCATCTTGGAAGACACTTTGGGTTTATTTGCTAAGATGGTGAGTACAGGTTGTAAGAGGCAGGCCCCAATCACGGTGCCTCCCTTGTCTTGTTTCTGTGAGGAGGATGGAGAGAGTGTAGGGATAAGGGGGTTGAGATGGGGGAGGCGGTGGAGAGGTAGAAGGAGCTGGATTGCCTTAACAGCTGTGCCGGGTATGAATAACTCGTTAGCTGTGTGCATTTTAAGTCATCAAATGCCTCACCTCCTCACCTAACCCTCATTTACAACAAGGACAGGAGGGAGGTGCTAATTAAAGTGATAAAGAGAAGGAATCCTATCAAAATCTTGTGCTTTCTTTAAAGGCACGGGTGTGGCGTTGGTGGGTGGGTGACGGGTGTTTCGGAGTGTACTTGTATGTGTGTGTGTGTGTGTGTGTGTGTGTGTGTGTGTGTGTGTGTGTGTGTGTGTGTGTGTGTGTGTGTGTGTGTGTGTGTGTGGGGGGTAGAAGATGGTGGGGTGGAATGCAGAATAAAACCAACAGCAACATCTGTGGGAAGATGCATTGTTTTTGCATTTAATTAATCAAACCTCTTCTCTTTGACTGCAACTGTAGCCACTGGATGCCAAGGGACGGTCTTTAGTGCCAAATATTTGTCAAAATTGACTTAAGCTACCGTACCTCCAGATAGCTGCTACCTTCAAATGTAACAAACCATATGAGGTCCAACTCAGCCTGATGTTATGTCAATGTTCAATGCTGAAGCACTGAAACCCCATGCTATGTCAGAGATTGAGACAATTAGATGATCAAATTTCATTTGAGCTTTTTAGCTTTGATTCAGTTCATTTAGAGTTTCTGATAGCTTAAAAAAAACAGTTGACAACAGAACCCCTTGGCCAATGTACTGCAGTATCAATGTATGAACTGGCTGAATTAACATACAAATGATCACATTTTAATGATAAGAAATATTGAATTTAAAAAAGGATTAATTTCATACTATTTGTATTGGTCAAGCTAAGAAATACTTTCATGTGACTCAAATTTAAACATAGGCTATACACACCAAGAAACATGCAAACACTAAAGTTATGTTGAAATAAGGGTCGGCAGGGTTATTGATTTTTAATTGACAACTTCACATACAAAGTGAAATTCTGTATAATGTCAAAAGTAAACTCAAACAACAGTTACGTCTTAAAGAAAATACATGACTCAGGACCCATTCGTCGTGGGTCAGTTAATATCTTCTCTATTGTGTTTCCCTGGTCAGTTGTACAGCACACATAACAATGGAACGCCTCATTCACTATTCACCTAATACCCCCACCGAGTTGACCTCAGCATGTGGCGTTTCACAGCATTTAAAATGGGCCAATAATAATCTGAGTGGTGCAGCCTTTTGTGCCACAGGACTTCCTGCTATTGAAAGTGTTGCTGAATTATAACACTCCCAAATCAGAACAGCCCGCTCTCCTCTTGCCATCACCTAGTCAAATCCAATGAATTAACTTAAAATAGCAGCGTTTGACCCTATGACTGGGCCCTGACCCTCTTGTAAAATAGCAGCGTTTGACCCTATGACTGGGCCCTGACCCTCTTTCGGCTTCCCACACTCGCAAAAACTGACTCTCTATTTATATTTTTGGAAAACATTGACTAACCAAATCTAATAAGAACATTAATAATGCGTCGCCTAGCTAATATTTGTCATCTAATCTGTAATTCTGCCAGCATTAATCATATCATCCTAAATGTAATTTCTAACCTGTTGGCCAACTCATCTTAAAATGTCATCCTAGCTATGTTAGTCATTGTTTACATCACCTAGAAGCAGGACCTCACATCAGTCAGCTAATCTTGAATTTGAA
>NC_082392.1:11254988-11272488 GCF_031168955.1 Gadus macrocephalus
TCATCTTGTGACAATCTCTTACGAATCTTACAAATCAAAATAACGACAATGTTAACTTACTGGAGTATTTTTAAAGCTTTCTTTTACCCTGAAATGTATCATAACAATCTTAAAGGGTGACTCTGGGTATTTTCAACATAACCCTAACCCATAATTGAGGGTGCAAGGGACCAGCGTCTGACAACATTTTCTTTCAAACGGTCCAGTATTGAGCAGACCACTGCAGCTGTAGTTCAAAGAGCGGGCTGCCATCTAACACTTGTGTCGATAGCTCCTATGCAATGTATGTCCTCTAAAAGTGCTTGATTTAGCCTATGGCTGGCTCAGATTGTTATTATAAGTGTCTTACAACCTTATGGAAAGGATCCCCATTAATTATTCTTTATGTTTGCTTTACCCATGATCCGGTCTTTTGGTTATCATGTCTAATCAAGTCTCACTCTGAAATCTCACCCTCTGCAGAGTTGAGTCTTTGTTGAAATTGTCCCTATTGTCATTACAATCGCAACCTTCCTGCATCAAAATCTTGCGCCAACTCCCACTCACGTTTCCACTGTCCTTCTTCTGCAAAAAATGAACCCAAGACTTTAGAACTAGACGTCTTCTTGAGCAAAACCAGTTTTGACACATAACAAACAGACATCATGCGAAAGGTCAAGGCCTCTGAGCCTCTCAGGGGCACATATAGAGGACATACAATGACAGTGCACTATTGCCCGAAAGGATTTTATTGCTGCCTGAGCATTCTTTATTCATTAATTTTATTTATTTATATATATATATTTTATTTTCACAGTTCTGGTAAAATGCTATCACAGTAGTCAGCATTTAGATGTCCATCTAACCTCCAACACAATGGAGGGTTTATGTTGCGGAGGCCGTGAACCCGGCCAATGTAACAAAACCCATTGACGTTCTGACAATGCCCTGCGTCCCTAGAGAACAGCTCATATAGGGAGGGAGAGAGACTAACAGCTCATATAGTGAGTTCATATAGGGAGGGAGATACTAACAGCTCTCATACATAGAGAGAGAGAGAGGGAGAGAGAGAGGGAGCCTAAAAGCTCATATAGGGAGAGAGGCTAACAGCTCACATATAGAGAGACAGATAGAGGAAGAGATAGAAAAAAACATACAGGGAGTGAGAGTGAGAGAGAGAGAGAGAGAGAGAGAGAGAGAGAGAGAGAGAGAGAGAGAGAGAGAGAGAGAGAGAGAGAGAGAGAGAGAGAGAGAGAGAGAGAGAGAGAGAGAGAGAGAGAGAGAGAGAGAGAGAGAGAGAGAGAGAGAGAGAGAGATCTGCAGATCTGAACGCAGAATCTGTAGGTAATGGCACAAGCTTTGGGTATGTTGTTTGTTGTCCGCGTGTCGTATTGACCAATCATGTTTGAGTGGGCTTTGGTTGCATGCAGGTAAACATTCAATGTGGAGAGCAACAATGTCAGAATCCATCAGCTATCGCCTGAACATTATTTTTTTTTATTAGCTTTATATCTGTTTATAGTGATTTGCCAAAATGTCGTCTGTACCTGAAATACAAAAAATAATAATGGTGTTGGTGTATTCTGTCAGGAAAGGTTAGACTCAAAGGTTCAATAATTTTACTAATCGATAGTGGCTAATCGAACTTTAAACATTGACCGTAGTGGAAATTTTGACCAGGATATCTGTTCAATACACCGGAGCCCTAGAGATATTATAGTCCACAGAGGTAAATAGTCCTCAGATGATAGCCGATGGTTTCCGAGATTGGAGAGAATAACATTTCTAATACTATAATTTTTTTATATTATAATTTAGATACTTAGATACTTACAGGTCATATAGAGCAACCCAGTCTCACACCAAAATGTAGTATAGCTATGTTGGTCCACAGCGGAAATGTAGCAGTTTCACAATAACACATTTTTGGCTTATTTTTTGCTATAGGCCTGTGTCATTTTCTGTCTGCAAAAACAAACAAAATGGCTGAAATGTATTTTATTCTCAGTGGACAATGCAATATTTGACATAGATTCTGCATTAAAACAGGATTTGATAACATTTCTGGCATGAAATGTGTGTTTCATTGTTGAGTGAAATGCTCATTGCAAGCTCCCTATTTATGTATGGTGTACCCCTACTGTCCACAAGTATCCCGCCCTCCCCAACACCCCATGTAGATAAGGAGAATCGTTGCCAAATTCTGGTGGTGGTGTCACTTAAATGAAAGAGCGCATTAAAATATACGAGAATGCTCAATTAGGAAGGAGTAGCCGTATAGTAAGTGAAGCAAAGAGAGGGGGCTTAGGGGTCAGACACTAACAGCTAAGCTATAGAGGTGGCGTCTCTTTTATATCAAAGATAGACCCAAATGCTCCATCTCGTGGCACCTCACCAAGCGGCGATTTACCGAGTCTTTTACTTATTTACAAGTCATTCTAGGCTCCCATTATTGGTGTGTTTTTTTTTTATCTTCGAATGACCTCGGAGGGAGGGATTACATCCCTTCCAGGTTGTGATAGAACCAGCACATTGATAATATTGTATATCGTGGTTAGTTTCAGTTTTTGAGGGGGTTCTGCTGAAAAAATCGGATAAATCAGATTCTTGTTTTGACGAATCCTGCGCAGCCCGCCCCCCTTTCTGAAGTTAAAAATAATCTCCTGATTGAAATGCATATTTTCTACAATAATTTCTACAATTATTTAGCTATAATATTATAAGTGGACCATGTAGCTATTATCGTTATAACAAGATCTTTATCTGACCATTGACAATCCACTTCCACCAATCCAATCAACGAAGAGGGTTGTAACACCAACTAACACGGTGTAGCCTGTTGTGGTGTTGTGGTTCAGGAATAACCAGACATTTTTTAAATATTTATAATATAAAAACTAGGCTATTCGTACCGACATGTATACCTATAGAGTTAGACTATAGATATTATGTGTACGGTTATAGGCCGAATTCGGTTAAAATTCAATCTCCGCTTGCCCCCAACTAGATCGATCGTTATTGCATCCTTTCTCGTTGCATCTATATTCATTTTTGTTATAACGTGATCTTTATCTGTCCATTGACCATCCTCTCGGAAATTCTATGAATGAAATTCATATTGACGGTATGTCACTACATCCCTATTCTCACCCACCCATCTTGAATTTAATAGAACATTTTTGTTGCTTCGAGGAGGTCTGGTGGTCTATATTATATACTAATAGACCTCCTTGAAGCAACGGAATAAATAAATAACTATATATGTATGAACTGGTTGATATTAGTGTGTCTCACAGCCAGAAAGTGTGAGACTTCGTCAACGACCTCAGCTACCCAAAACAGGTCATACATTTTTTTTTTCTCTGAATCAAAACACAAAACTTGCCAACTTATGTCCATAGCCTTAACCAATACATGTTGTGTAATTAACAAGGACACGTTGGTCTAGTTGTGTTGAGAAATGTCACAGATTTCAATTTCACAAAAATAGCTGTTAACGTAAAAACTAGAGCTGTCAGCTCTAGTTAACGCAAATTTTAACGGCGTTAATTATTATTTTTTTTTGGGCTCAAAACAAAGAAGCAGTAGCCTGTCTGCTATGTTCATGGCATATCTTTGTATGTTCATCGTTTGATTGCATTATAGGCTTTTTTTTTGTACCGTCCTGTTTTGATCAGTATATGCCAATGTTGTTATCAATTAAAAAACATTTGCACAAGGCAAGCCGATGCACTTCTCCATGTTGATAAGAGCATTAAAATGAGAAAAACGAACAAAGAATTCAAGGGATATTTAGCATAGAAAAAAAAAATATGATTAATCGTGATTAATCGTGAGTTAACTATGGCATTAATGCGATTAATCGTGATTAAATATTTTAATCGCTTGACAGCCCTAGTAAAAACGGACAGTGAGGAGAATACTTCCTGGTTTCACGTCCTCCGTTAGCCAATGGGATGAATGCTCAAGGTGCCTCTATGTGCGGCCATCTGGTTAATGCTGCGCTTTCCGTTATCGGCGTCAGATATCACCGTGGAGGGATTACATTGTAATGAGTTGAAAACCGACCTGCCTCGAATGAAGACGCACCAGGACACCCTTTGCGTCAGCAGTTAACGCCAAAAGCCCCTGAGCAAGCGTCGATTCTTGACGAACTCGGAGTGAGACTGTGTTGGCCAAACATGTCATTTTAGCAGAGTTGAATGCACTCAATCCTAAAGTGCTAAATAGGAGTACAACAAGCTCAACCCTATCGTATGCGACCATACGTGGGGCCTAGCTTTCAGCCATGGGCTACGGTAACTTGGCCTTGGACATATACGTAAGCTAGGGGAACACACACACACACACACACACACACACACACACACACACACACACACACACACACACACACACACACACACACACACACACACACACACACACACACACACAATAAAAGCAGACTACACTCTACCGTCTTCTCACACACTCAATAATGTGGTTGATAATTGAGTAAAGTCATGTAGACTCCTATTATCATTATGGTTTTCTATTTCTTATTCCTTTAAATATGCAGCTTGCCATGATCATTGTACTCAACAACAGACACAGCTCACATAGAGAGAGAGAGTAACAGACCACAGAGAGAGACTTACAGCTCATACAGGGAGACAAGCAGCTCATAGAGAGACTAACAGCTCATAAAGGTAAAGGGCTCACAAAGAGAGAGGAACAGCTCATAGAGAGAGACTAGCTCAACTCAACAAAAAATGTTTTATAAATAATCATAACAATATTTATAAATATAAAAATAATTATAAATATAACATCTCAAACTTTAACATTAACATTTTGTCATTTAGGTTATAACCACAAAATAATGATTTAATTATGAATAAGTAAAATATATACGTTTGTAAACCTAAAAAATATGTCTATAGATATCTAAGAAAAAGACTGTAACCTGTTAAACTATTCTAGTTAATAGGATTCAGTTAATAATGAATGTGGTTATTTAAATTTTTTTCATTGCTTTTCTCACGGAACAGAGCAATTCTCAAGGTGCGGTTGTCCTTTTGATTTAAGTCGTTCAAACACAAACCCGGAGATGTTGACCTGCAGAATGACATTTACAAAGACACCTTACAAAGTCCCTTAATCCCATTACTCACTGTGAACACACACACGCACACACACACACACACACACACCCACACACACACACACACACACACACACACACACACACACACACACACACACACACACACACACACACACACACACACACACACACACACACACACACACACACACACACAAACAGACACACACACACACACACACACACACACACACATACACACACACACACACTCAAACGCACGTACAGCACATACATGCACGTGTATACATACACACACACACACACACACACACACACACACACACACACACACACACACACACACACACACACACGCACACGTACACACAAGCACACATAAACACACACATAAACACATACACATGCACTCCATGATTAACATTCTCTCGATGTGCACACATCGAAAAACACACACACACACACACACTCACACACACACACACACACACACACACACACACACACACACACACACACACACACACACACACACACACACACACACACAACTGTGAGTGTATCTGGGGGTCTGTATGCAGTCTAGAACCCAGTGATCCTTGTTCTCTTCCTGACAATGAAATGAAACCTCAGCCAGCACCTCCTCATTCAGCCAGATTCAGAGCCATTTAGCCCAGATTGCTTTTAGTATAATTTAATAAAGCCACCTTTTTATTTTTTACTCCTCCATATCCGAACGGTGAAACGTGTGCTGAAGAGAGAAGCCAGGTTAGCCTCTCCATCATTAGCAGTAATAATAACTGTAATAACAATAATGGCATTAAAAAAAGCATCCCCCCCCCCGGTCAGTGCAGTATACAGGAAGCGCTGTGTTATTTATTAATACTTAAAGAGACTTTGGGGTAAGTGCTATTATACAGAGAGATGTGCAGCGTATATTAGATGGAGCACGCTGCCACTATTAAAGATGAAAGACAAAGCTAATGAGTAATTAAGGCGAATAGAAATGGAACACTAGATTATGATTTCCGATGCCGAGCGGTTTCTGAAAAGGCATAAAATTATGTTGTTGTTGTTTTTTGGAGTCACAGGTTGATGTCTTGGTATATTTATTTTTCTTTAATTGTCCGAATAGTAGAGTCAAACATGAAAAAGAAACTGAGCATGAAGGAGGAGAGGAAAAATGAAACTTGAGACAACGTAAGTAAGAAGGGAAGAGAGAAGAGAGATATAGTGGGACATTGAGGGAGTGTGACAGAGAGAGGGAACCATCACTCGAGAGAGACATGATAAAAGAGTCAAAGAAAAAGAAAAAGAATGCATTAAAAATACAAATAGGGGACAGAGAAAGTGGCGAGAAATGCAGAGACACAGATAATGAAAGAGACAGATAAACAGAGAGAGAGACAGACACACAGAGAGATAGAGGGAGAGACAGATACACAGAGAGAGAGAGAGAGAGACAGACACACACAGAGATCGAAGGAGCGACACACAGATCAGGAAAGACAAAGAGAGACAGAGGGCAAGGTTAGCAGAGGGATCCTCTTCTTTGCTCTCAGATCACTGCTCCACCACTGGAGGCCAAACCCCTATCAAGATGGAGGTCGGCGGCGGCGCGGGCTTACCCAGAAACCCCTCGCTCCCGCTGATCTCTGCGGCGACGGCGACGTAGCCTCTCGGATGCCCTGCGAAAATAAATATTTGAATATTCTCCGCCGCTCCTAAACCAGCTTAAATTGGATCATGTGGTTGCGCCGCCTGGCCCTGCCAAAATGCCAAGAGAGAGTCGGGTGTTGGCGAGGCCGCGTTGCCCAGGCATGCCTCTCTCCCTGCTGGCCGTGCCCAACCCCCCTGCCCCCGTCCCACCCCCTCCCCTATCAGCTGACACAGAGTCTGCCCCCGGGCCCACGCCCTCTCCTCGGCCAGGCCCCCCTGCTGTGAGGAGCTGGCACCGAGCACCCCCTCCCCCGCCCCCTTCTCTTCCCCAGCTCCCCCCTCTCCTCTGCTACCCCCCCCCCCCCCCCCCCCCCCCCCCTCCCCCCCGCTGTTTCCCAGACTGGCCGCCGGGCCCCTCCATGCAGGTACCACGGTTGGGTTCGCACGTCGACCAATCCACGGCGAGTTGGCAGTGTGGGAGAATGTGTCCTGATCTGGCCCTCCCTTTGAAACACAGACCCCCCCGCTGCCCCGTCGCCGCGGGAACGAGCTGGCGCTAACACAGGCTCCCGGAGAGGCGGCCTTTGGGGACACGTGTCGAGTCGGGCTGCGTGAGAGTCAAGCGTGACCCGGGAAACACTGGAGTCGCAGATCTGCTGGTTGAACTCAAACATCGGTCCCTTGTTTGTTAGTTTGTGGCTCGTTCAGTCATTCAGTTGTCCTTTCGCAGGTTGGTTTTGTTTATTTGTGATGTATAGTGTGTGGGACGGTCAGAGTGTTGCGTTGTCCCACGTTAGGACTCTGAGTCTCAACTGTTAGACCGTTAGCGATTGGTAATTTTTTATCGAGGAAGATACTCTGATTTTTCAAAGTGTAAGATAATCTCAATTGTCCTTTATAAGGAGAGAGAGCTGAGAGCCACTCAAATTGAACATTTATAACGAGAGAGAGCGAGAACCACTCTGATTGGACCTTTATAACGAGAGAGAGCTGAGAACCACTCTCATTGGTCCTTAATAATAAGAGAGAGAGCTGAGAACCCTCTGATTGGACGTTTATAGCGAGAGACAGCTGAGAACCACTCTGATTGGTCCTTAATAATAAGAGAGAGAGCTGAGATTCCTTGGACCTTTATAACGAGAGAGAGCAGAGAACCCTCTGATTAAACCTTTATAACGAGAGAGAGCTGAGAACTACTCTGATTGGTCATTAATAACAAGAGAGCTGAGAACCACTCTGATTGGTCCTTAATAACAAGCGAGAGCTGAGTATCTGTGGTCATTTGTAACAAGAGGGCCACTCTGATGAGCTCTTTATAAGGGGAGAGATACATCCTGAGTGGTCCTTTATGACACCAGAGAGCTGAGGAGGACCACCGGCCTGCTATCTTCCTCCACCACTAACAGTCTCCCCTCCGGCATTATCGCCAAGCCTCAACTTTAGTTGTGTTGTCTCATAACGTCTTATGCGTTCCCTCTGTGTCGGTTTTCTTTGTCTTTTATTTATCTTAACATGACCAAAATCAGTGTTTGGCTGATTTGAATTAAGCCTTTGTTTTGTTGTATATATCCATCTGGGAATATTTATGTCTTCGGCCAACACCTGCTTAATTAATATTTAGAGTAGCGGTTTTGCAAGCAGAAAACTTTGTGTGGCATTTAATTAACCAGGTCAACTCAAACTCCCATTTACCATTCCTTTTTCCAGATATTTTCCCTAATTTTGTATTTTTCTAACCAAACGGCGTTCATCAGTGGTCCGTGATTGCCTCATTAGGGTTCTCTAATTACAGCGATCAGGAAATCTTTCATACACATCCTTTCTCTTGTCTCCCTGTCTCTATGTCTCGCTGTCTCGCTGTCTATCTGTCTCTCTATCCGTCCATCTCTCTATCTCTCTTCCTCTCCCTCTATCCATTCTGTCCCTGCTATTCCTATTAATCTCCATTTGTTTGTTTGATAAAGTGAAGTCTAGAATTCCGACCCGGTGTCTATTCGAAGCCACGTTGTACACTGTCAGAACCATTTTATTTTAGGGACTAGAAAATATGTTTTCTTGTTTTCATGTTATAGATACAATTACACAACCGTCGGGTTTGAAAAACGGCTCCCTCTATTAGACCGCTTTATCACCTTAATGATTGATAATTGGCAATATGTTTTTAAAGTACACTGTAATATCCAGCTGTAGTTTGTAAAAACTGTAGATGCAATGTCCATGATATTTGTATTTACTTACTGATGATGCATAATCATCCCTGGGCCCCTCATGGGACCATTGTGAATATCTAGGGGCTATTTATAAGATAAAGCGCTTTAGTTTTTTGATATTAAAGTCAAGCACACTTAAGATGACCATAGACAACGACACTGAAGAGGTAATCCAATCAAACACCTTGTTTTGTATGTATATCTCAAAGAAGTCATTGTTCAGTTTGAGGATGTGTTTTGTTGTATTTTTTTGTTTAACATCCCATAATGATCTCTGGGTCGCGTCTTAACATATTCAACGTCTTACTTTATTAAACTCAAATTGAAAATTAAATATGCGCCGCAAAAGAAAAGAAAACGAAAAAAAAAGGAAAAATTACAATTAGGCCATGCGCCGCGATAAGAGCGAGCGTGGAGAAACACTCTAAAGAGAGATGTGTGTTTTTCAAAAGCAATATTTTACAGCATGTGTGTGATATGAATACTGGCTCATTTCAGTCTCATAAACAGGAGGGATGGGGGGGAGTGGGTGGTAATGAATATTACAATGACTACTCTGTCCATCCCCCCTTCTCTGAAATCCCCTAACTCCCATTGTTTCTCTCTCTCTCTCTCTCTCTCTCTCTCTCTCTCTCTCTCTCTCTCTCTCTCTCTCTCTCTCTCTCTCTCTCTCTCTCTCTCAGCAGATGTAGCTCTCTTCAAGCCGCCGGCTAAACAGATCAGGTGGTAAATGTGCTAATTGAATAATTTCCACCGTGCTCCCCAACGTGCTGGAGAGGGTCTTTGTGCTTCCATCCTACAGTAGGGCTACAGTCAAGGAAGCAGTGGAGGAAACAGTAGAGGGCTACAGTCAAGGAAGCAGTGGAGGAAACAGCAGAGGGCAACATTCAAGGAAGCAGTGGAGGAGACAGTAGAGGTGTACACTAGAGTGGAGGACAGGAAAGGAAACAGTAGATGACTACGGTGACGTAGTCAGGACTCAATGAGAATTACGGCCGAACAGGCCAAAATTGTTCTGGGTTCGATCCCCTGTGCAACCTATCCTGCCAGGCCTACTTTGACAGAATGCCCTTTATTCCCCCTACTTTCTCTTGGATGACTGACCCCTTCTCTGCTTTTAAATGGCCTGTACGTGAATTCACTTTCATTTGGATGAGGTGACTACATAGTCTGACTGGTGGGCTTGCTCAGGAGCGCTTGACGGCTGCCGCTGATTCGTTGACAATCTGACAGGGCGGTCGTCTGCGTTCCGCCCTTCCATGTCCTCCTCTGGTCCTGTCGCAACTTTTCCGGCGACTTTGAACTTGTTTGTTGTTTCGTGTGCCGCTTTGGAGCCAAGAGGCTTGCGGCGTGAGATCGTCTCCAAACCGATCTGCACTTGGCCTTGCATGCTGGGGGAAATCAGCGTCCCCAATTCCCAGGGGCTTAGGACGCGGGCCCCCAGAGCTCTGACAACAGCCCGGCGGACGCCCCGGATCTCCCAAACTACTTTCCAAACTGGCGGCTGACATTCCTCTACTTTAGATTGACCCTCCCGATCCGCTTGTTCTGCTCTGGTGCTGAGATTACGGGGGCGGGTGGGGGGGGTTCTGGGTGCTGGTGCTGGAAGTGGAGGGGTGGGTTTGGGCGGCGGGGGGAAGAGGGGGCGGAGGGGGGGGGAGGTTAAGGCCAGTGCCAAGTGGCTGAGTGACGAGCTGTCTTCTCCGGGGCCACTCAAGACCCTCCGTCTCCACGCCGGCCTGCGCCAGTCTATATGACTTATGGAGTTTGGGCCCAGCCCCTTGCCAAGCCGCTACTCGGAGTGCAGTTTTCTGATAAACAAAAGCACATCCAAGCCACAGCCTCTCCCCCATTTCACACTATGTGCTTTGGTCACAGCCCCCCGCCTCCCATTACAACACCAGCCTCCAGTTGGCTTTTCACTTTAAAAAAAGGGAAAAGGGGAAAAAGAGGGGCAGAGAGAAACCCACCGTGAAGCCACATGTGGAGGATTAGGATGCACACGTTGATCCGGCACGCTGGCTGCACCCCCCTGCAGGCCAGCGGCCCCACCAACCCTCCTGGAGAGCCGGGCCGGACACACACACCTCTATAGACACACAATAGAAACACACATCAGTGCACATATACAGTGACACGCACACACATAGGCTCACAGACACAGACAGACAGGCACATGCACACAAACACACACACACACACCAACGTGCACACGCAAA
Source organism: Gadus macrocephalus (assembly GCF_031168955.1). NCBI lineage: Eukaryota > Metazoa > Chordata > Actinopteri > Gadiformes > Gadidae > Gadus > Gadus macrocephalus. Next base: position 11,266,166 of record NC_082392.1, read on the forward strand.
CACACACTGGTATCTCAAGACACTCAGATGCAAAGTACACACCTGACTAATCACAAACACACACAAATCTAAACATAAACACACATATATATATATATATATATAGATAAAGGCCAGCAGGGAGAGAGTATAAATAAATATTTTTCTCTCTCTCTCTCTCTCTCTCTCTCTCTCTCTCTCTCTCTCTCTCTCTCTCTCTCTCTCTCTCCTGAGCTCCATTTGGGCTCAAATTGAAACTTTTCCGTGTGCACTGTGGGGGTGGGCTGGGCATATATTTAGCTACTAACTATAGGCTGTGACAAAAGCTGCACTGTTGCAAATTACAATATTCCTATAGTTAAGTATTCCGGGCGAAAAAACAGGGCCACATTTATGGCATATTTCTCCGTAAAGTCTGCCAGTGCATTGTATCAGTACAAAACAATGTTTCCCGTAGGCTCGTCTGTGTTTTCGTAGAACTTGGCAAAGTATACAGCGCTGTGCCTGCGTACATATGGCGCTTCAAATGCAGGACCTGCACCACACCCGCTGCCCGACCGCACAACATATCCCACGTGAACGTTCTCACAGCACCTTAAGCTCAGCGTGTGATCCGCCCGGCGCCAGCTGGACTGGGGTCGCCGCGGAAACACGACCTCGCCGCGCATCCCCTGTATTAGCGTGCCGCGCCGCTGGATCTGAGCGTCACGAGTGGCATCCGTCAAGGGTCCCTTTCGTCTGCTGCCGAGCGCGGATATCAGAGCGGCTATTAGCGCCACGCGGGGGAAACGCTAGCTGAGGCGCAGCACTGACCCTGGGGGCGGAAGGGAGGGTTTGCGAAGGGTGGGGAACGCGGGGGGGGGGGGGGGATCTGCCCGTCTCGGTGAACAGATGTGCCACCCACTCGTAACAGTTGTATAGCCTACCCACAATGCCCCTGTGGGAGCCGCGAGGCTAGTCATGGACCGAAGACGATACCTTCGTTAGCTCGCTAGCTCCCATGGCGCCAGGCGGGGAGAGGGTGCATCTCTGATTTGTTTTGTTTTTTTACTGTCGAGGGAAGAAAGGAGAAGGAGGAGGAGGCAGGACGAGCGAGGGTGTGAAATGCGCACATATTTACAGGATCAATATTTACCCAGAATCTCTTTGGGAAGCCGACACCTGCTGCATTATTTTTGGGTGTATTAAGTCGCCGAGTTGCTGAAGTAAAACTGGCTGAAGATTTTGTGTCGTTTTCCCTCCTCCCCGACTTTATCCCTCACTCGTAAACTCGACAAAGTCATTACAGAATTGAAGTTTTATTCTGCCGTTGTTCAACTTGTTCGTTCAGCGAGTGAGCGAAACGCAGCTAATATTGAACACTTCAGATTCCCATTTCCCCCTTAATTTCCTTTATTATTCCATAATACTTAATGAAGATTTTAATTTCCGAAAGCCTCTGTGTTGTATAGAAAACATGCATTGCCACGTGCCGTGAGTTAATTCACTTCCTTTGTAATGCAATAGTTCAATTTAATTGCTTTTTAATGTTGTCGGGTGACAGTGAAATTGCGGGGGGAAAAAACAAACATCGTGTAGCGTTCATTTCTCTCTATTTTTTAAATCGGCAGACAAGTGTTTCAGAAGCCCTTAATGACATCCGGTGCAATGCTTTTATACCGCTATTCACATCCGACGCCACACTCCACACTGTCTTATTTGCGTCTAATGAACAAAGATATGCAAAATATGTGCTCACGATAATTGTGTAAAAGGATGATTTATTGCGCTCTAATAAAAGGGGTATTTAAAGGCGCAGCTTGACACCGCCTGCTTAGATCAGCGCCGGGATGCGCTCTGTGTGAGTGTTGGCACGGCAGGAGGTGAACTGTGACACCTAAATCAACATCTCACAGGAGGACTCTGCCCCTAGATTCATCTGTCAATACGTTGAGTCAATACGGGCTGATCCACAGCCGACTGGGCTTACCACTGCTCTGATCCCAGCACTCCCAGACACTCGAGTGCTTTGCTGTGACTTTTTCATTTGTTCTTCTGGGGGAGTTGATTCTGTGTCCATCTATTAATATTCTGTGACTTGGCAGACGCTTTGCATCCAAAGTGACTGACGGCGACTTTACGGTTAGTTATTTAGCGAGGGATTTATGAGGCTTTCTTCCCAAGTGCCTCACGACTGAGGCTATTTGAGTACATGTCGTTAAGGAGGCTAAACATCAGACCCCAGCTTTTTACCTTTTGAGAGTATTTTGAATGACCTTCTAGTAATATGCAGTCATTTGGCAGACCTTATCATTCAAAGTGTCTAACCTCGATACATGTTATTAATGAGCAGGTAGGGGTTAGGGCATCTTGCCCTGTGATAGATACCTAGGCTTGCAAACAATGGGATTGAAACCAAGAACCTTTAGTCTAATAGTACAACACCCTAACTACTGCAGTAGCCTGCTCCTTCATTATATTAAAATGTCATAAGGAAAACATGTCAAGCCATTGTAATTATGAATTATGTCAAGATGATGCACCTCTAACTCAGAATACATCCATAACAGCATGCGCTGGTGTTTTTGAGTGGTTGGTTTGGCAGTAAATAAGGGAGACAGTTGAACAAGGTCCCGCCTAATGTTTAAATGATGTGTGTTTCAGTTAATGAAACCAGAGGAGTGCAGTTGTTCCAGTGAGTCTGTAGAATCGTATTCAGAAATTATAAATATACATAAAAGTCAGTAGTGTACCTAACTATCTAACTGGTGTGCATGCTTTGGTAACGCGTGCCTGCATAAAACAATCTCTGTTACATTAGCATTATTTAATAAAATTTCAAATAACAGCACAAATAAAGAATAAACCTTGGCTCCCACGTGTCTTGCCTGCAAATGAAAAACATATTAACAAAATAGTATGTGTTTGAAGGTCAGATATGATGTAATGTTCGGGAAGCTATTAAAAATCGGGTGTGTTGTTATTCAAAAGGCAGGTGGTTCATCTGGGCCTTGGATCTCACCTCATGTCTCCTCGTCTGCACGGATTGTTTCAGCAAAACATTTAGAAAAATAAATTCCATAAAAAAAATGGTTTATTTTTTTTAACAGCTCGATTTTTACAGAATTTACATTTGACTCAAGGTCATGTATTTTATTCGACTTGTCGTACAGTTTATTTTTTATTGTGACACAAAGTTCTAATTCCTCTTTTATGGTTTCTAATTATTTATCATTATTATTAATTGTTACTATGCTGTTGATATGTATACTATCTCGTACTTTACTTTACCTTTATTGCTATAAGTCAATTAGTGAAACAGTATTTATTTTTCCGCTAAAAATATTTAAAGGAGGAATCATAATACAACAAAATACAGATTAAAAAAAGCATAAGTCCACTTTGAGTTTTGAATTAATTTCTCACATCAAATCCCGGACACTTGACTTGAGCGTCGCCTCCAGTAGCGGTTCCCGCTCTTCTGAGACCGTTTATTCTGTGAACCTCGTCAAGTGCCTCCAACAGCACTGCTCCATTCCCCAACAATAAATCATTAACATGGCATCTCCCTCACTCTCTCTTCGTCTTCTCCCTCACACTCTCGCCGTCCCTCTCCCACTCTCTCTCCTCTCTCTATTCTCCCTCTCCCCCTCTCCCACTCTCCCCCCTCTCTCTCTCTCTCTCTCTCTCTCTCTCTCTCTCTCTCTCTCTCTCTCTCTCTCTCTCTCTCTCTCTCTCTCTCACTCTCTCTCTCTCCCTCTCCCTCTCCTCCCTCTCCCTCTCTCTCTCCTCCCTCCTCTCCCTCTTTCGCCCTCTCTCTCCCTCTCTCGCTCTCCCATCGTTGGTGTCTTTCACCCTCCCTCACTCTCCATGTCTCTTTAGCTCGCTCTCCCATCGTTGTTGTCTCTCGCTCGCTCTCCTCCACCCTCTCAGTGCCAATCAGAAGGAGATTGGAAGATTCTCTCCAACTCTTGAGAGCAGCCCTATCTTTTATTTTTTTCCCCAGAGGGGTAGAATTAATTCCTCCCTCTCCTCCTTCTCTCTTTCTCTCCGGTAAGGTGCAGCACCCACTCTCTCTCTCTCTCTCTCTCTCTCTCTCTCTCTCTCTCTCTCTCTCTCTCTCTCTCTCTCTCTCTCTCACTCTCTCTTTCTTTCTCTCTCTCCGTCTGAAAGAAAGGCAGGAGCTTCGCTCCCAGAGGGGGATACAGTTCTTATACGGCTTCATCCATCCGTCTTAATCCTCCCATCCACGGTGAATGCCTTCGCTGGGAACTAGTGGAAAAGAGGGAGAGAGAGATTATTTCCCATAGACACTAATATTAGTCATTTGGCGTGGGCTAGCATAAACGCTTCATCCGGCCTACACAGACGGGCGCATTTAATCTAGTGTCTTGTTGTCAAAAGAGTAGAATGAAGCAGACAACAAGCACACATACACGAACAAAACACGGGTAAGGCTGTTTGTGTGTGTGCGTGTGTTGGGCTTTCTTCTTTGTTTGTCGTTGTTTACATACCTGTAACTATGCCGATAGATCACTTATCAGGGCGGAACAGATCCTGTTCGCTCCCTGCGGGTGCAAAACAGGAAGCAGGAACTAAAGAAGCGCACATGAGAGATGACGAATCGTTTGGTTTGGCTGGAAGAATGTGTTCTTCAGGCACTGCGGCACGCTGGGGAATATTCCTCTAACTATATCCATTTGGTTTGGGTTTTTTCAGCTGCATTACGTTTTTCGTTCATATTTTGTTTTTCAAAAGGGAAATCGATAGAGAAACAAAAGTTAAGCTTCCGCTGCGACGGCAACAATCGTTTGTATAACTGAGGAGTTTGGGGTTTGTCCTTCACCCCTAGTCGCCGGCCCTTGATCATGACGGGGGTGGTTAAGGATTACCACATGACAGCCTATCTTTTTATCACAGGGACATCCTCCTGCACCACATCCTCTCTCTCTGTCTCTCTCTCTCTCTCTCTCTCTCTCTCTCTCTCTCTCTCTCTCTCTCTCTCTCTCTCTCTCACCCCCCCCAAACCAGCCCCCCACTAGTTCAGGTTTTTGTTGGTCCTGCGCAGGGGGGGCCCCCCTGCTTGTCGTCGGGATGAAAAAGGAGGAATTGTGCGGGATGGCCTTAATCTTCCTAACTGATGCTGCGAGTGCAAATCCAATCCAATTATGAGCGACGTGGGCTCTTAGCTTCGCTGAGGAGACACGCTGATGGGTATCTGTATCTGCTGCTGGGGGCCTCGCTGGCCCCAGCCCACCATCACCACTATACCGCAGTCATTAGGTGTAAGTGGCTGCAAGGAAATAATAGGAGAGAGGGGCGGGGAGGGCGGGGAGGGTGGGGGGGGGGGGGGGGGGGGGGAGTGAGGAGGTAGAGGGGAGTAGGGAGGAGAGAGGGGGATCTAGGAAACAAACAGAAAGCCGTACTTATTTACATATCAAGATGATTATCTGACCGAGCAGGACAGTCTGGTGGCTAGGGTTGTGTCTGGTGCTAGTGGGTTCGATCCCCGACATCTGCAGTCCACTGTAAGCAACCTACTCTACCTGCTCCTAAATGAATGTATCTGGAGAGACAAAGTCGCTTTGAGTAAAAGTGTCTGCTAAATAACTAAAGAGTTGCGCTAATTAGTAATTATGGAATACACTTATTCAAGGTGTACTTCTTTTATTTCAAGGTGTATTTTAAACCGAAATGATCGTTTTTATGTGCAAACACAACTTCTTTCAGACTCATTGATGCTTTCAATTAAATGTATTTGATTGAAATGTTGCAGGTCACTAATTGTTTCTTAGTGATTGCGTTTGTACTGTGCTTTGCTAATCAGTCACAGAGAAGATTCAGTTAGTTATGCATTGATCATTTCTAATCAGAAATAGAGGATAGAGTCTACACGATAATAAGTTGTACTGTTTTTTCCGGGCAGTCCTCAACTATCAAAAGATAATTATTAAAAAGCGAAAAGAGTTGAAAATAAAACAAGACAAACTATTTATGTTTGTAAAACCAGACACCTTAAAATGACAACTACTAAAAGGCTATTTTAGGAAGTTATAAGACGGCCAATGATATTAAAGGATTTACTAAAGGCCTGCTGTTGAATGAACTTATCGCTTATCCGTCTTACTTCTGTTTCAGAGAGCATGAATGCGAACAATGTTTTGTCAACTAATCTATGACAGCAAAATATGTACAATAAAACTGACATTATTCAAATCCTGCCACTGTAATCGCCAGCGTGTAATCTACATCAAAACGTGTCACGCATTGATCCGTCCCTCTCTCTATCTCTCGCTTCCTCTCTCCCCTCCTCATCTCTCTTTCCCTCTCCCCCCCACCCCCCCTCTCTCAGACTCTGGTGTATT
>NC_082392.1:11277488-11279146 GCF_031168955.1 Gadus macrocephalus
CCTACTCCTGTTTAGGGGAGGGCTGTGACAGCTCAAGGCTAGCCTATCTCGCTACCGTAGCGAAGCATGCCAACCACCACTTCTGCTGCAGCTACATGGAACTTTTCGCTGCTCCTCTTGCATTATATATGCTGTCTCGCTCGTCCGTTGTCGTCCTCATAGTTCTGCAGAACATGTGGACGGGCCCCGACAGAGGAAGGCTTGAAAAATGCAAAGACCTCTTTGTCAAAGGACACGTTGACCAGTTCACTGATGTTAGTGTCGAAATCTTGGCCTGCCTTCAAATGACAAAGAAACCAATCAAATAAGATATTTGTCTCTCTTTCCGGCTTCGTACAGTGACCTCACCAGAGAATCATTAATTAGCCCTCATTAAAACATTTTTGTATAACTCTTATCACCTATTCCAGACTTTTCTTTTCATTCAAAAGAAAGTCTACCTTTCTTTTATTCTCCTCCATTAGGTCCCCTGCAACAGAATATTTCAGGGTTAAACGGTTTAATAGTAATTACAGTCAGGCAATATTTGAACACTCTATTCTCTCAATACAATTTGATCATTTCTCAATTGTCTTACCAATAGTTTAATTGTACTTTCCCCGCCTACTCAGTGCGTAGTGGCAAATACTAAATAAATAAATAAATAAATAAATACATAAAAAAACAACTAATGGCTTGCCGCAGGAAAAATAACGAAAAACACAATGAAGAGACACCTGTGCTGCATGACTTCCTTTTGAATAGATTTCTTTGTTAATTTTGGTGAGTTCAGTCAATACGTGGAACACCTACTGTCCCTGGAAGCTGTTTTCAAAAGCATTTAAGCATTTATCAGCACAATAGACTATTCAATTACACTGATAACAAATGCAAAGTAGCACATCTGTTGATTTAACACTTGGAACATCGTATTCCACAGAAAATAATCATGAAAAAGGGGACAAAGCAGAAGTTGGATCTTTTTGTTTTTGTTTCATTTTGTTCGAGTTTCAACTCAACAATTATTTTATAGTTCAGTTTGTAAACAAAAAGGAATGAATGATAGCCATGCCAAAGTTTCAACAAAGTTGTAACACTTTAATCGATCTATTCTTGTACGAGTTTGATTAGAAAATATCCATATTCTAAAGTCTAAAGTTTTTGAGGGATAAAAATAAGAAATATACAGTGTGATAATAGGTACAAATATTCAAACAAAGTACATGATTATCTGCCACAATCCTTGTTCAATGAGGAAACACATTAACCCTAAAGTTATCTCAATTATTTGTTTATGTGCGTGTGTGTTTGTGTGCGTGTGTGCGTGTGTGTGTGTGTGTGTGTGTGTGTGTGTCTGCGTGTAGGACATTTGCGAGGGTGTATTTGCAAGAATTCCCTCATGTTTGTGGGAATGAATGTGAATGGAAAAATGCATTTGTAAGTGTGTGTGTGTAGAAATTTGTGAGTTGGAATTTGTGCGGCAATTTCATATGCATGATTTGATATGTATATATAGCATTTCTATGTTAGTATGTGTGTGTATTAGTGTTTTCCTGATTTAGTGCATTTTGTTTAGTGCGTGTATAAATATGTGTGTGTTTCTGTGTGTGTCTCCTTGCATGTGGATTGTCTTTGGATTTGTATATAACAGTGTGTTCGTTTTTGTGTAATACTATGTG
>NC_082392.1:11281746-11321746 GCF_031168955.1 Gadus macrocephalus
GTCAATATGAATACAATTCTTAATGTATTAATTTATCCAAAGGAACTTACAATAAATACAGATACAAATAATTAATGAGCAGGTAGGGGTTGGACAGTGAATACAGTGACAGGTCATTCAGGAGCGGTTAGCTGTTGGACAGTACAGAGACAGGTCATTAAGGAGCAGGTAGGGGTTAGACAATGAATACAGAGACAGGTCATTAAGGAGCTGGTATGGGTTAGACAGTGTATACAGAAACAGGTCATTAAGACGCAGGTAGGGGTTAGGCAGTAAATACAGAAACAGGTCATTAAGACGCAGCTGGGGTTGAACAGTGAATACAGAAACAGGTCATTAAGATGCAGGTAGGGGTTAGACAGTGAATACAGAAACAGGTCATTAAGACGCAGCTGGGGTTGAACAGTGAATACAGAAACAGGTCATTAAGATGCAGGTAGGGGTTAGACAGTGAATACAGAAACAGGTCATTAAGATGCAGGTAGGGGTTAGACAGTGAATACAGAGACAGGTGTGTGCACAGGGACAAAGTAACCACACACATAAACACACACAGGCACACACCAGTGCACACACAAAGACGTGCATGCACACACACACAAACACACACAAACACACACACAAATACACACCCAAAACGCGCGCGCACACACACACACACAGACACACACATACACACAAACTCATGCACTGTTAAGCATGCATGCAATTGCACATACTCGTAAACATGCAAACCCACGAGCTGATGCACATGGACATGGACATACACACACTCACACACACACTCACACACACACACACACACACACACTCACACACACACACACACCCCCCCCCACATCATGCACAGCGCTGGGCAGGTTTCAATAGGCGGTAATGGCGTATGTGAGCGAGGCCTGCGCTCCACGCGGCGGCAGCGATGGTGGAGTAAACAGTTTGTTTCGGAGGAGCGGCTCCACGCCAATCAGCGATTAATGAGCCAGCGCCGCCGCCACCGGCTGAGAGGAGCTAAACGGAGCTGAATTAAGGAGCAATATCATCTCTCACGCAGGTGCTCGCCCGACGAATAACTGCTTTAATTACTGTTATTCAATCATTCCCTTTTTCCTCCCCCATCCCTCTCTCTTTCTCTCGCACTCTCTCTCTCTCCTCGCTCCCCCCCTCGTTTTCCACCCTCCCCCATGTTCCACTCCCCCCCAGCCCCCCCCCCCCACACACACACACACACAAACAGCATCCCCCTCACCGCTCTTCTTGACAATTTACCCGCTTATCACAAACTTGCTACCTACACGTTGCCGCGGCACCCATGACCCCGCTTCCCCGACCAACCCCCCCCCCCCCCCCTCTTCAAGAGTAAAGAACACATGTTCGCTGCGATTCGTGTCTGCCAGTGAGCTCCATGAATAAGAGGGTAGAGCTGTCGTCAGGTGGGGTGTGTGTGTCTGTGTGGGTTTGTGTGTGTGTGTGTTTGTGGGGTGGGGTGGGGTGGGGGGGGGGGGTATTGCTCCTCCTCATTGAAGAGGTCCTCATCTCGGTTGGCGTTCTCGGGTGTGGGGGCCCGGGGCGGTGGTGTAGCAGTGGTGGTCGGGGGCCCCTTTGATGGGGGAACATCTGTGTGTGATATGGGGGTGATGGGTTGGGGGGGTCCGCGGTGGTCCGCGATGCGGGCGAAAGGAGCAGGTAGGCGTCTTTGCACCTGTTTTTTCAACGGCGGCCATTATGTGGGCTGGAGGAGTTCCACACTGGGGGGGGGAGGGGGGAGGGAGCCACACGTTGAGGCGGGAGGCAAGGCAACGACTGCTGCCATCCAGCCCTTCTACTTTTCACTTTCACTTTATTATAATATTTTTATATCGTCTGTTTTTTGGGGAGGTGTACTCTCTCCAACCAGTCTTTGTAAAATCTGGCAAAAAAAATGATTGCACTGATAACTGCTAATTAGTTAGACAAAAAAATAAAAGGGAAAAATTGTGTGATTCAAACCTGGCACACCGAGGCAATAGATATGTATTACCAGTCTGAAAGGAAACACCATGCTAAATTGGATTTGGAATTATTTTTGTTGCCAAATGAAAGTGTGGTCATTAGTTAGTGTTTTGTTTAGTGTGTGTGTTTTCGGTAAAAGTAGTACTAGGTATGTAATGGTGTGAGATGCATAAGTGCTATTGTTTTATTGAGTGGCACGTCAAAATACTACATGAGTGTGTACAGGTGCCGAGATGACCCAAATTCAGTGTGTACACATGGACGGTCGCACTCACACGCATGCAAGCAGACACAGACACAAACATGCATGTACTCACACACCCTCAAATGAAGGCACATGCAAACACTTAACACACAAGCACAAGAATTCAAGTATGATTTATACCAGATGCAACTTAGCCCGTCTAAAAGTATTTAATTTGCATTGCATTTACATGTAAATACCTGTTGTGTATTTCTTTTACAGACATTTCTGTTGCTCCACTATGTCCTTTGTTTGAGATTTCGTAGTTTGTTTCACTAGTTAGTTATCAATTATGAGGAAGAATTGCATTATATCGCAAATTCAATAATAAAGCCAGCGAGCAATAAAGTCTACTAATGAATTATTACGCATCAATAGAAATCATAAGTATAGATAATGACTAGGTTATAGGAAATAGTGTAATATTTAGAACAGCCCAAAGAAGGTGAAATTCATTTAATTATAAAAGCCTCAAACCATGACAGAGCAATTTCTACCACAGCAACAGGCAACAAGTGAATTCAGTAAAACATTTCAGACCAAAAAAAATGAACCCTAACCCCATTACCATACGTAGCATATCGATTCCTTCATACGGCCAGCCCTCAGGTGAAGTGACCCCCATGGTCCTAGTGACCTTTGGGTGGTCCCCGGTGAGACCACCAACCCGGTATAGCAGCAGTGTATTCTGGTGGATTGACGTGGATCAACACAGGAGGGGATTTCTGCAGGAAAGGCCCTCCGCAGATGCTGATTTTCTCACCACTGAACCAGAGATAATATTAAACGCTGCGCTATTTATTCATTCTATTTCTATTTATTTGTCCTTCCATCACAAGTCAATCCCATCTGTTCCTTCTCTGAGCAGTGGAACTGAAACATCAACACACATTTAAATATGTGTGTGTGTGTATGTATGTGTGTGTGTGTGTGTGTGTGTGTGTGTGTGTGTGTGTGTGTGTGTGTGTGTGTGTGTGTGTGTGTGTGTGTGTGTGTGCGCGTGTGTGTGTGTGTGTGTGTGTGTGTGTGTGTGTGTGTGTGTGTGTGTGTGTGTGTGTGTGTGTGCGTGCGTGCGTGTGTGTGTGTGTGTGTGTGTGTGTGCCCGTGCATGTTTGAGTATATTTGTGTGCGTGGCTCTCTGCTATGCTATCCTCCTGAGGCGAGGCCCTCGACGGGGCCCCCAGGGGCCCATGCCTCTGGCTGCCTGCCCAGTGAACACACCCTCCCTGGTCCCTCCCCCAGCGACCAGCCCTACACTCAGAGGGGCGTCACGGGATCTCGGCGCAGACAGAGAGCTTGAACCCCCATACCCCCAGGACCAGCTCTACCCCACCAAGCACGCCCCCCTCTGAGGGGGAGAGGACCTCTCCCGGGGCTCCATGTCCCTCCTCCCCTCGGCCCCTAGCCACGCATCCTTCTCAGTCTTCCCTGTACTTCAGCCTGATCCTTCATATACTTCTCTTCTTTTGGTATTCCTCTCTCCTCCTCTCTGTCTTTCCTCCCACATCCCTCTCGCTTTTGGATTGTGTGTCTTTCTCTCCATTTCTCTGCATCCCCCTCTCCTTTCTCCTTCTTTCCTTTTCCCCTCCTATATTCCTCTCGTCCTCTCTCATCCAGCTCTGCTCATCAGCCGCTCTCTTCTTCTGCACTTCTTCTATCCCTCCATCCATTCTCTCTGTATCTCCCTCTCTCTTTCCCTCTCTTTCTCTCCATTTCTCTCCCTCTGTTGATCTCTCTCTCTCTCACTCCCTCTATCGCTCTGTCCATCTATTTCGATCCCTCTCTCCCTCTCTCTCCCCCTCTCTTTCTCTCTCTCTCTCTCTCTCTCTCTCTCTCTCTCTCTCTCTCTCTCTCTCTCTCTCTCTCTCTCTCTCTCTCTCTTTCTCTCTCTCTCCCCCCCCCCCTGCTCTCGCTCTCGCTCTCTCTCTCTCTCTCTCTCTCTCTCTCTCTCACCCTCTCGGTGTCTCTCTGTCCCGTTCAGCTGTGGGGAAACAGATCATATTGTGCAGCAGATGAGGACGTGACAATGGGCCGGGACACACACGCCTCCTCCTATGTGTTCTCCAGACAATGGTGCCTCGCTCGCTGGTATCAATGCTTCCCTTTCTGCGTGGCTTGTGGGCTACATTCCTTCGAGACATTTCCAAATTGCATTCTCCTTATTGTTGCCTGTTAATGTAGAGAATGGCGGGTTTGTTTGAACTATTGAACCACTGAGAAGAGAAAAGTATTTGTTTTGAGTTTTGAGTTTTTTTTAAGCGTGGGGGGGGGGGTTCAGGGGTCAGTGTGGAATTTTCATGTATGTCACACTACAGTGTCTAAATTATTATATAAAGCAATATATTTTGTATTTATTTTATACAGAGGACAAGCTTGTTTGTTTCATTCCTTTCTCTGGATTGTCGATCAATTTCTGAATGTTTCGAAGGCTGTCGTGACTCATGCTTTAAGCTCTTCCGACGTCGGTTGACAAAAGTACCTTTAATATTTGGAATTGTATGTTTAATAACCATTTTCAAACTTTCTGTAACAGATGGATTCTCAGGCTATCTTTCGAATGAATAAGTGATTGAGGGTAATAGATCGATTTTCAGGCTATATTTAGTATGAACAATGTCACCTGAAGGACAGCCACCTCGCTAGCTCTTGTTCGGTGAATACCTGAAGCTAACCATCGGTTTTACCTACTTAGCATGTAGCTTGTGTGGGACACCAGTGCCACACACAAACAGCTGCTTCACTTTCCCCTGGTATTTACTCATGTGATGATACCCAGTTGTTTACAAGAATGAAGAACTGGAATAATTGAACAAAGATTTGACAAAAAAAACAACGAAAAAACACTAAGCTCATTCGTATCACACAGGGGAAACCGCCGTCTCGTATATGTTTGGACGCCGTGTCCCTGTCTGTTGCATCCATGTCAACATTATAAGAACGGTTGCTGTCCGCATTAGCCTACAACAGGCTAATGACTCAGCAGTAATAGGCCTAGCACCACTGCTGGCTCTGCCCTGTCGGGGGTGCCGCGGGGGTGGATGTCGTACCGTAGATGGAGGCGGTGTATAAACCCGGGGCCACAGCACGCCCGGAGCCCTGGTGGTCTTTTGGTCGTTTGGTTCGGTTCCCTCCAGCTGAGAGGCAGACAGACGGAGGCGTTTCGGAGGCTCCTCATTTATCCAAAACGATCACTTGGCTCCGGAGCGCTGCTGAGACTCCGGGAGCCCGCAGAGATTAGCGGCTGTTTGAGGAGTTGTTCAAACATTTGCCGAGCCGATAATGCCGCTACGTCAAGCAGCAGGCGGCGTGTTTGCGGTTGACTTTCTACCTCGCCGGAAAATATTTAAAACCAAAAAATCTAATTGATCATATGGCAAGCGGGGGGGAGGAATTAGCCCGAGCTAACAATGACGTCCTCTTTGGGTCTCACTGTCTGGGTTCTGAACACAACGAGTACAGTGGGGTTTAAATGGAAATTAACAGTGCTGTACTTTGTTTTGCTGATGAATAGAGGCCACCTAAGGCACTGAGAAAACTACTAACTTCTATTAACTGTGTTGCTATTACTATTATCGAGAGAAAAGAGCAACTTGACATTTAGCTGGAATTACAGTTTTACGGTAGGCTAACCTTTATCCAGTTAAACTTTCGAGTGATCTGAAAAAGTACATAGGATACAGTCTGGTCATCAATCTCTCACATTACAAAATCGCACAAGGGGAAAATCCCCAAATAAAGTACATCCCCATGTATAAAGTAATAAATCTATAGGAAATGCTATACCCTGCATTTCAATACTTTATTTCTGTAGAATAACTATTCCCTATTAAAGATAACTAAGAGAAGTAAATAACGAATACAACTTTCAATCAAATTCAAACCAAAAATGTAAACGTGCGTGTGTATATACTGAAAATAAAGCTAAAGATATGAGGTTGGTTTGTGTGGGAGAAAGAAACACAGTAATATAGTTTCTGCCTGTTAAATCCAGCGTTGCCATCCCATAATATTCTGCTCCTCAACATGGCCACCATGGGTAAAGAGAGAGGAGAGAGAGGGGAAAAAATCTATTAGGCTAGTAATTGCTTCACGATTAGCAGACATGCAGTATTTGGCATGGCTTGAGGCTTTCTACCCAGTTTGGAGGGAGCACACCTACTGGAGCCTCCTGATACAATACAGCTGCCTGGGCAGCCATACATCCTGCCTGTCTTCCCCTCCCTCCTCCTCTCTCCCTCTCTCTCTCCCTCCATCTCTCTCTCATCTCTCTGCATCCCGCTCTCTCTTTCCCCATCACACATTTTTTATCCTCTCTCCTTTTTTTCCCCTTCTCTCTACTCTCTCCCTCCCTCCCTCCCTCCCTCTCTCTCTCCATCCCTTTCTCCCCTCTCTCCATCGCTCTCTCTTCTCTCTCTCTCCAACCATCTTTCTTTTCTTTCTCCGTCCCTCTCTCTCCTTCCCACTCTCTTTTCACTCTCTTCGTCCCTCCCTCTCTTTTTCTCCATCCCTAATCTCCCCTCCTCTCTATTTTCCCTCCCTTTTTCTTTGTACCCTGTCTTTCTTTCTCCCCTTCCATTCCTCTCTTCTGTCTATTCTCTTTCTCTCTCTCTTTCTCACCATCCCACTTGTCTCTTGCCCTACCTCTCTCTTTCTTCGTTCTCCTCCTCCTCCTCCACCTCCTCTTCCTCCTCTCCTCCGCTCCTCCTCATCCTCAGCCTGTCTGGACTGGGACCAGCTGGCTTCATTAAGGGCCCTGTTCCATTCCAGATCGCCGCTTTTTTGTCCGCTGCACATTTCTCGACTCGTGTTTATCTTAAGCGCTGTCCGTCGTCGACCCTCATGCATATTTTCTTGGCGTTTCCGTGCGACCACAGAACTGGCTTCTAATGAAACAATTCATGTGTCCATTGTACAGCTCTCTCTCTTTTTTTAATTAATCTTTGTGTGTGCCTCTTCCTCTCTCTCTCTCTCTCTTTTTTTTCATTTGGATCGCCATTGTTTCCATTTCCTGGAATGAATGGCTTTTAATGGCTTTGAGAGAATAGTGGTTGGATTTTGGTGGGACCGGTATATTGGAAGGATGTGTAAAAAGAAGGCCCTCGAATATGTACCTGTGCGGTGTTAACTTTTTATTTCATTTATTTTCATCATAGAGTTTTAATCAACCTAATTTGTGTTGCTCCAAAATGGTGGACCTGACGGAACGTTCTTGGATGAGCTTCACCTGAAGCTTAAATGTTTAGCCCTCAAGTCAGAGTTCAAGTTCTCCTTTGATCTGCATTTTAAATATTAATAGAGCATTGACATATTGACTTATGCACTGCTTCATGGTTTCGAGGAGTGTCAGAGGAATGGAAATAGTTTCCACGTTTGGTTTGGTAAATGTCCTGTTGGATACACACATTTTTAAGAATTACTTGTGGGAATCGAGAAATGTAACACCTTAAGAGTTCTATAATGTTCTTTAACGGAATTCTACAAGGTTAAAGAGTTTTGGTAAAGAAATTTTAAAATGTTTAGTGGTTCTAGAATAATGAGAATAGTGTGATACATGCAGTACAATGGTCAGTTACTGAGTTTCGACCCCGGGAGAAAACATGGCAGGTTTCCTAAACAACAGAATGGCTTGGATATTTCAGGGCTTTTCAATTACACTACACAAGAAGGATTTGGGAATTGATGTATAAAGAGAAAAATAATTCTCCCTAATTTCGCTATATTAGTGGGACTACAAACGAGTGAATGAGCACACTCACACACACACAAACACATCACTCTCAGGTCAAACAAAATTTTAGAAAAACAAGAGAAAATATAAATCATCGACAACAAAACAAACAAAAATCGTTTAAAAAAATAACAATGTTCCCAAACCGTTGTCTAAGCGGAACTGTAGGTACTTGTTTACTTGTTTGTTCGGCTGCTCGCATGAACACACAGGCTGGTGGAATGTTTGATCCCATGCGTTATTCATGGCATGTCATTATTTATTTATCTGATTATTTTGTAAATTATTTATCTATTGAATTATTAATTCAGCTTCATGACTTGCTGTACATTATTTATGACTTAATTTGAGATTATTGCATCAGGATGCCACAATGCTGTGGTGCCTTTTCAGATCAAGTCAAACAAAGATATTGCATCTAACAGTTTGCTTTTGTGTTTTTTTCTGATGTGCTACTCCGAGATAAACCAATAGGAAAATACACCTAAACCAAACAATCTGTTGTTACACTGGCTGAATATCACCTTGAAGAATGTTTCCAAGTAATCAGACAAGATTGATTTCAATGTTTAATCAATCAGATAGCACCATCAAGCAGGAATAATTAATATTTGCATTACTTTAGAAGATAAAGGTGAGGGTAGGGATGTGATTTTCAAATTCAGGTTATTACCTGAATTGAAAGGTGAGAAGATAATGTTGAGGGTAGGGATGTGATTTTAAATCAGGTTGTCACCAAAACCGTGGTAGCCAGCCCGTTGTGATGTCATAACTGGATTATTTTGAATGTAAACAATGATGTTAACCTTACATAGTAAAAAAATATCATCAAATAAGGTTACAAGGATGTAGATTTTTTATTCTAAATATCTTTTTGGTGTATTATGTTTCATTTAACCAGCAGAGTAATATATCTTAAAACAGTGAGTTTCTACAATGATATCCACAATTGGATTGATGGTGATTATTGATTTATTGATTGATGATGAATTGGAGGGCAGGACAGTCTGACACACACACACACACACACACACACACACACACACACACACACACACACACACACACACACACACACACACACACACACACACACACACACACCTTATTCACACCCCATAGAAGGCACCAATAACTCCTGCTGGCTCACTCCTACCCTCGCCCTCGCCCTCGCCCTCGCCCTCGCCCTCGCCCTCGCCCTCCACCCCGCTGCAGGATGAGTTCGCCCCCATCACTCTTAGGGATTCGGTCGACATTGTTCCCAATACTAATCCCACCACTTGCAAATCTGATATTCCTCTTTCCAAGTTGTTCAAAGAGGTCTGTGGAGTCACCGCCCCTTGGCTTAATAGCATTGTTAATGAGTCTCTTCTATCTGGCCTGGACTAATATAATAAGGCCACATTGCTGCAACTGATCACAAACAACTGACTGAAGTACAGGTTATTGCTCCTGATCCTATTTCTAACAGTCTGGCCCACCACCTTGGACCACTAAAAACTGACACAAGAACCCTTAGCTAGAATCTTAGGGGAAGTTTCTGATCAAGGACATTATGGGTCTTGTTAAATCCTGCTAATCAAATCTGAAATTCTGCCAAATTAAAAACCACTTCTCCCCAAAAACATAGTTGAACAACTCTTACCTCTTCCCACCTACTACAACTCATTATTTACTTTCTTAAATGATGCAGCAGTGGCCCGTCTGCAGTCGGTGCAGTCTGCAGCAGAACACTCCTCACCAATACTTGACCCGGTGAACACGTCACTCCAGTCCTGGCTGAATAACACTGGCTCCCCATCCATATAGAATTGAATCTAAGGTTATATTGATTGCTTTAAATACTTACATGGTCTGGCTCACTTTAAAGAACTCCTAACCCATTATTGTGCTCCGAGGCCCCTCAGATCTGGGACTCTAAAGCCGTTAAAAGTTCCACAGTCTAGGCTTGAAGCACAGTCCAGGCTCTAACTGTCACAGTCTCCAACGCAGTGGGACACACTCCCAGTGCCTCAGTTTAAAAACTTTGACAACTGACCTGGACGGACTGGCATTTGTGTAACATTTTGATCATGTCTATTCAAATGCTGTGATGTTCTTTTACATTTTCGTCTCTCTGTTTTACCACCCCTTGACATCCATGTTTTCATTGTATTTTGGTGTATGTGAAATTTCTGTGTCCAAATTTTTCGACATAGGTGTAAGATTATATTGTGTGAAGCACCTTGTGAAAGGCGCTACAGAAATCAAGCGTATTAGATAGTTGAATACAGAATATTCTGACTCAGACACACCTAAGCCCTGTGCATCTAATCCCTTTTCATCTGAATCTAAATGTACCTCCATAATATTATTTATTGTGTAATTATCAACACATAATGGCTGTACATATCAAACAATATTATGGAATGGCAGCGTGTCCTTCAACCTAAACGGCTGAATAGAATGTCTAGAACTACCCAGATGACAGACTTAGCCCTTATTAACTGTTCAAAGAAACAACAACATGTCACGTATATCAAGGTTCTGTCGGCCAAAACAAATGGACAACATTTGTTTTATGCTCAGTGGAAAATGCGACATTTTAGCAATAGTTTCAGCATTAAAATGAATTTTGCTAAAATGTATAGTTATTTCTTTATAAATACGATCATTTTAATTAGTTAACTTCAGTCAGTGAATATATATGATGTTTATTATGCTAGCTAATGCAACGTCGATAGGGAGCTAAAAGGTTCCGAACTCAACCTGTTCTGTGGTTAGGGTTGGAGATCCCGCTGGCCTACGACTGGACCTAACCTCCTCTCTCTAGATTCGGGACCCACAAACATTGTAACAACAAATGTATACATACTGTTGGGTAATGTGCTGCATAAGTACATTATAGGATTATTCTACTTTTAACAGTAATTTAGTAATCTATCAAATGACTTATTTATTTTTGGTAATATTATTGACTCACTGTGTCAAGTAACACGTGACTATCCGATATCGAGTGTTACGGCACAGATTTTCGCTGACCGAGTGTGTGCGAGCCTCCGCCAGACAAACATGATTAATATCGTCGACCGCAAATGGTAACAAAAGCCTGTTGCCGTTTGCAGCTCGAAATATCCAGGGAAACAATGTCATTGGAGCATTAATGCTGAGTTTGCATTATAAATCACATGTTATGCTCACAGGTCCAGGCCCTACTACATGTAGACCCTTGTCTACCTGAGGGAATTCTTTAAAGGTGCAGCGCTGTCATATGCACACTCAAAGGGGATCTTCTGGCTAATTCTGTAAAAGTAGTGTAGGACAGGTCATTAACGTCCCATAACGAATGACCCGATTGATACAGTAATAGTGTAACTTAACTTATACCTTTCAAAGGGGGCAATCAGTAATAAATGACATATAACATTTAGAAAGTAACTTCCGTATCACTGCATACGGTGTATATGCAAACAAAATTTGTCAGAAACAGAAATTATATAACGAGAATGGCATTCTTCAAGAGGCCTTTAATACTATAGATAATCTATTCCTCATCCTCTCTCTCTTGGCATCTTTTACAGGACCCTAAGAGGAAAAACACATACTGAAGACACATAAATAAACAACAGGGCTGGCGTATACATATGTGTCACGTTATTGACAGCTCCATTCATATTGCTTGACATCCCTCCCCCAACTCCATCCCCCACCCACCCCCTTTCTGCCCCGAATTGCGGTGCATAGTGAGGCTTAATCTGCCTGGTGGGGGGGGGGGGGGGGGTGCAGGGGGTAAGGGGGTGTAAGGAAGCCATCACATTCCATTCAGAAGGAGAGGTCTGTGTGTGTATGGGTATGTGCGAGTGCGTGTGTGTGTGTGTGCATGTGTGTGTGTGTTCATGTTTTTGTGCGTGTGTTTGTGTGTGTGTGTGTGTGTGTGTGTGTGTGTGTGTGTGTGTGTGTGCGTGTGTGCGTGTGTGTGTGTGTGTGTGTGTGTGTGTGTGTGTGTGTGTGTGTGTGTGTGCGTGTGTGTGTGTGTGTGTGTGTGTGTGTGTGTCTATGTGTGCTTGTGTGTGTCTATGTGTGTTGCTTCATGTTCATGTTGATCACTTCTTCGTCAACACCAGTCAGACCCTGACTTCTCTAGTGCTCTGACATCTGACACAGAACATTTCCACACTCTCTATCTGAACATTCACACACTCTCTATCAGTTATGAAATAGATTTAAAAAAGGTCAACCGGTCCAAACCTTCTTCGGCCTGTTTTCTGTGAAGAAAAAAAACCTGTCCCTGTGAATAGGGAGACCTTGACTTCGAATGTATTGCAATGACGTACAACCTTAGATATAGAAAAGTTAATCTAAATCAAAATGAAATCGGGAATGTTCATATGCAATGCAACCTAATGTTGAAATAAGCTTTTAACTGAATTAATTATGAAACTGAATAACGAGGCTTTGTAAATTTGGACAGAATCTGAGAGGATGGCTTCTCATTCATCGCAGGATATCCTGAATGATTAAGAAGTAATCACATGTATTTTAATCCTCCTCTTAATGTTATTATATTTCGTCCTCATAATCCACCTTCCTCATGGACCATAGATTAAAAAACACAGTGCTGGAAGTGACTTAAATGCAGTGTTTATATGACATGAATGCACCACACATGGAGATGGAATACGTGGAGATGTATTGAGCTGTCAGTCATTCTTGGACCTTCACAGAATAAAAAAAAAGTGTATTGTCAATGCGAAGGGCATATATAGTATATAATTCATTTTTAGTAGTGTAGTAATTCACAAAATAACTGCCTGGTTGGAGCCTTCCGGAACTGAGTGTAATGCATTGACCATAAAATATATATTTTTATTTTTCATCCAAAAACCATTTAAAAGTTTGAGAATTCTACAACCAGGCAATAATAAGTATTAATTTCTTTATGTTTTTTGCAAATGATTATGTGAAGTAAAGTGCAATTTTAATTGGAGATTAATTTTAATGAGAGACGTTGTATATCTAGCTGTACTATCAATTTATCAAACAACTGCGAATAAAACCTAAACAACGCTTAGCATTAAAACATGGGAATAATTCCAGCGATATCTAGATACGAAGAGGCCGGGGGAAACACATTGACACGACTCCTCTCCGTCCCTGACCCCGTCCCTGTCCCACCCCTGCTACCGCTGCAGTGCTATGCTAGCACGTGAATCCATCGTGTTCCAGCAAACATCTGGCTTATCGACTCATTCTACCCCCTCCCACCCCCCCCCCCTCCCCCCCACACACAAACAGACACACACATACATACACAACACACACGCACACAAACACTTCTCACTTCAAACTTGTGATTGACTCCACTATAAAAAGCACAGGAGCCAGTAAATCATAAGACGTATTGTAAAATGTACTTCTGTCTTTCCCCGGCACGCCGTAATGAACCAGTCATTATGATTATTTTATAGGAGTGAAGTTTTTAAAAAACTACAAGAATGCATTACTCTGCATAATGAACAGATGTTGTGGCAACAAGCACATACATTATGCATAAAAAATTATTTCAATTTTGATTGTAGATGCTGATTTATTGAGACAAGTCGAGCTTACACGCGTAATGGATTTAGGATGTGCTTTTGTTGTGTTATTTCCATAATTAATAATAGCGAGACGGCACATTGTTATATGCGTTCTGTATTTATAAGGCCGAGAACTCTTGGGCTGAACAACAGATAAAAACGCTGCTAGCTGAACTTCAAATCCGCCGCAGATTAATCATAAACACAACTTACATATTTTTAAACCGGGAAACAAGAACCCCTCTTCCCTTCTTCATCTGCTTGAGTAGTTGTGTTTTAAAAGGAGGAAAAATGTGTTTAAAAAGGAAGATAATGTAATATAATCGTGTTGTCTTTTGAAATACATTGATAGTTAAAAAAGAGAACGCTTTCTTGTTCGAGCTTAACTTGACCAGTTTTATGCATTTGTTTTTCGTATTATTGGGTCACCACAAATGCACAATGGCTGACAATGAAGAGCAGAGATAAGTGAGTGTGCAGTACATGTGTTGGGCTATAAGTAAACTAATATCCTCACTGCGTCATTAACAGGATTGTTTTGACTTGCAACTGTCATACAAAGAGCAGCACAGAGGTGATATATTGTTAAAGACATAATGTGCTTGTATTGCTTGTTGGCTCAACCTACTAAGACGCCAACCATTTAGGCAATTCTCACCTGCGGTCCCATATATGTTCCATGTCATTCCTGCCCTCCTCACTACTCTGCTGTGGCTCTACACTCTCCGTAAAGGTGTAAACAAAATACAGATAGGCTATATATATATATATATATATATATATACAAAAACCGACCAATTTCAATGAAGACTGACAGACAGACATCTCGAGAACCCGTGGTGCCCCAGCTGAAAGACAACATTAAAACGGGAAGACAGACTTTGGTGTTTCGCTCAAGTGCATGGAGAGCTATGCTCATAACTTTTCAACCAACATTTTTCCTATTTTAGAACCCGCCAGCGTTGTTTCACTTCACCAAATAAAAGTGTGTGATGGAACAACAACTCAAGGTGCGGCGTAAACCAGGAGATGCACACATGCCACGGTGGGAGTTTTGGCTCTGCGACAGAGAACTAATGATTTGAAGACACATAGTTGGTGAATAATTGATTCGGGCCCCAGGGATGGTTAGGGGCAGAGTAAGGGACTAATAAATCATTTGTGCTGCTGTCAGTTGCCACTTTCAATTATTCCAGGGCTTGTGATAAAACCGCTGCTCCTGCCAGCAGCTGGGAGCACAAAGTGTGCGGACCCTCGATCCAAACTTCACCCCGCTGGCCGTTGTAACTCGCAGTTTAAATTAAACAATTGGACCCACGGATGGAGCACGTGTGTATGTGTGTCAGTGTGAATGTGTGTGTGTCTGTGTGTGTGTGTGTGTGTGTGTGTGTGTGTGTGTGTGTGTGTGTGTGTGTGTGTGTGTGTGTGTGTGTGTGTGTGTGTGTGTGTGTGTTGTGTGTGTGTGTGTGTGTGTGTGTCTGGTATGAGTGTGTGTGTGTCACTGTGGTTGTGTTTATGTGTGCACAGAAAACCACCTGACAACATGGCTGATTTGTCACTTCATTAGGATTCAAGTGATTGTGAAGTTACATTCAAGTGTAAAAGTGAATGAAAAAGTATGCGGTCTCATTTTGTTTATACTGGTATTTTTACTTCTGCAGTTTAATCTGCAGAAGTTTAGAACTTAATTTGGCAACTTGAAATCATCACAATTCACAGATTTAGCTTATGCCTTTTATATTTCATTGATATTCACAGGGAAAATAAAGTGTTGCCTCAAAATTAAGGAATTTTGAATTTGAATTGTTTAGCAATATTGCAAAACAAACAGAAACAAGCAGGGTCTTCATACAATCCAATCTATTTAAATAAAGTGTGTAGACTCACAAAGCTCTGAATCACAAGTTATGAGAACTATTAGAAAAACATATATTCTTCCAAACGGACGCCTACCCTCGTCCACATTGGCGTAAATAAGACAGCATGCAGTTTGAATTTTAATGATGTGGTGGTGGAAGATTTCCAGCAAACGACCTGTTTACCACCTGTGCAGCAGGCACGCGACGTGGCGCCGAGACGAATGGCGCGCACTATCCCCGAGCTGCAGGTGCATCGCTCCGCGAGCCGAGTGGGTCGGCGCGGCGACAGCTATCAGCCAGCGGAGACGCGCGTCCATAACGACCTGGTTATTACGTGGCGACCGGGGGAGGAGGCAATCAGGTGGAAATTGTCCCTTTTTTGAAAGGAAGTCGTCGAGTTTAGCAGCCTTCACGGCCGAGGTGTTGGGTTGTGAGGAACCCGATATCCCCAATAGGGAGGGAGAAAGGGGCTTGTGTGGGAAACGGATGAAAGATAAACTGTGACCGAAGATAACTGAAGATCGACTAAACGTAACTGAAGTAGATTTACTTGAGGTTGAGGAACTACGCTTTATTTGTCTGTTATAGTTCATATTGTTTAGTGTAGTAGTACAATATAGATTTTTTTCAGGATGTTTTTTCTAATGTTTTTTATTTAAAGTAGTTTTATTGAAAGTTATAGCCTATGATTCAACCACAAATAATCACAATAATAATTACGTTTGTGGACATATATATACACACATATAGGCTATACATTAACCATTTTGGACCCACAAGGTCAATACTATAAATAAATTGAAAAGAGTTGGTATTTTCATTTTCTTAATTTCTTTATCAATATATGAAGCCTGTTTTTGTCGCTTACCTTGTTGTTGTTTTTAATTTGCAGACCGAATGTCATCAAAGTATTCATTGTTACATCTTCTATATTTAAATAATAAACAACGTTAAGTCTCAAAAAATCTACCTTCCACCACCTGACAAGCACAGATCTGACTGATTAACACTGTTGTACATCTGCATGCATTTTTAGTTTCATTTCAATGTAACACACGACTTATTGTGTCAATACCACAGTGTGTCTAGGTGTAAAAATACGTCTGTGTAATCCCGCGCCGCGGCAACACATTGCCATTGTTAACATATGTGAGACATGTCAGAAATGCGCGTGTTTTGTCACACGTTCAAATGAGCCCTAATGCACGCTGCCGTAGTAATACAAGGCAGCACTTGTCAAGTGAATAATTACTCAGTGGCAGATAAGGCGCGAGAGGTAGGCCTACAGTTTGTCGCCCGTGCAGCTGAACACAGGGCTGTGAGTGTCAGGGGTCATGGATCCGTGGATCTTTGAGGGCAGGGAAACCGTCAGGAGTAGTAAAAGAGACTGACACTCCAGGTTGAGAATACTACAACCAAAAACTCCACCCCGGTATTTTGAGTCAACCATCTGGATTTGCTAATTAGCACAATGAAGTGAGCTGGAGTGAGCCAGTTAAGTGAGTTGGTGGGTGGAACTAAAACATGGCTAGGAGTTCGACATCCTGATTCTGGACTGGTTCAGAATCTCCCTTTTAAAATGATTTGCAGTTAATTATTATGATAGTGCATAATATTTCTACCTCGTATTGTGTTACTTTTAAGTGCATGTCTTGTGTAGGCGTGATTGATTGAGAGTAAAATGTTGTATTTTAAGGTTTTTCTTGGTAGAATAAAGTCTGACTCTGTCATTCTGTGCATTTGACAATAAAAGCTCAAACTTAAATGTCATATGCAGTATTCTTTTTTGTCTCAATATAGCAGTCAAATAAAATGTCCATGAAAAATAAGAAAATAAAGAAAGAAAGAATGAACAACAAAAAAAAGTTTTGTTAAACTGGTACTGATTAGTGCATCAACCTCTAATTGATCAGCACAGGGTGCGATTATCACATTATATTGGAGGCTGTACTGTGCCAAATACGTGGGGTTTAATGGAGGGGACAAGACTGTTGCTGAGTAATTACTATTTTACTTGTATCACACAGAGATAACATTACATTTGACCGTTTTTAGAGATGGAGAGGGAGAGAGAGAGAGAGAGAGGGGGAGGCAGGAAACAATGAAGTGGTCCGGTGGTGAAGTGTGGTCTGTGTGTTTTGGAGGGACAGTGGAGCGTGGTGTGAGGAGAGAGATAAAGAGGAGTGGGGAGAAGAGACGGGGGGAGAGAAGGGAGGGGAAAGGAGAGGGAGACGGAGGGTAAGAGGGGAAAGATATGGGGGAGTGATACAGAGAGAAAGAGTTATGGAGGAGGGAAGATAGAGAGAAAAATTGAGAGGGAAAAAAGAGAAAATGAGAAAGACGGATAGAGAAGGAGATGAGGAGAGGATGAGGACAGAGATAGACACACAGAGAGAGAGAGAGAGAGAGAGAGAGAGAGAGAGAGAGAGAGAGAGAGAGAGAGAGAGAAATAGAGAGAAAGGGGAGGAGAACGAGATATGTAAAGAGAAGGACAGAGACAGGGAGATGTAGAGAGAGAGGGAGGTAGAGATGGAAAAACTGAGGGATAACAAGTCAGAGAGAATGACAGAGAGAGAGTACAAGGACAGAGATGTAGAGAGAGATGTACATAAATAGAGAGAGAGAGAGAGAGAGAGAGAGAGAGAGAGAGAGAGAGAGAGAGAGAGAGAGAGAGGGGGAGTTAGCGTCAGAGTGTGTGGCCCCTGGGGGCCCCCATAAGAGCCCCTCTACAGCGTCCCAGCGAGTCATCCCTCGCCGTCAGTGCGGCTTTCATGCCTCGCTCCCCTCCCGACGCAGATCCCCCCCAGCACCACACGTCCATCTGGGACGCCGCGTCGCCGGCGGGCCCACGGCAGCACTTAGGCGGGGCCCGCCACGGGCCCCGCCCGGCGCCCATGCCGTCTGTCATCTCCGCATTAGCGCACGCAGGCACGCACGGCAGGTGGCCTGACATATTCAGCGGTGCTACCTCGTCTTTACAGACCGCTCGGAGGACGGTTTGATACGTTGTGGACGTCGGTTGTCGGCGGGGGCGGTATGACTTATTGATCAGGTCAGACCCGTCTGCGTCGTGGCACGTTGTCTGGTGATGAGGGTCTGAGTGAGATGAAACCTCTTCATGAAGGCCTGTCATGAGGAACAAAGCACCACTTAGGGTAGTGGCGGTTTTTACCCAGCGCAACATTTCTTGACTTTGGAGACTGATCAGAGCGTTCGTTATGCATGGTCTTGATTGAGATTTGAATTAATACTACTGATTGTTGTTCTGCAATTCTTATTATCCGCTCATTGGCGTCCACTCTGACACGGCCTGGTCATGAGGTTTTCCTCTTGGAACCCCTAAATCAAATATCTCGACACTTTATGTGAGCAGCAAGATAACCAGAGCGAATGATCTCTCCGTGTTAGCAGTCAATCATTCATGAACCTTTTCTTGTTATGTTAGCTCCTATGAAGGCAGCAGGTGGGGCGAGTCTCGTGGAGTGGTGAGTGTTCGTCATCACAAAAGGAAGAGAGCCACGGTGAGGAAAACAGACTGGTGGACAACCTTGAACCTGCCGGCCAAGGCTAGCCAAGCGATTGGCTGGGATGAGTGACGGGCGGATGGAGTTTTGGCGAGTGAGTGACAGCCATGCCTACGACTTGCAGAGGTGTGTGTTTGTGTGTGTGTGTGTGTGTGTGCATGCATGTTTATGTGTGTGTGTGTGTGTGTGTGTGTGTGTGTGTGTGTGTGTGTGTGTGTGAGTGAATATGTGCGCATAGGCATGTGTTTGCAAGCCCATGCTCACACGTCCATATGTCCATGCATGCGTGTGCATTCTTGCGTGCATTTCCTTGCGTGTGGTTGGTGACGGTGGGAGGGATGGGGTGTGTGACAGGAGGCGGGGTCGAGGATGGGAACCAGTCGGTGGGGGTGTGAGTGGGGGGGGGGGGGGGGGGGGGGGGAATGGCGGCCACGAGGAGGAACAACAGCGCTTGCTCTGCAACGCCTGCTCCCTGACACCTCCCTAATCTGATAACAGATGAGGACAAGCTGCCCAGGCCTCTACCTGGCAACCCAGCATCCCCTCCCCCCCTTCACTTCCTCCCCCCCAACCCCCACCACCACCACCACCACCACCAAGCCTGCAGAGGGGGGATTTGGGCGGATAAGGCCCGGGCTTGGCAACCCAGCACGGGCCTCTGGAGGATGGTTAAAGGGTGATTAATCATTGTTTAGCCACAGAATGCAGCCAGGAAGAATGGGGACGGCAACGTTCCACACCTCTGAAGCAATTAATCCCTGTGATCTCCAGCAGGTTTGTCTTGTAGATAAGTCAGAGTACAACGCTCTTCCTAATTCATCAAGCCGACGCCGCGGCGCGCGCCAGCCCCCCGCCATAAAACACACAATTTATTTCCAATCATTTATAGTCAAATTTTAAAAAGAGTGACTTTGCCACATCCAAGTGTACCTTATATTAGCTTCATATAAACTAAGTACCCGAGATTACAATGGGAATCTGGTTTTATTGGTCACATCTGGTGGAGTCGCGACGCATTTTCGCATTCGCCGCTGAATTTTTGAGCGATTGTGGCATAAATCATTTTGCTAATCAGAAACATAAGTGACATGAAGGCATCTCTCCTCTTGGAACAAAGGACCAACATATGGCTCAAAAAGCACTCAGATCTTTTATTTCCAAGGTATATAACCTGTTCGTAAACCAACATTATTGGACTGATTTGCATTTTTCTTTCATTCTGAGCACTTTTTCAGATCTCATATCTGTGGCAGGATGACTTCGATAATGGATAAGAAAAACATTTCTGCCTCATTATATATCCCTCGTTATATTTCTGATTCTCGACTTGAGTGCAGTTAAGCAAAACGCAAGACTCCTGCTCAATGGATCCGCAGCAAGGTGAATTACGGCGTGGTGCTTTGTGACTTAAAAAGCACATCGAACAGTGCTTGTGCTGATAGATTTATGCAAATACATAAACCGCCAACAATAGATACGGTTCATTCTGCTAATAAACCACATTACCGGAAGAACCGGGGAAAAAACAGCAGCCCCACCACATTGATATGACAAGATGAATTCCTTTATTACGCCGCGCCTCTCTCCGGTCCCTCCGCCATCGCTTCCAAATCATATTTGCCTCCTAAAATACGGTGGGAGGTGGGGAAGGGGAGGGGGGGGTGTGTTCGCTTGCCAACAATAGTGAAAACGGCTCCTGTTTTAATTGCATCATTACGTACCAAATATCAGCCGCTTGCCTGCCAATATCAATATTGCCATAGCATGGGTGGAATATAGATGACCGAGAGTTTGTGTGGGTCCTCCACCAGCCTCTCCATGCCAGGCATCGGGGTACCGCCTGCTGTGCAGGGACGCGGGGAAGGGGGAGTGGGGTGCAGCTCGTCTTTCTAATGTACCCCCCCCACCCCACCCAACCCCCTCACCCCACCCTCCCCCCGCACACACACACATATTCCCTTAATTGCTGACGGATCTTGTTTGTATTTTGATGGCGGCCTGGAATCTGTAGCGGCTACACATAGGACTTGATAGGCCTTAGGGGAAACATCATGTTACTGCCGAGTGCGTGTGCGTGCGTGTGTGTATTAGCGTCTGTGTGTGTGTGAAACGGGTTTGCTTATGTGTGTGGGTGTGTTTGTGTCTGTTTTTGTGTGTCTGTAGTGGGCCCCCTTTGTTGGCTTGAGTGTGAGTGTGTGTTTATGTATGGGCGGGTGCTGTAGGAGTTTGTGTGTCTGTGTATATTTGTGTCTTTGTGACTGTCGGTGTAAGGGTACGATTGTGTGTCTGTGTGTGTGTGTCTACGTGAATCTCTTTATAGTGTGTCTGCCTTCTATCTTAGTCTTCAGGAGGGCTATGCCTGGTGCACACAAACCCTTAAGACAACATATTACCACATCTGCAGGGGGGCTGGTGGATGTCAGCATAAACACCATTAACAGTCCACAGGAGACTTCATCATGAGACAATAGCGTTTATTATATACACAGAGGTGATAGGTAAGAACTGAACCGTGCGTCGGAGAGTCCTCATACGGCTCGACAAAGCAACGCCCATCCAAGACCAGCAACAACACATTCTCCATGCAAAAAAAGCCCTGTTGTTGTACTCGACAACAGCGCATATATGGCACGGCAACCAACTTTACAATTAGTCTGTGCTTTGATGAAGGAAAATTAATTATTGTAGATCCCGCTTCACATGCACTTCACTGTATTAATGTATTCCTGCCATGCATTCACCAGAGTGAGAGATAGTTTTCCTGTTTAAATATTTTGTTCCAGCCTTAAAAAAAAAAAATACTTGTAATTAGACGCTCCCCATTGGCGAGAGTATCCAGTTTGTCCGTTTTAATTAGATTCTTGTTTAACTATTAAACGGTGAATATCTGAGCGTCATTTACTTGGGATGCTTGCTGGCGTTGTGTGTGTTGAAGGTGATGTGGTGGGGCTCAGGTTGGGCATCATGACGTATCGACTTAGTAATCTATTAGCAGCAGCCAGCAGCCTGATCAAACACGACTGCTCTGCCACCCCCACTAGTTTAATGGTTGCAGCGCCCCGGTCACGATGTCGACGTTTGGTGGATTCCCTGATCCTTTAGTCGCCGGTTAAGCTACACACTGACACATGTTGCTTAAGACCCCACACATGTTACTAAACACCCCATACATGTTACTGAAGACCCCACAAATGTCACTGAAGACCCCACACATGTTACTTAAGACCCCACAAATGACACTGAAGACCCCAAACATGTTATTTAAGACCCCACACATGTTACTGAAGACCCCACACATGTTACTTAAGACCCCAGAAATGCATGAAAAAAAAAGACCCCCTCACACATGTTACTGGGACCTCATATGTACTGAAGACCCCACACATGTTTCTAAAGATCCCACACATGTGACTGACGACCCCACTCATGTTTATGAAGACCCCCCCAAAACATGTTACTGAAGACCCACACAGGTTCAGACATGTTGAATAACCCATAGATGTTACTCTGCAAATGTTTATGAAGACCCCCCCACCTCCCACACACATAACTGAAGACCCCACACATGTTACTGAAGACCCCACACATGATGCCAAAGACCTCCCACATGTTGGGAGGTGTGTTCATGGTCTGTTCCTGTTGACCTCTGGTTCTCCCCAGGGACAGACAAGCATTCCTGCTGCTCAGTGCCCTTGATCAAGGCAATTCACCTGGAGTTGGTCCCTGAGTGTCGTACTGCCTGCTTGGCAATTGTATTCATATCCGGAGATTACATAACAAACTGTGTGTGAAAATCAATTGTGAAAAAGGAAAGAGAGGATGGACGTCACACCAGCTTGGACGTTTAACATGTTGCATCTAAATAATTGTGTCCGATTTTCTACACTGTATTGGCCTCCAGGTTGCCTCACAAAATAATATAAATTAAGAAGCATCTTGGAAATCCGTTCTGTCGATCGAACTACGGTTATTTGCATTCCCCGAAATGTCCCGACAAATGGTACTTCCAGGTTTTTATAAAACTGCAAGGAATTATTTAGTACCCTACCCATCCGGCACAAACACAATCAGCTTGAAGTTTGGCTGCTTGAGATTTAGTTGCCTTGCACTTACTAGCCTAAAGATCTATGTAGGATTTTAAAATGGCTGCCATCAATGAATCTACTGATCGAGGTCAATGAATCTACTGACCTTCATTCAATGAATAAAGTAGCAAAGGCAAAAAAAATCCATTATCAACTTTTACAGACCATAGATATATTGTGACATATATATATATATATATATATATATGTGTATATATTGACTAGATTGAAGGTCAGCAAATGTGTTTAAATGCACTTACATGTTTGTGCATATACTAGTCATACATTCAGCTTCATTACAGTTAACCAAAGAGAAGGTTGAGAAATGTAAAGTAAGTAACTGACAAAAGTGCCCCGGCTTCTATCTGCCTCTCGGAACACTCACTCACCCGGCTGCAAATAAGTTCCCGAATGTCCGGCTCCACTTTCTCTTGCTGGGCAATGCCCCATGGAGGTTTTAGTCAATGGAGAATATCATACAATTTGCATCTGTAGTTTATTTGAGCTTTTTAATTGGGTTTCTGGTTACATTTGAACTGCTTAGGACCCCCTTGTTTACTATATGATCCCGCTATGAGGTTATAACAATGTGGCTAAGGCATTGGAATCTCACTTTAACTCTGTTGAATTGTTTTGGTGATGGTTAGGATAAGAGTGTTGTTTCATATGTATGAACATGTGTGAATTTATGGGTGCTTATTCTGTGAACTCCACTGTTAATCAGGGACTCTAATTCCCATCATGCATTGCACATCCGAGCAGGTGGTAATAGAGGTCACAGCGTGTGAGCCAATATTGATACATCGCCAGAACCACCAGACAAACAGCTGAGCCTCTAAAGCTCATGGGTAATGAAGTTTATATACCAGGTAACTATAACAATAATAGGCAGTGTGAATGAGGGACCACCCCCATTGAATAAACGTTAACCCCTGGAAATATCGGCAGGATGTGACAATGAGATGAGTCAAGATCGTGCCAGAAATCCATAATCAAATTCCAAGCCCAGTTCCACCAGTGCCTCAACAAGCAGACGTACAGGACCTCTTCATCTGTGTGAAGTCTGCGGGGTCCACGAGTCATCGTGCTGGGGGTCTTGCTGTCATTGTGTGGTGTGGTGTTGTGTGTTCACAGCCTGACTTCACTCTGTAGTCTGCAGCTCTGGCTGGTTGGCGGCAGTTTGTTTTGTCTCCTGACAATCGGCCTTTGATTGGTGGACGTGGTCCAAGACATCTCCGACGGACAGCTGTTGATCGCTCTGAAATCCAGGGGCAGGCAGTCGGAGCGGAACAATGAGTTCATTGGTCTCCTGGCTCATTGGTCGCCGCCCCAGCAACGGTTGATGGGGGTGGGGGTGTTGGATAGTGATGAATTTCAACCCCCGTGCCACAGGCGTGAGTGGGCACTTGCCACGATGGTGCTGTGGCGGAAATGAACCGAAACACAAATAAAATAACTGATTAGATGGACAGACGGATAGACAGACAGATAAACAGGCTGGCAGGCTGACAGACAAATGTAGGCAGGCAGGCAGATAGTTTGACAGACAGAAAGACAAACAGGGCAACAGATAAAAGGGAAAACCAAAAAGGCGTACTATTGCCAATTTGTGGATATTGTCTGGATATTGTTTGAGAAGGTACTAGTAGCAAAAAGAGCAGCTCTAAACTTTTACCTTCTATTTTCAAGTCTCTTCATTTTCTGAGAAATATATGGATCCATAGATCAGCTAGCGAAGTGACTCATATATCAATGCATTCAACAACTACTGTATATGTAAAAACATTTATTTGCAGAGAAGACCAACTTCAGCCAATGTATTTACATAGTGTAAGTAAACATACTTCTAAGGCATGCAAATGGAAATGCTAATGTCGTTTAAAGCTAGAGAAGGCAATTTATAAAAAACGGCGAGAGTAAGCTTGATTTTGAGAGTATCCAAACGCAAATTTCCCTCCCCTCACTTCAGGCCTCCCTCCAAACACACTCCCCTAAAACACATAACTAGCTTGATAGCTCTGCTAACAGGTCTGCCATGTCGTATAATCTGGTCATGCGCAATGAGTGCAGAAGCAGAGTTTGTAGGTAGCCAGGTAGGTAGGAAAACAGACAGGTAGGCCATCAAATAGTTTAATTTGCTTTTTGTTATTTATTGATTGCTGTTGTAATGTAAAGATTTTAAACAAATATGGCATTTCTCACTTAAACCTGCCTACCCTAGCTTTAAGTAAAAATAAATACTTACCAGTCGCAGCTTATATCGACAGTTGACCATATGTTGCTCATCAAGGTCTTCCGCAGAGCAATTCAACGGCAAAGTGAAAATATATGTCTATGTTTTATAGCCCAACGTACTGCAATTAGCACCATACATATATAGGTTAATTATTGGGGGTGGGTTATGGTTTAAATGGAGTGTGGGAAATAAGCGCTCCTCTTTGTTGGGTATTGTCTTGAAGCCACACTTACTTTAGGTTTAATTGGACAGCATCATGTTGTAATAAGCTGTGGTTGCATGGGTTTGATGCTGGGGTCCTCTGGGGTTAGAACCACATCAGCTTCACATCTGAGCTCAAATTAGCATTCTGGGCAAGCCAAGCTCCCCGGGCGTAATTAAGGTAAAGTCAACATTGGAGTTCATCATTGGTTTTTATATAATCTTAAAAACTAGTTGTTTTTTCTTTGGCAGCTGTTTGTCTCTCAAATTAAAAAAAAAAACATTACGCTATAGTTGATTTGGCATCTCGGATAAATTTTTTTTGTTGGAATTTGTGCCCCTCTTATTATGGGAAATGTCGGTTTGCACAATGATTAAATGCTTAATAAAAAATTCATTGTTGTTGCCAACATCTGTACAGTGCGAGCTAACGGCTCACTGGAGTGTGCAAGTCTTGTAAAGTTTCCAGGCGCGCCGCACGGAGAAAATCCTGGAAAGTTCACGAAGAAGAGGAGTTCTGCTTCCTCATTACGCTACGTCTTCGCTGTTCGCCATTAGACGCCTAGAGAACATCTTTAATTGCCTTAAAATCTGAATGCATGATCAGAAATGGATTAATTTGATTTCCTTGCTGTTTTCTACAAGTAGCAGATGGTTTATGTTTTCGGAAATGCACGCGACGCACTAAAAAACAACCCGTCCCTAGCGTGTCTGTGATTGGTCAGCGGTAATGAAGCATGGCACGCTGGTTATTGATTTAGAAAATGAGGATGACATGGGCATTGTGTGTTGTTGTCGTAATAAATTAAAGAGCTGCTGCCCCCCTTGTTAATTTTTGATAGTTCACAGAAATATAACTTAAATAAAATACAATATTGGCGTTTCCACTCAGGTGGTCCATGGCCTGTAATTGTATTGTTTATTCTTGAAGAAAAAAAGGAGACACATTTTTATTGTCGCTGCTAACAAGCAGATGGTCGGCTTGACTTATTTGTGTTCTGTGTTTCTGAATGACCGATCAGATGCATGATGGGAAATGGGATGAGCTGCTTGTCAGCGAAGACACAATTCACCGGAGATGGGCCCCGCCGTAACTGAATACATTGCCAATTTACTCTCCTCCCTCTCTTGTTTTTTTTTTCGTTGTTAAGGTTAGTCAATTTTTTTTTTCATTATTATTGGCTGTTACAAGAGCAGCTGTTCCGCAGACTCCTTTCCTCGTGCTCTCGGAATTACCGCCGTCACACTGACGGGCGGCGCCACAGAGAGGGACTCCACTCGCGCATGAGGGGCTCCCATCCACCATCGGAAATAATGGGACTCACCAAGGAGGAGCTGGAGGAGGAGGAGGAGGAGGAGGAGGAGGAGGTGGGCGGGTGGGCGGGTGGGCGGGGTGGGCGGGTGGGCGGGTGGGCGGGGTGGGCGGGTGTCTGTCAGTCCACAGGGGAATGGGTGGTAGCAGCCCAGGGCGCCGTGTCAGGGGAATTGGGGGAACAAGTGTGCCCCCCCCCCCCCCCCCCCCAGCTGCCTGATGAGCCAGGCAGTGGGGTCTTGTTAAGTGTGCTAGTCCAACTGAAGAATGGTGCTTGTTTGTTTGTTTGTGGTGTTCCTGTTTCGGTCTTTATTCTCAAACGCCAGACACTTGAGGAGGTTAGGATCTCAGATGGTAATCTGTTTGCCGTCCGCTTCCTTGACACCTGACAACCTGCAGGTTCACTTCCACGAGACGCGTCAGCCGACCGTACAATTGCAGCAGTTGCAAGATGTCCACCTCCAAAGTATCTGAAATCATTTCAATCCTTCAAATGGCGGGCCTGAAGTTCTTTCCTTGATATGTTGGATCTCCTAATCATTTCCTGATGATCAATCAGGTACCGCTCACTCCTCCACACAGATCCTCATGTGCGGCCATCTGTCCCCATACCGTCTGACCCTAGTGACCTACGACCTCTTTGACACTAGGCCCCCCCCCACCCACCAGCATCCCAACCCCCCGACGCCTTTGCTGTCAAATCTCCCCATGCGCTAAACGCCGCACATCCGTCCCTCCAGGCGAGCCGGGGGGCCCGGTGTGGGGGGGCCCGGTGTGGGGGGGCCCGGTGTGGGGGGGCCCGGTGTGGGGGGGCCCGGTGTGGGGGGGCCCGGTGTGGGGGGGGCCCGGTGTGGGGGCACCTCGGCGGCGGCCCGCCCGGGAGAGAGGGTGTGGCTTCATGGGTTATTTCCTTCCGCGTCATTACCCTTTCATGAGTTGCCACTTTGCGTTATTTACGACGGACTGATGGCAGCGGTGTTCAGAGCTCGAACATACCATGTGACGACCCCCTGGTGTACTGGGGGGCGGGGGGAGCCTGTGTGACTATGTTGAATATTGCACGGAAACGCCACCTGCAGAGAGGAGGAGAGAGAGAGAGAGAGAGAGAGAGAGAGAGAGAGAGAGAGAGAGAGAGAGAGAGAGAGAGAGAGAGAGAGAGAGAGAGAAAGAAAGAAGAGAGAGAGAGAGAGAGAGAGAGAGAGAGAGAGAGAGAGAGAGAGAGAGAGAGAGAGAGAGAGAGAGAGAGAGAATAGAGAGTGGGGAGAGAGAGAGAGAGAGAGAGAGAGAGAGAGAGAGAGAGAGAGAGAGAGCGAGAGAGGGGGGATAAGAAAGAGAGAGAGAGGGGCAGATGTAGGCCAAGGGCGAGACAGAGAGATGCACCAGAGCATGATGGGAGGGCCTATGTAAGGCAGTGTGACTGTAGACGGAGTAGAGCGAGGGAGATAAGAGATAGAGAGAGAGCCACCACAAACCACAAGCAGTGTTCAGTTGACCTGGTTTGTCTTCTGCTTCCATTCGCAAGAGCAGGTGTCACCATTCAGAACGAAACCTGCTAAGATTTCCTTTCTGTCTATCTATCTATCGTCTATCTATCTGTCGTCTATCTATCTATCCCCATCCATCCATCTATATCCATCTATCTATCTATCTATCTATCTATCTATCTATCTATCTATCTATCTATCTATCTATCTATCTATCTATCTATCTATCTATCTATCTATCTATCTATCTATCTATCTATCTATCTATCTATCTATCTATCTATCTATCTATCTATCTATCTATCTATCTATCTATCTATCTATCTATCTATCTATCTATCTATCTATCTATCTATCTATCTATCTATCTATCTATCTATCTATCTATCTATCTATCTATCTATCTATCTATCTATCTATCTATCTATCTATCTATCTATCTATCTATCTATCTATCTATCTATCTATCTATCTATCTATCTATCTATCTATCTATCTATCTATCTATCTATCTATCTATCTCTCCATGTGCAGCCGCTTTAAGGTGGATGATTACCTCCTCGCTGCTGTTCCTCTGTGACACTCGGCAGCGCAGAGTCTCTCTGGTGAGCGTGAGCTGCGTTCCAGCTCTCTTATTGGATCGCCATCCAGAGGTTTTGTTTATTGACAACTTCAGATGTCTCCCTCTGCCATCCATTGCACACATTTATTCTCCCCCATTCATTTTCGTATCATGCGCATATTGGATGGTTATGGATGATTTTAATATCTATTTGGGTGTAGTGAGAAAAGCAAAGTAAACTTGAAAGCGTCTAAACTTCAGAAGTAGGGGAGCGAGGGAAACACAAGGTCGGACAACAGTGGAATAAGTGAAAAAACTGTTTGTGATGTAAGAATATAGTTCAATACAGAAAATAATGTACAATACAAACATTCATCCCGTACATTGAATACACTATTCTCTGCATGTGCTTACCTGCAGGGCCTTAGACAATATCAAAGTCACTATGGTGCAGCTCAAACCATGGTGACGGCTTCATTTACATAATCATGTATGGGTTCATTTAACAACATCAAGGGCAACATTTGGAGCACAATGTACATTCTGTACAATATCTATTTTATTCTCATTGGAACTAAAGAACAGTCTCAGTCTCAGAGTTGGATAAGAACCAACACACCAATCAATACACACGTACAGACACACACACACACACACACGCACACTTACACACAACCCACCCACCGCCCCATGCACACACACACACATCCGCCCCCCCCCCCCCTATGCTATCATGTTAATAGCATCAAAAGAGCGTAATTTGACCAATGTGATTTGGGATGGCGCTCCTGTGTTGAAACAATGCAGCGCTGCCATTGGTCTATTGTGCCTGCATGCTTGGCTCCCTGGGTCTTACAGCGCACAGAATTCCCCTTTGAACTTGCTTGATTGCGGGGCTAATTTCTATTAAGAGCTAACCCTGTTAGCGGGAACTATTGAAGCTTCAAGGAGTCCTTGCGACAAGAAGAGAGCTCGGGAGCTTCAATTACCCAACCCCCCTTCCTCCACCAGTGTGCGGCTATAATTAGCTGGGCATTAACCAGAAATATTTACTTTGGTTGAATTATCCAGAACATTTAGTTGAACTTGTCAAGGGCTTAGATCAAATTGTTTTTTTTAATGTGTCTTCTTCAAGGCCTGTTGATTGTTAAAGTCTTTTTCCCCCTTTTTTCTTTGGCTGTTTCATTCGTTGCCGACATCATGCTGGTGCTAATAGCGGCTTTTGGTCAGAGGGCTTTACTCTTCATAATTGCAGACAATTTATCGGAGAGCTGTGAGTCGCACAACGTACTATCACTTATTATTCAACCCGCGCACACAACCTGGTCGGGTGAGATGCGAAATACTGTTCTTGGAGTCCTATTTGAAGCGAGGGCAAAGACTCTGTGTGCTTTGCTCCGTTGGAAACCATAAGAGTCTATTCATTTTTTGTGATGCGCTAAAAGAAGATGTTATTGGAATCATGGAGAATACAATTTTCAATAATTGGATGGGCCCTGTTAGTCCACCTCGCTGTTCCAGGCCCTTGAGGTGGGATCTCCTCGTTTCCCGACCCCCTGGCTTCATGGAGCTTCCACTTCTTGTAGTTCCTTCTCTGTGGGGATATTAAATAACATCTGCAGGCCAGGATACCTGGAGACCCATAGCTGGTGAGGGTGTGTGTCAGGGGAAGATATGCACCATTAAACAGGAATGAGTATCAAGACTGCTGATCCCTGGTGATTATCCCCAGGACACTACTTGGTATCATATTGTAAATTAAATGAGGCTCCCAAATAAAGTTTGAATGGTTAAATGTTGGTGTGTAGCTTAAAATGGTTCATGAGAACAGGTTCAACTGTTGACGCTTGGGTCAGGCCTAGGTCTTACATATGGCTACTTTTAGGGAAAGCTCAAAATGCGTAGGTATTGAGCTGGAGGTGGTCATGTCTTAGTGTTTGTTGTGCTTAAGCTCTTGGTAATGATCTGTGAATAAGGAGAATACGCTCTAATTCCCTGCAGTCCTGACCAGGAAATGAAGCGCTCAGCTTCCAAAGAAAGAGGTCATCCGTCCTGCTGTATCTGTCACGCACCACACTGGGAGAATGTTCAATAGGCTGCAAACACAACCAGGCCGCTCTAAAGAAACCCTTTTGTTCAGAAAATAAACCATTGGCTTTGTGAAAAACAAAAACAGGCAAAGCTCTTCATGCTAATACAGTTATATTTTATATCTGCCGAGCCTCCGAGCTCTGCCCACTGGGATTGCGTGTTATTGTCTGCAAATAAAATTATTTGCGGTGACTAATTCATGTTCAGTGACAAATCCTAGCCATTGATTGTGCGGGGATTAATTGAAGTTGACGTCGCTTCTTCGGTCGGGGGTACAATTATGGAAGTTGAAGACGTCTAAAGAAGCCATTATTAACACAACACCCACCTGAGGGGAGGAAGGGCTAATCTGCTACTTCCTGTTTGTCAATATTTTTTTCCCCCGCTCTAAACACGGGGCTGTTTGTGTTAAATCTATTATAGAAAAGCAAGCGGGGGAGGAACCAGGGGTTTAATGCGGTTAGATTGACATGCAGATACACAGAATACTGTACGACAATGACGGCCCTGCGCTCGCTTTATGGTGACGAATAATCAGAAATCCTTTTATCGACGACACATCAAGGAGCATTTAGGTCACGCTTCTGTTAATCCTATTGAGTATTTTGTGATTTCTGCTTCCTCTCTCTCTCTCTCGGTTGCTATATTTGTCTGGTAAATGCTGGATGTTTTGGCTTGACAAATTGTTATACAGGGAAAATCCTATTATGGGATGTTTTTCTTTATGATATCGGGGAGGGGGGGGTTGTAGTGTTTGCAGTGACATCCTGTTTGGCGTCTTGTGTTAATGCTATGATTACTGTACTGTTTAGTCATTAATGGAGTATTTTCGGTGGCAAATTATCCATATTTCTTCCCCATTTTCTCCCGTTACTTAGCTTTGTTTAAATTTTTAATAGATTTTCAAACCATATTAATTAAAAATTGTCAGTCGGGAGCAAAACCTGTGTTTCATGCGTTGATTTAGTTTTAAAGTCTGTATTCAGAAAGACTTAAGGGTCATGGAAAATTTTAACAGATTTTCTGATAAGTCTGACGCAAATCACGCTGGTATCTGTTACAGTACTGTCCCCAACCAATGTAACCTAATCATCGACCAGAGATCCAATCTGATAGCAATTCATTGCTCACATGGGATTTGATTAATCAAATCAAAAGTACCAAAACAATTGGGCCATAAGGAATAATGAATGAATTTTATTTCTAACAGTTTAAGCAGGGTAAAGGGAGTTAAATATCTGTAATGAATACATAAAATATATAGTACAGATGCGTTTACTGCCTGATCCTCTTCTTCTGATTCTGACTCTCAAACCTCAATGATTACAGTGAAAACGGTTTGATTGAAAGGCATCATTCTATGCTCTTTAATAAAACCGTCTTCTCCCATGTGAATAAAGAAAAGGTGATTTTTATTTTATAATTCAAAAACTGCATTGATGGGACTCGTAGAACCTCTTCTCTTTTCTTTTGTTTTAGTTCCTGGTAGATCAAATGCACCCCATCGGTGCGATGGAAACAGTTTCCAAACCAACTTTTAAATAGTATTTGGCTCATGTATTGTTTTGTAGCCTTTGTAATCGCAAACTCAAAGACTCATCTGTTCTCCCCCTGAAAGAGGTGTGGAAGAACGTTATTCTGATGGTATCTGCATGCACTCAAAACACAAATCTTGCAAATGGTCTACATTCAGATAACAAAACCAAACACCTCATCACCTGTCTTCCACGTGAAACCACTCATCTGGCATCCTTTCAGTTCCTATCTGGCGAGCCTCAGCCCTTGCAGGTACTCCACGAGCGGCGCGATGCTAAACATCTGCATTAACCTACTGTTGCTTTGATAGCAAACACAATAGGTAGCCCGCTGTTTTTAGCTGGTGCTAATATCTACCACCATCCACCTGCTGGGCAGACTGATACCACCCACAAAAACAAGGTTTCCCCCCCAAAAAACACCATGGTAGACCCCTAAAAAAGTTGATATCCCCCCAAAACACCATAGTTGTCCCCCAAAGACATATCCCCCCCTGGATAGAAGAAGAGGGCTCTCCCAACAAACCATAAAAGCCCCCCGCTCAAGATATGATAGCCACCCAAAACAGCCAACAGCTCCCACAAAAGAAACATGGTATAACCAAAAACCAGTGCCTGGGTCAGACAGAGGATTGAGGCGGATTGGTGCACTAGAGAGTAGAATGAGTTGTCTTACTGACGTGCATTATGATAAATTATCAGTCAATAATTCAACACGCATGTCTTTGGGACTATATTTGCCGGACCACCCGGTGTTGGCAGAATAGAGGTTACACTACGGGGAGTGGATAAATAATACACATTTTTAACAGCATTAAATATTCAGCTATTTGGCTGATGAGATTTACTGGTGAATTACAGCCTCCCTGTTGGTGGGTCTGGGAGGAGACGAGGCCAAGGAACCCAGCCAGGGACAACACAATCACACGCACACGCCCAACCAGCACACACACACAGGCACGAGGTTATACACACATGAATGAACACACACAATCACATGTACATGACATACACACACTAGCCGATAAACATTGCATAAAAACCCAAAGACACACACACACACACACACACACACACACACACACACACACACACACACACACACACACACACACACACACACACACACACACAGACTTAAATTAACGTAAACATGTAAAGATAAAAACATAGAAATGCCTGCATGTATTGGTGCACATGAGCACAAACAAAGACAAGACACCCCTATGCATGTATGTGTGCACAAAAGAGAAAGACACACACACACACACACACACACACACACACACACACACACACACACACACACACACACACACACACACACACACACACACACACACACACACACACACACACACACACACACACACACACACACACACACACACACACAGCTCCAGGGGGCATATGCTGGCAGGGACAGCCTTACCTGATAATACTGTATGCACCAATGATTCCATCCAAAACACAAGCACTGCTTTGGACCACAGTAGGCAGGTAGACTTAACAACCCTGCTTTGTGTGTATTTACACACACACACACACACACACACACACACACACACACACACACACACACACACACACACACACACACACACACACACACACACACACACACACACACACACACACACACACACACACACACACACACACACACACACACACACACTTTTAAGGTTCATCTCCAGAACATTTGAAGTTTGCTGTACATTTAAATACATTGAAATGTATCTAATTCTCCCTTTCCTAATATGAGAAGATGGAGATCATTTGTAGATGTTCACAGGGTCCCCACCTCTGTTCCTCCTCCACGAGGGGCCGGCCTGCTATCTGGGATGCTGGGGAATGGGCGAGGGACATGAGAAATGAAGCAATTAGAGAGAGGTTCCCATACATTATTTAGCGCTCATTAGCGTCCGGTGACACGACAACACGCTCTCCACCAATGAGAGCACTCGGCCAGGCTCAGGTAATTAGTGAAATTAGTGGCACAGGACTTGGCGCGAGTTCCGGCCGCATGGCCGACTAGATACAGCCCCGGTGTCACTCCAGTCATTTATAACTTCTCTGGTGAAATATCATGTGTATTATCCCCGGGAACCAGGACGTCCCCTCGGATACGGGGAATAACAGTCCAGCACCACCACCATCCCCCCTCCAAAAATAACGGTTCCAGGGCGCTGCTTAATGCAGCAGGCCATTTTGTGTGTGTGTGTTTGTGTGTGTATGTGTGTGTGTGTGTGTGTGTGTGTGTGTGTGTGTGTGTGTGTGTGTGTGTGTGTGTGTGTGTGTGTGTGTGTGTGTGTGTGTGTGTGTGTGTGCACGCGCAAGTGTATGTGGCGGGAAACCGACAGGACAGAGGTCCAAATGGATGGTAATTAGCAGCCTGGGTGGTGTTTGTTTTCATTTGGTGCATGTTTGTGCTGATAAAGTTTGACTTGCCAAAAAAAAAAAACTGTTGGTCCCGGAGCTGGATTGTGCTCAAGCTGTTTCCCAGAATCCTTCAGGAATGCTGGGAAATGTAGCGTGGAGCGGCCGGTCGTGGTGCGAGCAGACGGTGCTAATCAGCCGTTAGCGGACGTGCTAACAGATAGGCCCCAGACCACAACCCGCTGGTCTGCTGAGTCAATAATTAACTAAGTCAATATGTATCTATGTGGCAGTATTTTCTTGTTTTCCTCAGTGATAATGTTTCCAAGTGCTT
Organism: Gadus macrocephalus; assembly: GCF_031168955.1. Lineage (NCBI taxonomy): Eukaryota > Metazoa > Chordata > Actinopteri > Gadiformes > Gadidae > Gadus > Gadus macrocephalus. The sequence continues at coordinate 11,316,868 of NC_082392.1, forward strand.
GGTATCGAGGTGAAGACAACACAGATTTAGTTAATGGAGTTTGGCGGGAATGAGGGCAATGAAAGTGACATTAAAAGGACATGATCCCCGTATATAGCCAACACGTTACAAAGATAAATATTCTGCCGTGGGAACGCGCAATAAGTTAAAGGGCTCTTACTTTTTAGTGATTTTCCCTTAAATAAAGAATTTGAATAATTTTAGTCAACAGATAAAATAACAAATATCCCCAAACAATAAAAATAAAAGCGGGTCATTTAATTCCAACATTTTGATCCCTTGAGGCTTTGAATGCGAGCACTGCCGCCCACACAGAATGATTAGGTCCACATCTAGCTCAAATGAGCGGATAAACAGTCCTTTACAACCCCTGTATCATTACCGCAATGAGAGAAAGAGAGAGAACGAGATAGACAGACAGAGAGAGACAGAGAGAGAACAAGCAAACCAAATAAACAGGTGTTGTGTGCTTTAAAAAAAAAAAACAGCGGCTAATGCTAGCGTGTTCAAGAATAGAGAGGCATAATTAAAATGGGGCTGGATTATGAAAAACACTGTGCATGTTAATTACACCAGGTATGCTCATTGATTTGCTGTTATAATACTTAAATGTGTCATTAATAATTCATTTTCCCTTCCAGTCCCTTTTTGATTTGCCACGCACCTGTGTTGCGGATGACGTGGTGTCATACAGAATGACGGTTATTATGGACATATTATTCTCTTTGTGTGTGTGTGTGTGTGTGTGTGTGTGTGTGTGTGTGTGTGTGTGTGTGTGTGTGTGTGTGTGTGTGTGTGTGTGTGTGCGTGTGTGTGTGTGTGTGTGTGAGTGTGTGTGTCTATGTGTTTGTGTGTGTATTTTGCAGTGACACATGGTAATTTGTCCTTTATCGCCCACAAACATCGTCCGTATCACACATGAAACTGTCATAAACTCAAAGGCTGACCGGCATGGTTCGGCCGGGAGTTTGTTGGTTTTATTTTCCATGCCGGCACTATCCCAAGACCGTTGAAAACTGATAAACCTGGTCCGTCGCTGCTTCCATCCTCAGCTAAACTTGTTGACCGGATGCTACGATCCAGGTGTGGAAAAAACTCAGACAGTTCTTATGTCTGCATGCCTTCTGCCAGTCTGTTGGAAATCTGCAGTGTCCATTGTCAAATGTCAAATTATACGGTTTGAGGTCCTGGTGTCGGAACCAGCGATTCCCCCTCCCAACTGGAGGTACTTGTGCATTAAGGGTACACAGAATGTTCCCAGGGAGTTATGTAGGAAGATAAAAAAAATTGCACACGTTAGAATACAATTTTATACGCAACAATAAAACTAAAGAAATAACATGTAACTTCAACATGGCTTGTTATATTGATCTCATCCACTTCTGTCTCAGACAAGAGGTGGTTTATGACAATTCACTTTATTGGAGGAAGAGGGTGGCACCAACAGATTGGATAGGGGTTGAAGGGGGAACATCAGATAGGGATATACTCAAACATCGGGAACTGTTGACCTCACACTCTCTCCTGTCTACCTTACCCCCCAAAACCCAGGGCTCAACTAGGGACCAGCTCCCCTCCAAACCCCCAGACCCACCAATCCTCAAGGAGGCAAAGGAATGCACTCCCAACAGGACCAGTGGAGTGGAAACATAAGCGAGAACAAAACAGACTATGAAACTACAACAACAACAACAACAACAACAGCAACTGCCTCGGCCCGGGGCCCAATGAAGTTTGTCCTTGAGTTTCCACACCTGTGAGCGCTCAGCCTGCGACGGGGGCCATTTGTGAATTGGAGGGAAACGCGACATGTTTGTCCAGCGTTCGCCTCACAGGCGCGTGTGTTTATCCTCTCCGTTTTGAGGTGTTTTTCTGTGTGTGTGTGTGTGTGTGCGTGTGTTTTTTTCCCTTTTCTTCCCAGCGATTGTTTGTCTTCTCTTTGTTGGTTGGTGAAATGCTCAAATTGCGTTTCTCAGATGTCGATTCCCCGGAGGTGTGCGCTCGATGGCAGGTGTCTTGGAGAATCGCGCTAGCGAGAGGGAGATAGAGGGAAAGAGAGGGAGAGAGACAGGGAGAGAGAGGGAGAGAGACAGGGAGAGAGAGGGAGAGAGAGCGAGGGATGGAGAAGAGAAGATGGTGAGAAAGACGAGAGAGGAGAGAGAGAGGGGGGAGATGGAGGAGAGCGGGAGGAGAGAAGCGAAAGACGAGAGATTTAGATGCATTCTCTCCCACTCACTTCCACCGTCTTGGGATTGGATTTATGCGCTCACTTTGCCATAGATGCTCTTTAGCAATGTAAATGCATGCTGATGATGCTGTCCGTTTCCCCCGCGTCAATATGGCTCTCCTTTTTCCCTTTCTTCCACCAGCTACAAACTTTTTTTTCCTCAACTGTTAATTCTTTTGGCAACAGAAAAGAAACGCTTTACGAATAAAATAAATACATGTACTAGAAAATACCAAAAAGCGTCTGAAGTTAGAAATACGGTTCTCGGTAGTTTCACACAAGCAGGTAATGAGAAATTTCAGTCCCAACGGCCCTCAGAAACACAATTCAAAATCACAATTGATTGAGATGTGGCGGGATAGCAATTTGTTTGTCCTTTGCTATTAAGGACTTGTACTTTTCTATTACGGTTTGGTCGTTTATGTTTAAGTACTTGTACTGTTTTATTATGGACCTGTACTGTTCTATAAGGACTTGTGCTGTGCTATTAAGGACTTGTAGTTTACGATTAAGGACTTGTACTGTACTATTAAGGACTTGTACTTTATGATTAAGGACTTGAACTTTACTATTAAGGATTTGTACTGTACTATTAAGGATTTTTAATGTGCGATTAAGGAGTTGTACTTAACGATTAAGGACTTGTACTGTACTATTAAGGACTTGTACTGTACTATTTAGGACTTGTACTGTACTATTAAGAACTTTTACTACTGTTAAGGACAATTAGAAGTGGGTTTTACCCCAGGTTCCTTTCTCCCCTCTCCTCCACGGGGTTGAGGACTGCAGAGTAACCCACCGGAGAGACACCCTCGCGTGTGTGACGGATATTGAACTGCAAATCCGTGGCGTTGAAAGCCCCGAGGGGAGGGAGGGGGTGGGGCGGGGAGGGGGGCGGGTCTTAAGTCACGGTGCCTCGTTGACTTAAGACCAGGGAAAAAACAAATGATGTCTTAGTTGAAAGAAATATATCAAAGGATATCAACAATTACCAGTCATAAACAGCCTGGCGGGGCGGGGACGGGGGATGGGGGGGGTTAGCGAGCAGAGGGAATTAGCATGTCGAGCTGATACATATGCATGTAAAGGCGCTCCCATGGGAATAACGCGAGCCTGATTGATAGCTTTGGAATTGAAGGATGTGTAAATTTTCCCTTTTCATTCAGTGGCGGTTGGTGTGCGCTGTTGCGCCGGCTGAAATACATACAGCACTTGTTAAAAGTTTTATTTTTTTTTATCAACTTTATAATCGTTAATGCCACATCTGCTTGCTGTCTTTATGGCGCCTGTAAAACGTCATTAAATTATTACCACCAGCTGGCCTTATTGCAGAGTAACCTCTCTTATCTATTATGCTCAAAGAATACTTTTGATTTATAGGGCCTCTCAGAATAAATGATATTTTATACATATGTGTGTACAAATAAACAAGGGGAAATGGGTTTCTTTAAATAATTCATGAGAAGTACTTGGATGTACCGAGATGGAGTTACAAAATGTCATTTTGTTTTTACAGTTTTGCTGTTTTTACTTTTTAGTATTTTAAGGTAAATTGTGTTGCCAGGTCTAGTCTGTAGGGTTGAATAAAAAGTACATAACCGATATGTTGAGAAACATAACTGGCTTGTGCGTGTCTTGTTTTTAATGATTATAATGTATGTTTGACAAGTATATATTATTGTATTTGGTGTTTCTACCTCAAGTGGATTATCTTCAATACAATTTTCTGTTTAATATTTTGATATGATTTTAATTAAATTAAATACCAAATGTTAATATCTTTATATATAACACATTTTATTACATTTGATAAAAAAAAAAAAAAGATGCAGAGAAGATTCAACAACAAAATTCAGAGTAGGGCGTTCTTTCGTCCAAAAGTACTTAAAACGGAAATAAATATTGGTCATTTATTTTAGGAAATCCTTGTGCTCTTTTTTTTGGGGGGGGGGGGTCATTTGAATTCCAAAGCTTTATCAGTCAGCTCTGAAGGATTCCAGCACCACCTAATGTCAATACAGAGCTACTGAATCCCAGAGAAAACTACTGAACAAACTGTCATTCACACAAGTCGTACACAATACACACTTACACACAGATACACATGCAAAGGCGTGCACACACATGAACACACATAACCCCCCCCCACCCCCCCCCCCACACACACACACACACACACACACACAGACATGCCTTGTTAAAAGAAAAAATCCCAGTGTGTCTTCTTAAAGACCACGGCTGCTTCCACACACAGTAATACACACAGCATAATGACTGCACACACACGCACTTACACACACAAACACACACACACACACACACACACACACACACACACACACACACACACACACACACACACACACACACACACACACACACACACACACACACACACACACACACACACACACACACACAAACACACACACACACCCTCAAGCCGCAATAAGGAGCTGTTTGCATAGCTGTTTTATGTGCATCCAATGCAGGCAGTATGTTGTGATGCATCAGGGCCCTGGGTCTTGTTTGTGGTGGGGGTGCGGGAGGTAGGTAGTGGCGGTGGGTGTGGGGTGGGGGAACCCTCTTTAGGCTCTGGGCCCCCCAGGGACCCACCGCACCAGCCGACCCCCCCAACAAAACGGTCGGGGT
>NC_082392.1:11326746-11341746 GCF_031168955.1 Gadus macrocephalus
GTCCGTTTGTGAACAGAAGTCCAACTACATACATAAGGCCACAGATCCCTCAACACACAAACACACAACCTAGAGATAGGTAGGCAGCTAACGTCAAAAATAGAAACATAGCAGAAGTCACAACGTAATAAGCTTATCTTTTGACAGAGTGAAACACAAATTCAGTAATGGGATGAAGAAAACATCATTAATTATTGTCGAGTTCATACGGTGACAGAGGTGTCGGTGTTAACATACATGCACACATTTTGATACATTGTCTTGGTCCACAATTGTCGGTACACACGCGCGCGGGCGCACACACACACACACACACACACACACACACACACACACACACACACACACACACACACACACACATCCCATCACTTCTAGATCACTGACTTCTCACCTCTCTATTTTATTTCTGTGGCACTGCCATCGAGTCATCTATCTACATCTATTATTTAGCGAGAAGGAGCACACACACACCTACACACACACACACACACACACACACACACACACACACACACACACACACACACACACACACACACACACACACACACACACACACACACACACACACACACACACACCACATGTTGATGGGTATCAAGTTCACCAGTTGTGTGATAAACTGGGGACGGGGATTTTGCAGCTGTAAATGCTCGTAAGTGTCTGATGTGGCGGACAGGTGCGAACACTATGAATCTCGTAAGATGGCTGCAAGAGTGTTGTCGTCTCGCTATGGGCTAGCCACTAGGGGTATCACACGTTCTTTTTAAAAACACTTAAATCTTCAGAACAGTGAGCATACATCCTGCCACAAACTTACAAAATAAATGCCCAAGTTTCCATGCTTCTGAGGCTTCTAATTGCTAGCGAGAGCCAAATCAATAATCTTTCACAGGCTTTTGACTGCCTGATGTGTGTTATGATAAGATAGAATGGATGTTGAAAGGCAGTAGAGTTCATTGTGCCCCCCCCCCCCCCCCCCTGCTTCCCATTCCTAACATACAGTTGGCGGGTAAGTGGAGTTCATTGGGTGTTAGTAACGTCTTGGCGTCTATTTCCGTGGCTCACAGGCGTGATTACCGCCCAATCAGATGACACGATGTGGTGTATTCATTAACAGGGATCAAGCTGTTTCCTGGTAGTGTTACAACTCTCTGTTTCTCAGTGTTCCCTCACACCTTTACCGAGGTCCAACCGACGTCACCCACACAGTCCGGCTCTTTGTCTCAACAAACCACCCTGCACTGGCCGGCTGGTTTCAGGGTTAAGTTCACAGAAGGGTCAGATGCTTTCCCTCCAAACAGCCGAATGCTTTGTTAGTTTGTCTGAATACTCTGAGATGTTGTTTAACTGTTTGATTTAATAAAAGTGTTAATATAGCCGCATGACTATTTTGAGAACATTGGAGTCATCTGTGCACTGATCGTAATATAATTAAATAATATGTCCTAATGTTTCTTTTTGATTAGCAGGCTCATCTGGAAGCTGAAACGGTTCAGTTACCGTCTCCCAGAATAGGCTTCATTTTTCCTGCTCTTCTTGTCCTTTTTCCTCTCACCACCCAAAAAACATCAGCTCTCCAAACCTGGCTGTAGGAACTGGAGCATGACGGCAACATTTCAACATGGAATAACAGCAGTTCTTTTTTTCTGGCGGTTTCAGACACCTTGCTCTGTTCAGGAAAACAAAGGCGGGCGTTTTCACCGGCGATAACGGAGCGAACAGAAAGCATCTCTTTGTCGTGTGCGCGAACCTGTGTTTGCCTTTGTTTCTATTTGTCTCTATTTTAGGTGGGTGGTGTAGGGGGGTGGAGGGAGGTGGAGGGAGGCGGAGGCAGGACAGAATAGGATGAAATATTTTTAAACTCTAATTACCTGGCGAGGGTCCGACACACAGGGATTAATGGGTGATGGAGGAAACATCGGCCCAACAGCAGAGCTCTAAGGTGAGGCGGAACGGGAGGGAGGCTTTGAGGAGAGGGGTGGGTTGTGGTGGTGGTGGTGGTGGTGGTGGTGGTGGTGGTGGTGGTGGGGTTAGACTGGCAGGATTCTGATTGTGAATGTCTTTTCTTTTTCCAACCAACAAGACAGTGTTTCATGCCAAGGCCGTCACAAATGTGCATACAGCCCCCCTGTCTCTCACACACACAAACGCACACAGACACACACAGATACACGCAGACACACACACACTAAGCCCACTGTTTCCAAATCCATTTGGCGAAAATCGTGGGTTTCCTTGCCCCGCTGAAACAATAATGTTGGGCTTGTTTGTGGAGTTGTTTTTTTCTAACCTTCTACTCTGTGTTCACCTTCATTTGTTACACCCGTTGATTTCCTCAGTTAACAGTCGCATGGCCAACCCATGTTTTGCGTGCAGTTATGTCCCCTTATAGACAAGACACTGAGGACAGTGTCCTGTCTTCATAGAGAGGGAATGACAGGTAGTAGGTAGCAATCCATCTCATAGTGATAAAAAAAAAAAGTATCTATTTTTGTTTAAAGAAATAGCCGTTTCAGCTGTAAAGGCTTCGAACGATTCCCAACCATTTGAAGCTGCCGAAGTTTAGACTTGAGAGTTGTAAACAAAAAAAAACGCCTCCCCTCCCTCTCCCCTACTACGCTTCTCCGCCATTGAATAGTGTTGCATTTCATTGGTTAAATTTGATCGGGGAGCAGTCTAAAATCGGAATTCTCTCGTATAGACGCAGGCGTAATCAACTCCAAGTAAGCATTTCATTCACTGATAGCCGATTGATGGCTAGTCCATTTCTAAAAAACAACCTGACAATTACCTTAAGTATTACCCAGAGCACCTTTAATCCAGAACAAGGGCATGACCCCTGGCCCAACAGAACAGGTTGTTCTTGTTGGGCCGACATCACCACACTAGTACGGTATGGTACCCTCCGCATCGGGACCTCTGTCCAGCACCTCAAACCCAACAGTGTCCCGGGGTCACCTGGGCACTACAGAGAGTGGTGTGCACTAGCAGCCTCGCAGAGGGCCTGTCACTATGTGTGTAATAAAACAGAGATCAGAGTCTAAAACAGCCTGGGGTGAAGCAGCACACCACAGCCTCCTCTCTGAGGAGGTAAGAAACCTCTGGATAATGTCCTAGAGCTGCTTCCGTTGACAGCCAGATCACAAGGTTTAAATCTGGTTCTGATTCAACCATAGATCTTTTTATTATGTTTTTATTGTTTTTTTCCTTTTTTTGTAAGGGTTTTTTACAATTTAGTTATTTAGAGGACTTTTATCAGAGGCAATCTATATATTGAATTGAATGTCATCAATATCAATGTCGTTTCTGCAGGTAGTTGGCGGATGATGGGGTTAGAAGCCAAGAATAGTTCAGCTGGGGGCAGGGGTGGACTGGCCATCTGGCATACCGGGCATCGTCCCGGTGAGCCGTTGACCCAATGTGGGCCGGTCCGGTCCGCTATGTTTTCTTTTTTCCTCTCTCTCTAAATTCTCTCCAATTGGGACGGCCAATGGGCTACACAGAGCTAGCAGTGTGTTGCCAGCATCGACGCATATTATTGGTCTATGTTTGTCATTGTCAATCAATCATGGGCTGACTGGCTCAGAGAGCCCTGACAGTGCTGTCAATCACAACACAAACCAGGGTGGGCGGGACCTCATGGCATGGGCCGGAGTCGCGGGAGCCGGTACGGAGCTGAAAACGCCCGGGTGGTGCTGAAAAACGGCGACTTAAGCCTCTGGAGATGGAAGTTAAATGTTCAAAATTGACAGACCTATTTGGTGCCGGGGTCCACACCCCAGCAGGTGCTGCTGCGCCAGGAGACGAGCGAGTGGAGGCATATATGCTAAGTAACGTTAGCCTGGGGCTAGCTAGGCTACATTTTGAGACCTAGTAGAAAAGTAGAAAACGGTTTTACATTGAATGTGATGTGACCTAATTAACTGCATACTTGTGACAACATATTAGCCCAGAGTTGAAGGGCTGTGACTGTTGGTAGTTGTGGTTGATTTTGTTTAAATAGGCCGAATTGTGATATTATTGGTTATTATTGTTCAGATGATTTGGCTAAGCTAGCTAACAGCTGCTAACGTTAGCAGTCTCTTGTTGCCATAGCAACAGTAAACATTGACATGGACTAATGAGCTGTAAATAGAGATGCAGAATCAAGCTGTATTGTAAATACAGATGTGACACTTTGAATTTTAGCACAAAATACAAGTAAACCTATTGGAAATAATTTGTTTAATTTGCAATATTTGCTATTTGACAATTGGTTATTCATAAATGTCTCTTTATATTCTCTGCTACCATCATCTCCTGTCAAACAGGTTTTCCTCACCTGCTAGAAGTTATTCTATGATAAGAGAGAGAGAGAGGGAGGAGAGAGAGAGAGAGAGAGAGAGAGAGAGAGAGAGAGAGAGAGAGAGAGAGAGAGAGAGAGAGAGAGCTTCTCTTGACTTTGTGAGTTTATTATGCAACTTGTTTTGCCTGTTTCCCTATTTCCTGGTTGAAGATTTTCACATTGATTTTAATTAACACAGACTAATAACTGCAAGAGAGGATTTAGCGTTGGATCATGTGTGATATTTAACAAAGGTTTTGTAGTAGATATGGCGGGTGGAGATGCAGCAACCACAGGATACTTCCTGTTCGGGTTTCACACCTTTCTTGTCAGCAGCACAAGAAACACAAACTTAAAAAACAAAAAACGGTACTATTATTCGGATATACAGGGTTCTTCCCGTTCGTCTCGTCCCACCCCTAGTGCTAATAATGTAGTGGGCTGGTCTGGAGAGAAAATGCCAGGGCTGAATTTTTCTCCCTGTCCACCCCTGGCTGGGGGTCAAACATCCTAGTAACTATGGTATCCGGCCTCACTTTGCCTATTTCCTTGTTTCATCGACTGTCACATGATTTTCAACTCTTGACCTGTGAGCTGACTGATGTTCCATCAAGCCTCCCCGACCCAACCGTCTTTACGGATGTCTCTCAACGGCTCCACGCTTCCGCCTAAAAATATACCTTGACGGTGACACTGTTTAACTTAATCCATCATCCAATGTACTGAGACAAAGAGGGAAGACGAGAGCTGCCAACAGATGAACAGACCCTGAGTAAAAGCAGATGAATGGATTGAAAGGTAGATAGATACAATAGATGGTTAAATAGTTGCAAATTTCTTTGGGATCTTAATGGAAACACATATGTTGTGACTGTTAGCAACAAGCAGCGTCTTTCCCACCGTGCCGGTTGGCGGTTTGAACGTGGCTAATTATGTTCGTTGTTTCCCCGAATGTCATTACCCAGATGAATGCTGAATTAAGTGCTGCTTGTTAAAGTAACTTCCAGAAGTGGCTTTGATTGAATTAGTGCCATCTAACCTATAGCCCTGAGATAATTATTTTTCCTCCAGGATCCACGCACCTGTCTCCATTCTTTACAAATATGACAAAATGTTGCTAAGCTATAACTACCATACAGAAATAGCTGTTTCACTTAAACCAATACGTTTTTGATTGCACAATCCCAATTGAATGTGTATTAACTTTGCTCTTTAGACTTTCTCCCTTATTTTTCCCTCTCTTTGCGATCTCAGCAATATTGTGTAGCAGGATAAATATTTGTGATATATTTCTGGCCATAAAACAGACTTTCTCCTAACAGGCGGCAACGATCCACCTTCTCTAATTATTACAGCAATCATAAAAACCTTCGGATAAAAGCAAAACAGTTAAATAAAAAAAAAGGAAACAAAGGAAATAAAAAGATTTGACAAAGACACAAGACATTGTTCTGATTAACAGCCCAGCGATGATTACTGCAGTTGATTTGGTTTTTTTTCTTGCTAACACACGTACAAAACACGCAAGAGAAGTGGGGGTAAAACTAACAACACGATAGTTACTGTGTGATCCATTACATTATCCCGTGTTTTATTTAGCCCAAAACGTTGCACTCGGTTGATCACGACCAAGATATGAAAAGTGACAAATTGCTTTGTTGAAGACGAGAGATATTGTCTGATGAAATTAGACAACACTGTTTTGAATGTCTTTTCCAAACTTGGTATGAGACAGGACGGCAACCTTGTGTGCCCTCTATCGCTGATAAGATCACAACCTCAACCTCAAGGTGAACACAGTAAACAAACATCTGCACAGGTCGCTTCACTCCAAGTCCATGTATCACCACCGTCTAACGACATGCTTTCATCCGAAGGCTTTCTCCCCTTGAAGTCACTATATGTATTTTGAGGCAGGTATGGGTTATGGCATCTTGCTCAAGGCTGCCTACGGACAGAGTGAGGACATCAGGGACTTGAACTCAGTGTATTCTGGCTTTGTAGTGGCGCCCCAAAACCACAACCCCGTGGTGGACAATTTCCTGGCCCCAACAGGTCTTTAATCAAATGACATCATCTTTAAAGAGAGGCGACAGGTGAACGTGTCACGTCGAATCAGTGTGGGAGGCAATGAGTGGTGTATCTCGCTGGGAAGTCACGCTCCGCACCATTATTTCATCATCTACTGTCGTATCCACACGCACATTCGTTTTGACATATTTGTTTGTTTGACATGATCGAACAAGAGCACTTTGCCTCTCATCTCTCCCACCTCCACCTCACATCTCCTCCTCCTCCTCCACCACCTCCTCCTCCTCAATTATGGGAGGAATATTAACATCTGTTAGGCAGACATCAGGAGAAGCCAGCCGTGACTGAGCGGTCCCTTGTTTAGTCATTTGTGGCTAAGGATGTCATTATTTCGGGATTTATGATCAACAAGATGCAAAATGAGTTTTTCTACGAGTTTCACCTAGCGATTATTTATTTGGCGTTTTTCACGACAACAAAGTTTCCTGACTATCCAATTAATGTTGATGATGAATGGCCGTCCCAGCGCTTTGTCTGGAAAGAATAAGATGGTTCTAATCTGCCATTGAGTGTTCTTTTTATGTCGAGCACAATCTGATGGGCTTGTTGTTCCTAAGTGGGGGTGATTGATAAAGTTGTACTTGGAATAACAAAGATGCAGCCCTGTGAGAGTGAGGGGACATTTAATGTGCACTAAAGACTGAAAAGTGAGCAAATAGAAGGGAAGGCCTTGTGTATTCAAATGCATACAGATACACACATGTACAGGTAATCGCACAAATGAACACGCACTTACAAACTCACTGATACAGGCATACATACACACGCACAAACATACACACACATATGCAGACACACATACACAAAGACTAACACATACACACATATGCATCCACAAATAACAAATATACCCACACACAACTACAAATACACACTAACACACACACTTATATGCATACAAAAAGACAGACATACATAAACACACACAAGCATACACCTTACGCATACACTAACACACACACAAGGACTACCGCACATCTGATCTTGAGCAAACCTCTTCTGACATTGTCCTCATACCCTGGGGCAGCCCTCAGGACCCTGCCTCCAACCATCTTCATCTTAACCATCATCGTCATCGCCATCGTCTTCTTCTGTTTTGTCCTACCCCTCACTGACGACAGAGGCCTCCTGTGAGCCAGGTCTGTCCGAGATTAAACTAAAGTTGTTATGTGCTATGAAAGCTAAACATTTATAGGGAAATCGTTTTTTCTGAAGATATTGCAGGGTATGTTCAGGTCTCGGTGATAACTTCTGGCGATAAAGACGGTAAAATGACAAAAATGTTAGAATAAATGCCCTTGCAGTAAAATAGAATATAAGGTGGCAAAATAAAGCCACTGAATAAAAATACAAAGCTCTATGGTCGAGGGAAGTGAGACATATGGATACAGAGAGAGAGAGAGAGAGAGAGAGAGAGAGAGAGAGAGAGAGAGAGAGAGAGAGAGAGAGAGAGAGTGACATCAATATGCAAATAGTGAGTGAATTAGATATACCAATAGAGAGGGAAAGAAAAAGTCATAAAGATGCGTAGAGGACAGAGAGAGAGTTAGAGTGAGTGAGATACACATAGAGAGTCGCATAGAGATATATATAGAGGGAAAGAGAGTGTGTGTGGGGGGGGACTGCAGAGAGTACCATCTGGTGTCAGTGTGTGGCGTTGTTCGCTGTGACCAATCGTGTTATTAGATGATTGAATAATTAGAGGCAGGATCACGGCTACCCACAAAGCACGGCATTCTGGGACTTCACTTCCCTGACCCGTATCTGGCTCCCAGAGGACCTGAAAACAAACATTATTTTTGAGCTTGGTCGATTTGAAACAGAGTAAAGTAGATTCAAACACAGAGTACAGTTGATTCAAAACAGAATAAAGTGGATTCAAACACAGCGTTTAGTGGATTAAAAACAGAGTTAAGTGGACGTAAAACAAACACAGAGAAAGAACTTAAAGTGTACTAAGTATAAGTAAAGAGCACCACATTTCTGAGTGCACTTACATAATAAGTCCTTCTCTTTTTTACCACCCTCAATGATAATCTGTTAGTTTATTAAGTAGGGCCAGTTAGACTGAAGACATTGGGGATCAAACGTAATACCTTTAGGCTGAGATTCAAACACAGAAGCTGAGAGGGAAACGGAAAATACAACAAAGACCCATGATAGCATCTCTGTGCTCATTTTACCCTGCGCCTCTCTGGTCCAGTACAGAGCATGGATGGTGAATTTCGCAGAAGAACTGTTAGTTTCTTCTCGACTGTTTGTGGTTAGACCTGGAGTTTTTTTCAACATGATGCACCTGCAACACAACACAAGAGACAACACAAACAAAATGAGAAGGAACACACAGGAAATAAAACAACCTTTGTATCGTTTAATTTGAAGTGGGTGCCAACGGAAGCTGATGTGAAAGTGATTCGCAGCAAGGTTGCAGCAACGCCTCTTCTGTGAGATTGCATACATCGGACGGAAGTTTGTGGTGTGTTCGGCAGATGCGTACTATGCACTTTGCTTTCGTTCACATGGGTCCATCTGAGTCTCGTTCTCAGAATCTGAAAACAAAATAGTCCAAACTGTATTTCTTGTTTCTTAATTGGCCATTGTTTCCTCAATTGCGCTTAAGTTATAGCGCACTGTTGTGGCCTTATAACCTTTAAAAGGGTTTGGATGTATGAAGCCCTCTGGGCCTGCTTGCCGATGTATTACACAACATAAATAAAGTTCAAGTTACAGACAATAGTTGTGAAAACAGTTACAACCATTTGCTCCCATTGTCACCTAAGCTATGCTCCAACTCTACTGTATGTTGAACACCCTGGAAGACCCTACTGTACAGTGAATTCAACACCCATTACTAATACTAGAATTCAAGTCCTGATGAACTTTGCCAGTCGAACGAAGCACATTATCAAAATGTCAAGTACCTATTTAATATGCTTTATTATATAAGAAAGAGCAGAAAATGTCCTATTAGCTTCTGCCAGTCCGGTCCAGGTCAAAAGGTCACTGACACTCAGCTAAAAGCGTGTGTTTCCAAGTACATGAAATGCCAAACCATCATAGCCTCGATCGTCATAACTCTTAACATATACATTTTAAAACAGGTAAACACATCTTCATAAAATCATCAACGCTTGGACGATGACAGGTCGTTTCGGGAATAAGTCGCTTACATCCAGGTCACGGCAGGTTCGGCTTTTTTATCGCATTAAATCCTTTTTTATCGCAGCGTCTTGCTGTGAACAGAGAATTGAAGTGCCGGTTCTAATGTGCTCCAGCGCGGCGCGCCGGCGGCCCTGAGGCGCTCCTGACAGCCCCTCCGACTCCTCGGAGCCAGGGGTGACGGCTTCCGGAGCCTCTTGTTCAGCTGATTTATGTGGATGGCACAGATGTTGCCCCCATCCACATTTTTCATTCAATTACTGCATCTATCTGGCTGTTTTAATTACCCCCGTGAACAGTCCCCCAACCCCTCTCCACAGCCAATAATACTCCACCGGCGGCACGCGAGCACAAGCGTCCGTGCTCTCGTCAGGTATGGCTTCCCGTCTCGTCCTCTTCACCTGCACTCTCCTGAAGCAGCCGCTGATTTCAGGTAGCGGGCTCCGCTGTTGAAAACAAAGTTTGGGGCATCTTTTGATAAGACAGGGATAGTTAGGCAGACAGGCTGCCTGGGAAGTTGAGGATTTCAATGTTATAATGGCGTTTGATTTTATGCACTGATGTTTGGGCTTGTTTCCCAAGTGTCTTCTTACTATAGGTGGTAGCAGGACTTCGTCATGTTACATTTTTTTATTTAAAAATATTTTACAAATAATATCAAACAATATTTCCATCTTAATATCTTATATCTTACTTATTATCTATTACGGTATGTTTAACCACTTCACAGGTAACTTCAGTATATTGATATTGTTAAGTATAGTGTGTATAATGATTGTCAATGCATTCCTGATTTTTAATGCCCTCTTTGGATGACTTACCCAGCTCTTGCTGCCTCATCAGTAGAGCGGCCAACATACTGAAACACCGCCCTGGACATCATCTGCTGGACCTGCTGCCCTCTGGTAGACGCTACAGCTCCATCAAATTAGGGATAGACAGCTTGTTCTCAACAGCCATACCAGAACCGAACATTGCCCAACACTGACTGTCTGGGACCTGGGTGACTATGTGTACTACAGCTACGCTGATAGAACAGGGCTCAGATATATGTATACCCCTAACAGCGCTCCTTGTATATAAGTACACTGCAATGCAATTCTATTTCAGTATCCAGAAATGTAATATCTCTGCTGCTATCGAAATGTTTTATTGTTTTCCATATTTATGTTCTTTAGGTAACAGCAGTATCTGTTTGCATCTAGTTTGAATTTTATTCATATTATGCTGTTTGATAGGTGTGAACGCTTGATTGCGCTGTCGTCTTTGCACTGACAGTAGAGGAATTCTAATACAAACACTGGGTTCAGCATTTCATATCAGTTCCTCCCTGGTATATTGAGGCCCACTGATGGCTTGAAATACACTTTACAGAACTTGTTTACTTTGAAGACGCGACCGAACAGGGCTCGATCCCCAGAGGGGCTGTGTCTCTCTGGTCCTTGGACATCAACGGGAGGCTGGGGGGCGATGGGAGCCCCACTCCTCTCAGGTCTCAGAGTGGATCGGAGGAGCATAATAAGAAAAGTGTGCTTTCTGAGTGGTTCAGAGGGCTGTCACGGTGCTCTTGTTCACGCCACCGGCACCAAGCGGACGCCTCTTCTCTCAAGATCCCCTCTCAATGGGCCTTTGGTACGAGCCTGGCCCCGCAACACACCTGCTCTTTCTCTCTACCAGATCTCTCTCTCTCTCTCGCTATCTCTTCTCGGTATAACTCTCCCTCCCCATCGCTGTTTAAACCGGCTCTCTCACTTCCTCTCACTCTTAGATGCTCTCTCTCTACCATCTCTCTACCAATCTCTACTTACCCTCTCACTCTATCCGCTTCCCCCTCCTCACTGTACATGCTCCCCCTTTTCTATCCCCCTCTTCACTCTACCTGCTCTCTCTCTCTCTGTCTATCCATCTCTTCCTAGCTTTATCTCTCTCTCTCTCCAAAATATATTCGATCTAATTTCCTATTTGTTCTTGCTGTCTGTCTCTTCAAACTCCACTCTTTCTCTATCTCCCTGGCTGCTCTTAACTCCCTCCCTCTCTGTCTCCCTTATCCCTCAATCTCTCCCTATTCTCTCTCTCACCCCCTCCCTCCCCCCTCTCTCTCCCTAGCTCTTTTGTTTCCTCCTCTTAAGTGTGTGAGCTCCTCCTCATCACACTTCATGCATTTTTATTTCCATCTGGAGAAAATAACGAGAGCTAACAAGCTACTCGCCATGATGAACTACTCCACCAACGCCACCTCCACCACCACCACCTCCAGCACCACCAGCACCAGCACCACCATAATAACTCCACCACCACCTCCACCACCACCACCACAACAACCATCACAACTCCAACGCAAAACGCAACAACTGCACCATCACCTCCACCACCACTAACAACTCCAACATCACCAGAACAACTCCAGCAACATTAGGAAACCTCCTCCACTACCACTGCAAGAACACCTCCTCCCCCACTAGGAAACCTCCTCCACCAACAGTGCCAGAACAAGTGTGTGTGTGTGTGTGTGTGTGTGTCTGTGTGTGTGTGTGTGTGTGTGTGTGTGTGTGTGTGTGTGTGTGTGTGTGTGTGTGTGTGTGTGTGTGTGTGTGTGTGTGTGTGTGTGTGTGTGCGTGCGTGCGTGTGTGTGTGTGCATGTGATGATAGGTAGCAGACGATGGCTGACATTTTGTCTCAGGAAACATTCGGGCAAGACGCTTGCAGGAAAAAGTACACACACACGTACGCACACACACACACGCACGCACACACACACACACACACACACACTAATGCAATTCATACTTGCATTCACGCACACGCTTACTGGTACGCACTTTTGCACCCCCACACACACACACACAGAGACACACACAGAAACACAGACCTAGACACAAAACATACACACACCCACACACACACACCATAAGCAGACACTCACCACTAGCAGGCTGTTCTGAGACTATCTGCACCCACACACAGTGTTTGCTTGTGTGTGTGTGTGTGTGTGTTTTGTGTGTTTGTGTGTGTCTGTGTGTGTGCATGCATGCATGTGTTTGTGCGTGCGTAAGGGGTATGTGTGTGTGTGTGTGTGTGTGTGTGTGTGTGTGTGTGTGTGCATGTGTGTATGCGTGCGTGCACGCGTGCGTGTGTGTGTGTGTGTCTGCGTGTGTGTGTGTGCTTGTGTGTGTGTGTTTGTGTGTGTATGTGTGTGTGCATGCGTGCATGTGTGCCTGTGTGTTTGTGTATGTACGTGTGTGTGCCCATGTGCATGCGTGTGTGTGTGTGTGTGTGCGTGTGTGTGTTCGAGCCTGCGTGTGCGTGTGTGTGTGTGTGTGTGAGTCTCGGTGGGGAGTGCAAGGTGAGCAGAACCTGAGCGTGTCACGGCAGCTCGCGCCTGACAGACATAAGTACATGCTAATGGCAGCGCGGCGACAGAGACGCGTCCCTACGCCATATGGCTAATTGCCACAACAATATCCTCTGTGTTATTAATCACGTTTTCATAGCGTGCCATGATAATTGGAATAATTAGAGGGGGAGCAGGCGCTGGGAAGCCCCTTACACGCCACCCCACCACCCGGCCCTGCAGGAAACATGTCACACTGTCCTCTCTCCCTTCCTCTGGTTCCTATCTGACCTCACTTCCTATGTCCTACCTTCCTGGGCTCCTCGTTCCTACCTGTCCTTAATTGCTCCATCCTTCCTTTGCTGCCTCTCTTCCTCCTTATTTTCTTGTCCTTTTTCCACCTCTCCCTTACTTCCTCTCTCCTTTATCCATCAGTTCACTATCCTTCCCTCGCCTCTTCTTTTCTATCCTTCCTCGTTTCCTAAATTCTGTTTTTCCTTCCATCATCTTTCCGACACCTTTTCTGCTCTATCATTCCTCTTTTGGTTTTTCTTACCTCTCCTCTGTCCTAACTGCCCTTTCCTCCTCCGTTCATTCCTCCTGTTATTCTCTTAGTTATCTTCTCTCCCGTCCTCTCTTCTTGCTTCACCTCCTCCCTCCTATATCATTCCTCATCTCCTCTGTCCTATCCCAGCTGTCTCTTGTCGTTACATTTCCTCTCACTTTCCGTTCCATTTCTCTCTCTCACTCCCTCTCTGTTCATTTTCCTCATCCCTCCCTCCCTGGGCCTTCTTTAGCGAGCTAATTTCTCTCAAGCGCCACATTTCCCCATCTTGTGAACAGTTTTGCGGTGAAAAATGGAGTAGGTAATTAATGAAAACACTGACTTGACTGCCGTGGGGAATTTGGCTGTGTGTAACCGAGTGTGTGCTAGCAATGGATGTGTGCTAGCAGTGAGTGTACTCAAGCAATGAGTATCTGCTGGCGCTGAATGTGCTAGCAGTGAGCATGTGCTAGCACTAAGTGTGCTAGCATTCAGTGCACACTCGCCATGGGTGTGTGCTATCGATGGCCGTATAGCAAAGGTGAGTGCCTGCTTGTGGTTAGGGTGTGCTAGTGGTGATTGTGTGCTAGACATGTATGCTAACAATGAGCACGTTATTAGGGTGTCAAGTGGGGCAAAGTTTTGGAGTTCAACTTCTGTTGAGCTAAGTTTATGTTCATGCTTAGACCTAAAAAAGCTCAATCCAGAAGTCCTTTAAAATAAGTTTAGGTAGCTATAAACAGCAATAATGAAAGTCTATCGCAAAGAACGTTTGAGTGAAATAAACAATATTTTTTGTTTGGAATGGGACTATTATCGAGGTGTCCTAAAGTGTTTTTAATGTTGTTAGCTGCTAATGATGGATTTGCCAGTCAAAGTACGTGTGACTAAAATAAGTTTTATAAAACACAATATATATTTAAATAGGTGTTAAGCATAAATACACAGCATGTGTAAATTGACATTTATCACATCCAATTATAACAGAAAAACATTACAACTGTTTCAACAGACTTCTTGCGCTATTGGAAACACTAATGTAGAAATTAATGTAGAAATGACATTAATGTAGAAATGATCTTAAAATCCTGTGATTAATTCAACTTTTTCTTGCCAGCTACATCGTGTGGTTTGTAGAACAGCAAAAGAACGACTACTGAATCAACAAGAATGTACAAGAAAAAAATTTACGTCAGCAAGAAAACAAATGAATCACCTGTGGGTGACGTATAAAAAATAAAGCAAATAAAAACATGTGACATCACAGGCTGGTATTTTTAGTGGTAGTTACATCACGCCATTTAAACTCGATGAGCAGCCTCTAACCAGCTCCGTTTTATTGTGCTTGTGAAGTGTGTGATCTACGACACTGAGCAGTGATCTACCACTCAGCCCATAAATCTCCCTATGTACCCCTCTCTAAAGCCTCCAGGCTCACCCTCCTTCAGCGCCCAACACTTTCCTCTCCGACAGCAAGTCAAGGAAACCGATGCCCCACCCGGCTACCGCTTCCATCCATTACGGCCGCTAGGTCAATAAGACCTA
>NC_082392.1:11346746-11429246 GCF_031168955.1 Gadus macrocephalus
AGAGAGAGAGAGAGAGAGAGAGAGAGAGAGAGAGAGAGAGAGAGAGGGGTGCTACCAGAGCCACTTCGGCTATGAATAATAGCAGAAGATGAATAACCACACTACCCCTCTCTCATCCACTCAATCCATGCTCTATGTCTGTTGCACTTCCACTGTAGAGGAGAGGAGAGGGAGAAGATAGAGTGATGGATCGGCAAACACAAATTGACATGGAATGATTAATAGAAAAATGAAGAACAATTTGAGCGGTGTGGAGAGGGGGGAGAGAGAGAAAGAGAGAGAGAAAGGGGGAGAGGTGGTTGGGGATCAACATATGCACAGTATGAACTCGGGTTAGTGACACACGGATGTTGAAATTCAGTTTGTTTGACAGATTATCAGTGTGTACAAAGCTCCGGCACTATAAAAGACCCCATTGAACGAAAGACGGAGCAACGCTTCACACGTGCGCGACCTCGCCTCCCCTCCCCTCCTCTCCTCTCCACTCTCGCGCATTGATTGATCTCGGCGTCGGCGCGCCGGGGTGATTGATTGGACCACTCGCACGACATCATCCCGCTAACTAGTCGTTGCCGCGCGCCACATTCGTCTTTTTGCTGCCATTGATCTCTTGTGTTTATGAAATGTTCAATTTCCACCGCTACGCCACTAACGCACTTCATTAGCTAGCAGGAGATTTATGGGTCGGTGTCTTCTCTCTCTCTCTCTCCCTCTTTTATTTTTCTTTGGCTATAAAAGAGAGAGAGAGAGAGAGAGAGAGAGAGAGAGAGAGAGAGAGAGAGAGAGAGAGAGAGAGAGAGAGAGAGAGAGAGAGAGGGAGAGAGAGAGTGGGAAAAAGAGAGAGATTGAGAGGGTGTGGGGGGGGGTTGACAGAGAATGGATGGAGAGATAGAAGGAAAGATGTAGTGGGAGAGAGAGTGACAGAGGAAGAGCTAGCAGGATAGGGAGAGGGATAGAGAGAGGGGGTGACAGAGAGCGGGGAGAGATAGTGACAGAGGGAGAGCGAGCGGGAGAGGGAGACAGGAGGAAGCATAGAGACAGAGAGAAAGAGAGGAGTTACAGAGATAGAGAAACAGAGTGAGGGAGAGGGAGAGAGAACGGGAGGAGAGTGACAAGAAGAAGAGTGAGTGGGGGAGATAGAAGGAGGGACAGATGTGTAAGAGGAGATAATGTCTGAAAGAAGAAGAGTGTAGGCAGCGGCAGGAGATGTTTAACACAGCGCTACAGCGAAAATACGCTCACCTTGTTGCTAACTAGCAGAGCGCTAAGTGGATGCCGGTCCCACACTCCTTTCTCGCTAAACACACTGACATACACAGGCGCACAACTTTGACTTGACGTGGGCAAAGTTTTGGTCGAATGATATTTGCCAATCCGACAACAATTTGTAATCCCTCTCCTGGTACCTGAACACAGAGCGTGCCCAACAGTTGTGACATCACAAAAAAGTTGTGACATCACAAAAAAGATGAAGGCCCATCTGAGGTCCTCAAGCTAGCCTTTCCCAGGTGGTTGTGTACACTCATACACTGGCAACTTAACTAAGCATGCAAAATGGATGCAGGAAAAAAAGACATCTGATCAATGTTTTTGTGTCAGTCAAGACATAGTGTCTAAAAATGTGTGTGGGTGTGTATGGGTGTGTTTGTGAGAAAGCCTGAGTATATGTGTTTGTCAGTGTGTGTCTGTGAGTGCGTTAATGAAAGGGTGTGTCAGTCTATCTGTGTTTGTGTGCGTGTGCAACAGTATGTACTCAATATGCTTGAATGAGTTTGAGAGGGAGTGTGTCTGTCTGTCTGTCCGTCCGTCCGTCCGTCCGTCCGTCCGTCCGTCCGTCCGTCCGTCCGTCCGTCCGTCCATCCGTGCGTGCGTGTGTGTGATACCTGAACAGGGACAACAGTGTTTTGGTCTGTGTAGTTGGATGAGAATCTGTTTTGGTCCATGCATGTGTGTGTGGTACCTGAGCAGGGATAACAGTGTTCTGGTCTGTGTAGCAGGATGCTGGTGTGCTGTAGTCCCTGCGAGGCTGTGGTTGTGTGCGTGGGGCTGCTGCTTCCTGCTGGGACAGTAATTGATGTGATCAAGACTGTGAAAGGATCGCTCTGCCACTGTGGTGTCACATGTCACTCTTCATCTCACTCCTCAGATACCATGCGCATAGCCCTGAACTTGTTAGCGCTGCAAAAAACTCCACTGAAAACACACGTTTTGTTATTTATTTAAATAAGTAACGCACTCAGAAGCAGAATACAAAAACGGACACATCATTATCTTTCATAGGCCTACATCTATCATGCTGTAACAGTTATTTAAACATGATCACTAATATCCAAACTTTTATTGCATGATTAAAAACTTCTCAGTGAGTGCTTTTTCTCTGTATTCTTTCTACATTTAACCATAGAAATCTAGTACAGTCATTACTCCCACGATATTAAGACCCCAGACATACAATTCATCAAAATGTTTGCATCATTATACATAACGTGAGCAACAGTGCTTGCTCATTAAGTTTTCTAATGAATGGGGTTCAAAATCTTTTCAATAGATGTTAAATGTTCTCCACATATTGAAATCTAAAAATCTGTTTAGAACTAAACAAATAATAACATTATCTTACTAGACAATTATTATTATTTTCGAACCTCCATACTTGCTTTACAAGATGAAGAATTATAACTCGACTTTCTTTTTAAATTATTCAAAATCTAGCAACCACCTAGAACACCTAGAACAGGCAACAACCTAGCAGCTAACCAGAACACCCTAGCAACCACCTAGAACAACCACCAATAAAATCCTAGCAACCACCCAAATACATCATAAAAATCCCACAGATCGCCATAGAAACCACCCAGAACATCATCCTTGAAACATTAGGTGCGTTTCCATCCCCCTGATTTTATGGGAACTTTGAAGCATCGAATCAGTAAACGGTGATGGAAACACCAAAATTCGCATAAAAATCCTCTAATTCGCAAAAAGGTTTATCCGCTCGCTTGAGGTGGTTTTTGAGAAATGCGAAAGAGAGTAAATTAGCAAAATGGGAGATGGAAATACACTTTTCGAAACAGCTGTGACGTAGCGAACTTTGAACACACAGGACTGACAGTCTTTCCGATTTCCGCATAACGACCGGCCATAGCAACCCTGCCGACATCAACGTGTAACGTCATCCCCCTATTCCACTCCAACCACTTGATGGAAACGCACCTAATTCAAATTACTTTTTTGCGAACTTTCTAAAGATTCGCATCACCTTTTATAGGTGGAAACGCAGCTATTGTAGCACACCCTTAGACCAAATAGAACACAACAGAAACCAATTAGAATGCCCTAGCAAACACCTAGAACTCAATATAAACAACCGTAGTTAAAACTAGCAACCACACTTTAGCCCATAGCAACCATCCAACATGGTCTCACAGGAATCCGTGAAATGACTACGGTCGGACGCTTAACTCGAAATCCGTGGCCACATGACGGAAACACGCCGATATCCGTGTGTGAGCCACGGAATAACAGTGTCATTTACTTGCATTGGAGCAAATTCCGTGGCCACATCACGGACAATTTAAGTGATTCCGTCAGACCACCACAGATTTTGAGTTAAGCCCCCGCTGTGGTCAAATGTGGCACACACACAGATTGAAACGGGAGCACACACACGGATTGAAACGGGAATCTGTGTGTGTGCCACGGAATATCATTGTCATTTACTTGCATTGGAGCAACTTCCGTGGACACAACAAGGACAATTTAAGTGTTTCAGTGAGACAACCCCGGGTTTTGAGTTAAGCCCCCGTGGTCGACTCACTCGTTGAAAAGGGGATCCGTGTGTGAGCCACGGAACATCAGCGTCATTAAATTGGAGCGAATTCCGTGGCCACATCACGGAAATCGGCGTGTTTCCGTGATGTGTCCACGGATTTCGCTCCAAGTTACACATTAGTTACACATTAGTAACCATGTAGAACACCCTAGCAACCATCAAAAACAACAAAAGAAACAACGTATAACACCATATCAGCCACCATCAAACTAAAGTTGTACCTCACCTCACTCTAATGTACACTTTTATTATACTTCAATACAATTCACACCACCATTTATTCTAAAATTGTACTTTTTCTAGTTATGGTATGTTACCTGATGATTGTTGTTTTCAGTAGCACCACAAACACATAATGCACGCAGGCACTGACACACACACACATAATAGAGGGAGGAAGGATGGATTCACAAAAACAAATAGACATGGAATGATTACCCGGAAGTTATGAAGCATGTCGCGCCAAGAGGTTGGGCGGAGAGAGAGAGAGAATATATCAACATAGTACCTACACACACGTACAGACACACACACACACACACACACACACACACACACACACACACACACACACACACACACACACACACACACACACACACACACACACCTGCACCCACACAACTCCTTCTCCTCCATTTTAACTTCATTACATAAACATTTCCCACCACTTTGCAATGCTGATGTCCACCGCCACCACCACCGTGGCCCCCCCACCTCGCTGACGGACGAGCCCAGCGTGGCAGCCGCCCGGCCCAGCCAACACCACCACCACTTCGTTGGGGGTCCCTGCGATGTTCCTCATCCATATTCAGACCCTCTGAAAGGGGAGCGGTGACATATGGTTGCAGCCCCCCCTTCCTCTCCACAACAGATACAAATTCAGAATTGGATTTAACACTCGAATTCCCTGCTGACCAGCGGGTCTCACACAATTACCATGGCTCAGACTCCACACGTGGCGCACACACACACACACACACACACACACACATGCCCACACAGCAATACACACACTCAGTCACACACATGTTATCACATACACAAACACACACACTAGTTCACACACAACAATGCACATACACACAAACACACACACCCCACATGTGGATATACAGTACCACAGGCGCAGATCCCACACAGACAAAAACACAAACACACACACGCAGAGACACACCAGCAGATGAAAATATATGCAGAAAAATACACACACAATATGCAGACAGAAACACATGCAAACGTGTCAGGAAAAACGTCTGCCGTGTGAACAGCGCAAATGTAATTATTATTTTGTATCGATTCAACAGCTTTTTTACGAACATGCTACATTTTTATTCATACGTCTCTATATTGGCATATGTTTGTTCATCTTTATTCATGTGTTCTTCGTTAAAAGGATAAGGGATTGGGTCCTCTGTTATGCCTTTTGTTTCAGTGGGATCCTTCAGAAAAAACACAATTCAAAGAAACAAACTTGACGAACCTGGGAGAGGAGGCAGAGAATAGATCAAGATCATGGGCATCATCTTGGGCATGTTAGCCTCTTATATGCTCCAAGATGTGCTGACAATTAATAAGAGATAACATGTGACACTAAACACAAAACCCGGGGACAGAGAAACAGAAAACGATTGAACAGATCAAGTGGTTCTACGGTACTGGTGTCAGTCCGGTGATCTCCTCCCGGATTCGAAGTGGCCTGCGTTGCATTTTAGCTGCTGGGAACCCTGGAGTCATCCAGGGTGACAGCACCCATCAGCACCCCACGACGTGTCTCACTGGGAGCCCTGCCTCTCACCCTTTACAACGGTACGTCACCTGACTAATTGTTGTGCTTGTTTAGGATCAGCCCTCCAACCTGCCTGGAAGTGCTGATGAAAGGGGTTTTGTCACCCCATCCCCCATCACCACACGCAACCCACCTCCGTCTCCCCATCGCCCCCGTCTCCCAAGGTGTCTGTGTGTGTGTGTGTGTGATTGTGTTTGTATATCTGTGAGCTATGAATGTTTTTTGTAGTGTCACCATGCATGTATGTATTACTGTCTTAAGTGTTTTGTTGGGTTGTGCGATTCACTCTGTATTTGTGTGCAAATGTGTGTTTTCTTTAATATCGCTGGGCTTGCATGTGGGTCCATGCACCTCTTAAGTCTGTTGTCTGGGTGTGTGTGTGGGTGTGTGTTTTCTCTAATGTTGTGTGTTTGTTTTTTTGTGTGGATGAGTGTGTGCCTGTGTGTCCATGTCTAAATACATATGTGTAACATACATACAAATATGTATTATGTTTATACCTGTGCGTGTGTGTGTGTGTGTGTGTGTGTGTGTGTGTGTGTGTGTGTGTGTGAGTGTGTGTACCTTTGCGTGTGTGAATTTATGTATTTATGTATGTGTGTGTGTGTGTGTGTGTGTGTGTGTGTGTGTGTGTGTGTGTGTGTGTGTGTGTGTGTGTGTGTGTGTGTGTGTGTGTGAACACACGGAGCAGGTATTAGCCCTGACAGATCGCGTTGTTAATTGCTAAATGTGTTCCTCATTAGGCACAGAGGTGACAGGTGTTGTTAGGCTCCCCTCCCCTGCCTCCCTCCCTCCCTCCCCCCGCCCTCTCCCCCTCCCTCCCTCCCCCCCGCGCCACACCGCTGATGCTCCCTCTAATGGCTCCCCGAAGATCTCCCATCAGCCCCTGGGCGCCGGGCTGCGAGGGGCCCTTTTAGATACTGTGTTGCAGCAACATCCCCACAAGCGGGTCGCCAGGGGCCCGCTAGTTGTCAACCAGAACGGAGGACGTGGCTGTTGACTCTGGGGCGGGGGCGCTCACCCAACCTTCACCCTGTGGAAAAACATATCAGAACAGGAACACCGTGGTGCCCCTAATATCGTTATTCAGCTCTATATTTGAAAATGTATGAAGTTATGATAATAGTAAAAAAATATGAAAATTATGATAATAGTAATTATCATAAACTTTGCAATATGACAGATGCATGTTTCTATGTAGAAAAAAGAGCTACTAATGGACTTAGGTCTAATCAAATTTACCTCACCTCCCATTTCATGACCTTGGAACTGCGGTACTGTACCGTATCACTACAAGTTTTGAAAATACTTTTAATACAATAGAACTATACACAAAGACAATACTATTACATTATACACTACACTTTGCGAAGGACAGTAAAATGGGAGACATCTCTCTCTCTCCGTAATGGGACAACGTAATAGCCTCTCAGACAGTCTGTGAGAAGCACACGAATGGTGTTTGATAAAACCTCCCCACTATCTCTTCTGGGGAACTGTAACAGACTCCTGTCTCAATCTTCCATGATTGCTCTGGAAACGTTCTCCCTTGCTATATTCTCAAAGTTAAATGGTGCCAATTAGACGACACGCAGAAACAAGGGGAATATAATATGCGCTTAATTTCTCCATAGAACTCATGTGCCACAGTCTGACACCTGCCGGTAAAGACTACTTTGACAACTTTTCAGGTTTTTTTCACCATTTGGAATTCTTCTTCTGTTGCAGATGGAACATTTGCTCATAAATGTATACATGAAAGACATCTAAGACAAGACAAGACAGTCATCAATTGCTTTGTCTTACACTACCAGCTAGAAGTTTAGCAGTAGTCACTAGCAGTTAAGTAGTATACTAGTAATTGTCACTAGTAGTTTAGTAGTATAGTACTATAGTAGTAGTCCCTATTTAATTCCCTGATGCTTTGTACAAACATGAACACAGACACACCCTGGACCTGAAGTGACACAGGGATCAATATAACGGGGATTAATAATAAGCAGTCTGTCCTCTGTGCCGGGGGACAGACTGCTTATTAATAACTAATCTCCTAATATCCCTGTGCTGTGTCGCTCTAAAGAGCAGTGCTCTCCCTGGCTACTAATTACAGCCCGGTGACAGCCGCCTGTATCCTGAGACAGCGTATCCCCGTAGTGCGCCCTCACCCGTCCCTCCTCGGCCACTATTAGCTCCCCCGGCCCCCCAGAAAAGCGTTACTAGCGACTGGAGAATAGCATGTGCCTTACTGCAGTGCATGTCTCAGTGGAACTGGGGGAGGTGGGGGAGGTGGGGGAGGTGGGGGGGAGGGTGTGTCTGGGGCTCATGGTGCTAATAACGGTGATTAGCCCTCGGAGGATGTTTGCTCCGGATGACGATGGGGGGGTTGTCTAGGGGCCGTCTGGCTCCCAGAAGGCTGATAGTACGGCTGGGCTCAGGTGAGGGGCCTCCCTGTTTAAGACCGATCGCAGTCCCAGACCACCGCCCGCAGCCCCCTGTTAGAGTAACAGGTCAACTATGAAAGGAGCAACACCACGGAAAGGAAAACAGTGAATTGCTTGGGTTTCAATAGGCCTTTTACTCTATTATCATGTGCTTTTACGACACCATCATCCTACTTGACTTAAGCGTAATGGCTAATGGTTTTGAACCACGCAACCACCAAACAGCTCATTGTTAGTCAGCAGTGGTCAAACAACCAACTAAGGACTTATGGCCTTTTTCCACCGACAGCACCTCCGTCGAGTTTACAAGAGAGAGGATCCTTGATAGGAGGCTTTTGATGATTCTTTTGGGTGACGTTAACAGGCTGCTGGCCACTGATTAGCCTGAGAGTGACGCCACTGGACGAGTCGCTGGACATGATGAGCGCGACGTCTGAGCCTGACGCCCGGCATCAATAAATGATAGCCTCAGCGTTCAGTCAACAACAGTGGTTGATTATTGATCAACATGGAAGGAACAGCGCGTAAGAGCACACGTGGACCGTGACAGCGCATGCGTGCCAAGACGACCCTCCCACGTTGAAGAGTGACTTTATTCTAGATGGAAACACGACGTGCCTGGAACCAAACCAAGTCTTGGTGACTTGAGCTGGTACTGTCGGTGGAAAAAGGCCTCAAGTTTTTTAACTGAGGACTGGGGGACTGCAGTGTCTCAGCGTATGATTATACCTCACTAAGGACTAGGACAGAATCACGTATTCGACCCCCCCCACCACCTTCGCCCCAACTCCATGTTTTCTCTCCATTGTGTACATTCCTGTTCTTCTAAACCTGACCTTTAACCCCTTCAGTCAGTGTCAGACATCTGACTTACTCCCTCCCTCCCTCCCGTTGCCGTCAGGTACTGAACTCTCAATGGATAAGCACCTGATCCCCCCCCCCCCCTCCCCTGGTGTAGTGGCTCTATTCCCCCCTGGGGGGGGCTCTTATTTTCCAGCGAACGCTGCAGTTCCGCCCCGGCGCCAATTAGCTCATTACCAACGCTAGCTAGCTCGCGCCACCTCAGCAGGCCCTATCCGACACGCTGACGGCTCTATTGTTCAACGATTCCACCTCCACGGGGGCCCACAGGAGACCCCTGGGAACCCCCCACGGGCGCCCATACACCAAGGGCCGTTTGGGTCCCTTCGGTGTTTAGTGTCGTGTAGTGTAGACATCATTTACCGTGAACTCGTCAATAACAGTTGAAGCAGAATACTGGCGGTGCAGTTTCACCGGCTAATGTAAAGTATGTGGGGTAGGCTTCATAACTGGACGATGGTAAATGGTTCAAAGTATAGTGTGTGTGTGTGTGTGTGTGTGTGTGTGTGTGTGTGTGTGTGTGTGTGTGGGGGGTTGTGTGGGGTTCTGTGTGTGTGTGTGAGGGAGGAGGGGGGTTGTGTGTGTGTAGGAGTATGGTGTCAGAGTTCAAGGGTTCAGGAGTCTTGTTGTTTTTGGAAAAAAGCTGACCTTCTGTTTGGCAGTAGCAGAGTGAACAGTGTGTGGACAGTAGCAGTGAACAGTGTGTGAACAGTGTGTGGACGGTAGCAGAGTGAACAGTGTGTGGACACAGAAGCAGTGAACAGTGTGTGGACGGTAGCAGTGAAAAGTGTGTGGACACAGTAGCAGTGAACAGTGTGTGGACGGTAGCAGAGCCAACAGTGTTTGGCTGCGGCCCCTGAGTATATTCCAGGCCTTCATCCTTTACCTCCGAGTGTAGAGGTCCTGCATGGCTGGAAGCTCGGTCCTAGTAATGTGCAGTTTACCCCGACCTCTGTAGAGCCCTGTGGTCAAGGGCGCTGCGATGTCCATACCGGGCGATGATGCAGCCGCTCAGCAGAGTATCGTGGAACTCCTCAGCCTGCGGAAAGGAGAAGCGTTGTCTGGCTGCCATGACGATTCTGCCAGTATGATGGGACCAGGGAAGGTCCTTGCTGATGTTTACCCCAAGGAGCCTGAAACTGCTGACACTCTCGCCTGTGCTGCACTGCACTGTTGTTGTCCTGGCACCATGATGTCAGGGCTCCCACCTCTTCGCTGCAGGCGGCCTCGTCATTACCGGGGATCAGGCCACTGAGTGTGGACCTGTCAGCACATTTGACGATGGTGTTCCAGCTGTGAGTGGCCAAGCAGTTGGTGAGAAGGGGGGACTACAGGAGGGGGTAATGCACGCAGCCCCGGGGGGCTCCAGGGCTGAGAGACAGTGTGGAGGAGTTGGTGGTGCCCATCTGAATCCCTACTGCGGGGTGGGGAGTCTTGGCCTTTAGGGGGTCTTGAGGGGTAAGGGGGTCTTAGCGTGTGGGGTCGAGGGGTTTGGGGGGGGGGGGTGGGATGTCATGGTGTGTAGGGAGTCTAGAGGGGTAGGGGTGTCATGGTGTGTAGGGGGTCTAGAGGGGTTGGGGTTCTTGTTGAAACAGGAACCGGAGGAATTGAACAGGTGGTGGGGATGGGAGCTGACATGACAGGGAGTGTCCACACAGATCTCCATCACGGATACAATGGGTGTGCATGTATGTGTGTCAGTGAGTGTGTCTCTTAGTGTGCGGCATGTGTGGGTGTCTATGCTTGTGAGCATGGCAGCATGTGTGTCTGTCACACCGTCCGCCCACTGCACCTTGCGTCAACGGGTGACGGAAGGCGTGGCTGACGGATGGGGGAGTAGTCTTTGCAGAGGCATACGTCAAAAAATATTTATAATATATAACGACAATTGGTTGTCTATTAAATAACTGATGGAGATGGATTGTTCCGACAGAGGGTCTGTATCTTTCAACTCATGTCAATCAAGAGGAACGAGACATGGACTCTCTCAAACCCCACTGATGACAAGTGACAGCCCCACACCATCAATCTCTCTCTCTTCGTCTCACTGTCTCTCTCCCTCTCCACGCTCTCTCGCTTGGTCTGTCCAAATCTCTCCTTCTCTCGCTCTCTCCCTTCCTCTCTTCATCTCTCTCTGCATCTTTTACTACATCTCTCTCTCCCCCTCCCTCCCTCGTTTGTAAAACTGTTGAAACGGGCGATGTGAACAAGTCCGTCTTCATTCATTACGTGGATTCCTCCTGATCCGGTCTCCAGACTTAATGAGCCACCCGCTCTCCCTCTCTCCCGCGGTTGATGGCCTCGCTCGCCCACCAAGTATTAGGACTGTTAAACGAACACATCTGTCTTTAATTAGGAATAAAGTCACCTCTCCTCCAGCACACAGAAAACACGGCAGTGCTAACATGTAGGCTACATTAAGCTACATGTTAGGTGTAGGCGTACATGCTAACTTGGACTCAAAATACTTCCCAAATCGTCATATAATGTATATATATATACATTATATGACGATTTGGGAAGCATTTTGAGTCTAAATTGTCATTTAGTTCTCGTCCAGAACCTGAAAGATGGACGGCACTAGTGAACTGTGTGCACACAAACAGGAGAGATTAACATAATCTGAATTGAGATGATCTTGGGTTGTTGTTGCTAAGGTAAGCCAGAACAGGCATTGGACTGAAATAAACCCAAAAATTGAAATGTAACTCATAATAAACCTTAATATGTATAGACTCAAAACATTGTGCATCAGATAGAGTACGAAAACTTTAAGCAAAGTCATTATTTTGTTCAGGTCCCCTATTTAATTCCTTATAGTATAGCGGCAATATTTGTGCAAAAGTTGCTTCTATCCTCCAAGGCAAAGCTTAAACAAATGCCAGAAAAACACAGCCTATGAATTACAACTTTTTATTCATACCTCACACGTTTCAACATCTCAGTCCCAGTGCGCATTCAGCACAGATGGGCTCTCGTAGCAAAGTGCACGTTCCTTACTTCTTTTGTTGTTTTTTTAAAGCCTTTTGAATAAAGTGCGATGTGTGCTGGTGCGAGACTCTGGCGGGCACGCGGTGTGACACTACATCTCAGAAGGCGGCAAGGCCTCGGCAGCCGGCCCCGTCGGAATACGATATGATGAGATGGGGGAGGCAACCCAGAGGAAACTCCCGGGACCGCGATGAGTCGGGTACCGGAGAAGAGGAGGATGATAGTCCGAGCTCTGGCTGCCATCTAGTGGAAACCTGGGACTCACTCACTCACTCTCTCTCTCTCTCTCTCTCTCTCTCTCTCTCTCTCCTCTCTCTCTCTCTCCCTCTCTCTCTCTCTCCTCTCTCTCTCTCTCTCTCTCTCTCTCTCTCTTCTCTCTCTCTCTCTCTCTCTCTCTCCTCTCTCTCTCTCTCTCTCTCTCTCTCTCTCTCTCTCCTCTCTCTCTCTCTCTCTCTCTCTCTCTCTCTCTCTCTCTCTCTCTCTCTCTCTCCCGTTACATACGCATTGGTTTACCCCCTTCTCCCCACCAGGTGGCAGTATAAGACTACTTTCCATTGTCGACTCGCTCATTTCTTCGGCCTAAAGGGCTTTTATTAACAGAAGTAACAACTAAAGTTCCCTGGGAACGAGGTGGTTGGCTTCCTACGTCTTACTCAGCGCAGGGAAGTGAGACAGAAACGTAAGGGCTACCATTACAGCCTGAGTGTGGAATTAGGCCTGTTGACCCGGAGGCCTTAAGGGGGCGCCTTATCCCTGCCAGACGTTGGGCTTCGAGTCGTCGCCTCAAACTGCTGGATGTGCCGACCGACCGGCAACTATCCGGGGCAAGGTTCTGTTGCTATTTTCGCTCAAATCTTTATAACTATCTATTAATCCATGATCCAACCATCCAATTTACCCACCCATAACCCATCAATCATCTCTGTATCGGTCTCAACAATCATCTCTGTATCGTTCTATATCCATTAACCCATCGTTTATAATCCAATATAATGAAATGTATTGTAATTCAATGTTACAAAATGTAATCCAAGGGATGGAATCTTCATCCAATGTAGTACTGTAATGGCATTCAATATAATCTAATCCCATACCATAGAACAGAATGAAACAATCCAATCCACTGTGATGATGTACGGGCTTCTAGTGTAATCCCTGCTCTTCCACTGTCTTCTCTTCTATCTACCTGGGAGCCATATCGTGCTGTTCCCAGGAGAACCGGATGTACGTCTGTCTGTCTGGCTACCTCAGTCTGTACAGAGCTGATCTGCCAAAACCAGCCGCCTCCTCTCGTCCCAGCTTGTCCACAGAGCTCTCAGCCATGAAGCGCGATGGCAGGGTTATTTTACTCCAGGGAATACAAAAGCTGACAACTCCTCTGTAGCCCAAACCTTCGGTTTGTGCTCCTCGGTTTTCAGTTGGTGTCCGCAAGTGTTCTAGTGGAACGGCCGAGAACGGACAAGTGTGGTGCTTCACCTGAGAACTGAAATTGCCTACAGGTTAAATACAGTATTTGTTTCTGCCTCGTTACCACAACTGACAGAAGGGTTAATGCATAACTCATCTCCGCCAAACACACTGTACCTCAGTCTTTCTCCTCTCCCGATGGCTGTTTTGGTCTCTCTCTCTGGATCTTTTCGTCTCTCTCAGTCTCTCCCTAATCTTCATATCTCTCTGTCTCTTCCACACCTTTGTCTTTCTTGCCCAGTGTCTCTCTCTCCCATCTCTCCATCTCTCAATCCTTCATCTCTTTCGCTCTTAATCTGTCCTTCTTCTCAGTCTCTACCTATGTCTCTCATCTTTCCCAATACAAATTTAAGCCCTTCCAGCCGTAGGTCTGTGAGACTACCCATTTGTTTGGCCTCTGTCAGAATCGCTCTAGCACGCTGTGTGTGTCCGAGCATGTACGGGTAGCCGAGCATGCGTGTATATGCTTGTGTGTGTGTCTTTCCCTCCTATAATTTTTACATCCACAACAATGGATCATCACCCAGACAGGATGCAGCAGCTGCCACTGCAATCTCTTTAAGATCCATCTGGGAGCTGATTGGTCGACTGGCCCGATCTAATCAAATCAGGGGGAGCATGGCCATCCGTCATCCTAACGGATTACATTCTCACGCCTCTGCCACGCTTTGACAACTCACACTGGACGCCATTTCTACGCCGTTACGCTTCGTTTGGTACAAAGCTCCTTCAAAGCGCTGAAGCTAGCCACGGGTGAGCTACCACGTGACAGTGGACGACCCACAGAACGGCACATCAGCGATGACCAAGGCTGGCACATCCTAGCGATGACCACACACCAAGCGAGCGACGGTCCGGCTGAGATGATCGGCCCTGAACCCTCAGTCGTACCGTGGCTGGACCGGCGGTGCACGACGCGGTCAGACATTACATGACTAGCTTAGCTTTTCCTCGGGGGAGAACAGCTAAGCTTGTCACCTAATGGCGGAGCTGGGTACCGCCAGCGGCTAGCTTGGCGTTAGCGCCCAAGAGTTCAATGACGGGCTGTGCCAACACGACACAGACTCGGGTTTGTTTGGCGTGCTGGCAAGGGGCGAGTTACGGCGCTAGCCTAAACAGAGGGACAATGTTCGCCCGCGGCAAGAACAGGCCGTTATTGTTAACAGGGAGTGTGAGAAATCGTGTGGGCACGGGGACAGCAGGGTGACATTGTTTGTAACCAGAAGGTTGCGCCACACCACTTCCTCTTCCTCCAAAGCCTCTGCATGTCCAATAGTCCTCCTTTTCTTCATGGCTGAAGAACTCTGCTGACCCACTGCCGGAACCTTTACAACACGCTTGGCACTTAACAGGGCTTGGCGTCTCAGACCTTCAGATAACCAAAATGATATTGTCCTATTGACACATTTATTAGCTGACCTTTTAACCTTTCTTTACTTCAGCTTACCGACATTGATAACCAACAGTACATCTGATCAAGCAAAAGTACATTTGAAAGCAGACAAATCCATGTTGTATTATAGTAGTGCTTTATAAATAAGGCAACACAGATCCTCTAAAGATGTATTGGTATCACAATATGGGTGGGAAGGTAGGGCTGGATAGTCTTGTGGTTCTGGTATTGGACTCCTAATCAAACGGGTCTGGGTTCAAAACAAATGTCTACCCTACAGTACCTGTAGATATCAACAAGCAAGATGCTAACCCCCTACATGCTCTTTCAAGTTACTTTGGATTTCTAAATGACCAAACAGTAAAATGTCATCCTTTCTTCTTACTTGGAAGACTAAACTTAGAAGAGTAAGCCTTGTAAGTAGGTAAGTCCCCAAATAAATCCTAAAAATCCAAGGCAACTAATAAATGCGTACATTTTATGAATGTTCCAAGTTGTGAACATGGCCCTGTCTGTGGCTCCTCACTCTGACAGGGTGACAAACAACAAACCAGGATAAAGGTGTCACGTGTTCTGCTGTAAATACGCCTCATTGTTTAACGAGACGTCCTGTAAAGTGCCTGTTGTACCTTTTCCATCCATTAAGAAGAAGCGGTCCAAGATGAGCTTACAACCATTGTCTGCACTTGGCACTGGACCTCGATACATGCAGATGCTTTATCCAAAGTTGCTTTGTGAAGTAGCCTACAGATAAACTACAGATATTGGGGTTCGAGCCCAGAACATTTCAGATGGGAGTCACAAATCCAGACCACCATCCCGCTCTCCCAACAAGACTTACTTGCCCCAGTCATGTATGTAAAATAATGCAAGATGCAGTATGTAAATGTAAATTCATTCAGTTTTGTGCGAAAAATCCAACTTGCACATTGCCTTGTGTACAACAATCTTTTGGATTCCAGTAGTAGCTTCCCTACTGCATACCACACATGTATATCTTTGTGTATTTTCCGCAAAAATACAATCAATCTGCATACTTCTTCCACCTGTCCCAAGATAAAATTACCAATTATTATTAATTATTATTATTAGTGGTGTGTGGTTAGAAAACTGGCAGCAGCCTTCTGGGAAAAAGGTGACCTCTGGTTGAACGGATTAGCATTCCGCTAGCTATTCCCTTCCTCTGAAAGAAAGGCTGCCTATTAGCGTTAGGGGGGTTGCTTTTGAATGAAGCTCTTATGGGTTTCCCATCACTCTGTATCACTTGTGTACACACGCCCCTGCATACAAAGCCTCACTTTGTAGTACACGCTTCTTGGCCCTATCTATCTAAATGGCTGTAGGGTATATTACTCCGCAGCGATCACTCGCTCGTAGAGATGCTCAAAGTGCTGTTGAGGGCTTCTCACAAAAAGGCCAGAGAAAGTGCTCAGGGACAGGCATTTGAGCAGTCAGAGGACTGCTCAAGTATTCACATTGAAGAGAAACAAGCTTTGGGAAGAGGTGACGTAGAGTGTCTTGTTTACAATCCTGAAGGCAAAGGGTGTATTGGGCCAAATATCAGCGATGTAGTTGCATTATGCTGTGGGAGGCTACCATGAAAACACTAAGCAAGCATATAAACCTCTGCATGAGCAGACATTGTGCTGGACCTATATCTGATAAAGTCAGTACGCATCACTTGGGATGTACACTTGGATTTTTCATATAGGTTGACATTTATTTTCAACCTGCCTTGGTTTTTCTGTCGTTTGACGGATGTTGTTGTGGCTTAAGATATATGTGGCTCCTATCACTCAAATGTCAATTTCACTCCTGGATGACCTGACATATGACCAATGATGGCCCAGCGGGGGGATGGAAACCGAAGGTATATAAGTACACGGTCAATAGAGAAGCAAGGCAGCAGACCACAGAGGGTAATTCAAATTATTCCAAAAATGAAAACAAGAAATTAGATATTAATAACAACACAAAAGATACAAGGCAAAGAAAGTGATGCGGAGAGGAAAGAGAGAAGAGAGATAGACTGCTCGCTGCTTTTCTTCCATTGACCTTTATCTCTGCGGGTGATGTCTGTGGTCGCCTCAGCGGTGTCTGGAGGCCGTCACGGCGGGCCTAGACACCCCGAAGACGAACGGCTTGCCACCGCTTTACAACAAACACGGCCGACGGCAGAGACCATTTGTTTTACTGGGCCCATAACAAGCCGTCATGGTACGGTCCGACGTTATTTACCAAACAGCCCCGCGTCGATTCATGTATTTATGCGTCTTACACTTATTTTGAAGATGAACTACAGGGTACCGTCTTGAATAACATTTACCGCATATTTTATCCACAAGCATTCCATCATAGAGATGAGACGTTAAAATCTTTACCCCGTGTCTTCCACTCATTTCATCTGTATTTTTTGATGCAACTGACATGTTTGCAGGGATTTCCGTCTTGCTTTGTTGAGGTCCTCGTGAGGCCTCCTCCTGTTCCCGCCGTGAGACTGATGTCTTCCAGACCAACACTCACCGTCGCCTGACTTCTCACCGGCGCTCCAGCACCACCCAGTCTCCAGTCCGGTCTCCACAGGGGCTTTTGTACTTCTAATAAAACAACCCACTATATTTCTCCTAACTTTAACTGAACCTGTGGCTCTCGGCCAATCCTTCTTCTCAGAATTCTTCATGTTATACAAATGTATATGTAGTGGTTATTGAGTTGAATTCATTGTTGTACTATTCTCGAGATAACATTCAACCGTAGATAAGGTTTTTACCTTTATAACTTCACTGTGTCTACCTATGGAGATTAATGCAGCTCAATCAACTGCATATGCACAAGAAAGAAAAAACATGAGATGACATCCCTTATTGTCGCCTGTAGCGAGTGCGTTGTATTTATATTTCTTACTCTCTGTGCATGTTGAGCTCTGTCCGTGCCTTAAAACACTGTGCTCGGTATTCAGTGACAAGTGATTACCCGACAGAAGACTCTGAAAGTGCATTAGGGAGAACGAGGTTGACCCCCACCACTTCCTGCCGAGAGGGAAACCAGGGCTAGGATGTATGATGTACGTGTAGAACACAAAGTTTGCTTCCTCATGGTTTCATAGGGTATCATCAGTACATGCCTTGCTAGGCTATACGGTGTTAGTTAGACCCCGACCGATAGCTTAGTGCATGTGGGTCATGTTTGGTAAGGAGCCTAACAGACACTGGTAAGGCGGGCCTTTACCTAGGCCTGTTGCAGTACTCTGCGGTCATCCTGTAAGAAAAAACTTGAGACTCCATCCTCCTCAGCTCATCACAGCTCCAACATCAAGCACTGCAGGCAAATTCAGAAGAAGAAGATAAAAAAATAAATAATGCCACACCAGCCTCAATGTACGTGTTGCCATCCAGTTGCCTAGGCAACTGTGGCTCGTCAAAAGTGCTCGTCGGCGGCAGACTGGAGAGCTGAGCCACTTTGAGCGCCCTTGCGCGAGGAGGAATTAATTCCCAGCGCTGGTGAACACACAGAGAGCCAGGGCACAAGCCATCGAACACGCACTGGAGTGCTGAAGTGGAGCGAGAAGAGGAGCCAAGAGCGCAATGACAGCATGTCAAGAGAAAACGTGCAAGTCAATGTGAAACGGATTACTAAAAATTAGCTGTGTCGCGAACAGTGACGCCTGGCTAGGAACCAGATGTCAATGTGGTTGATGTTTCCGCTTTAAGGCGGGGGGATGTGAGACAGGGAGAGGGGAAGTTGGGGGATAAGAGACGACTGTAAACAGCGAGGTAAGTGGGCTGTGGAGTGTTCCTCACGTGTACTTCAGCCACAAATGTTTGACAACAGGGTTGAGTTAGGGTACGGGCTGTCACGGGACAGTTGCAGGGGGCCCATGTGTTTTGGTCTTGGTAACAGCCCAGGGGTGATGGCCTTAAAGAGGGTCAGGGATGGGGGGGGTGGAAGATACTTCAGGCTACACAAACAATGCCTCAGCACTGTTTAGGCAGGAAAGTAGTCAAAAACGTGGAAACAAAACAAAACTTAAGATGTAATGTTGATGTCCAGCTCTCCTCTCTCTCCATTGGTCTGGTCTCTCTTTCTCTCCATGTTGTTCTGTATTCTTTCACATTGAGAGAAAATAAGCATTATATCCACTAATAGAAACAGATAGGAACTGCTCCTTAAAATTACACACTTTGGTCCATCAGTTCAGAGTAGGAATGAGAAGCAAAGGGAATGAAAACAGCATATGGTAGAACACAAGTTGAAGGATAATATGGTGCATTTGAGAACATATTCACAGGCCGCTAGCCGGCTGTTCAGTAATGAGTCACAAGGCTTCTTTTTGGCACGGCTAAATGTGTTTGTGTTTGTTTGCCAATGTCTAGCTTTTTGTAAGCTTATATTAATCTCCATCCATCTATTTTGTAATTATAGTCATTTGGCAGATGCTTTTATCCAAAGTGACCTAGTGAAATCCAATAAATTTCATTAAGGATTAATGTCTTGCCTGCAGTTTGATTGTAGCGTAGCCTCTTTAAAGATATTTAAAATAATTATTTTAGAACGACTCAAATTTCCTCATTGTGTTATCCATTTGAAACAGAGCGAACTAAAGACACTACTATGTCGATATTGGGAAGAGAGACTCACTTTTCTTCTCAAATACCGGTGTGTGAATGGGTTAAGCAGAGACCAAACATGTAGTGCTGATATGGCATTTCTTCGGGTTTCATCTGGAATAATCTTGTGGAAACGACATCCAAGCTCACAGAAGCAGTCAATTCTTTATCGGGTCTTTTAATGAAAATACCATGGGAGAAAAAACACAATCTCTTCTATAATTCATTTGAATGAATTCAAGTTATGAATACAAAATAAACAGAAACATCTTTGAGTTAGTTGTTGAGCTCAAGGTCACATGCCACCAGCTCTTTTCTGTGGTTGCTTTAAGTTGCTGGTTTAATATTTGACACTTGGGGCGTTTGCTTGGAGAACACACACACACACACACACACACACACACACACACACACACACACACACACACACACACACACACACACACACACACACACACACACACACACACACACACACACACACACACACACACGCACTACATTCTACTACTGTTCCTAGTGTTTCCACAAAGGAACGTTCCAGTGGGAAAGGTCAATAGGTCACATTGTTGCGACACCCTCTCCTCATCCCACCCCTCAGAAGTTTCCCCGCCTGCCAAATTAAGAGCTCTATACAGAATAAAATAATTACTTTTTCTTTTCTCTTCCATGAACAAGTCATATCTTTTACAAAATAAATCTTATTTCCAAGTTTACAATAAGACTAATAAAACGATGCACGTCGGGGATAAAGAAAAGGACCAGGGTACTCCGTCTGTACACGAGGGATAGCATACTATTTGGCAGACAAGAACACAAACAAGTGCAGTGTTGTAAACGGTTCTTATCGGTTATTTTATACTTTTCTTCTTTTACCTTGTCCCCCCGCCCCCCCCCCCCCTTCCCCTTCCTTTCTGCCTACCGCTACATTCACAGCTCCAGTCTCTGATTGGGCAGAAAGAAAAAAAAAATACTCTTCAGTAAAATTGTGCTTTGAGAGATCCATCGGAAAAAAAGGATCCGGTCCGGACGAGCCGCAGGACTCTGGTCCGTTCCTACCCAGAGTCCGCTCCGGTGGAACCCCGGATCCGACCCGTTGCAGCCCAGGATCCAGTCCGGTGGTTTGAGTGTGCCACCACTGGCTAAGGCGGCTCCATGGCTACATGATTCCCAAGGTTTCCCCCGGCTCCCCCGATAGTGAGGTGTGGAGATGTGGTACAGAAGTACAGGGGCGACAAACGCTAAACGGTAAATTATCGGTGGTGAGAGTGCGGTTGAGAGTGGAGAACACCCCCAGCCTGAGGTTGCCAACTCAGGCTGGGGGTGAGGTCCCAGGTTCCCCCCCCGCCCCGAGACGCCTCGCTCCCTTGACGGGGGAAATACTTGTTGGTATTCAGGTGATCCCTGTGAAGACTCAGTGAGGCGGCGCCATCTGAGCAGAGCTGTCAAGGTCACACCCGTCTTCAGCTGACTCACTGCGCCAGCATATTGGAAGGCTGCATCTGAATCATCCTAAATACAGATTATACGTTTCCCTTGGATGCCACATCAGTCTGGCTCCGTTCTTTTGAACCCGCCTCTAAGGAGCTTTCAGAAGGATGAGTGTGTGACGTTGGGAATGTTCTCAACGGCGGGAATGTACAAAAAACAAAAGTGTCTGTGGGGTTGGGAGTAGTTGAACTCAGTGTCGGGCTACAAAGTACGAGGGTTCCTAACAGGCAAAAGGCGGCGTGGCGAGGAGGTGGTGGGGTTGTGGAGCGGGGGGGCGGGTGAGAGCGGAGGAGGGGTAGGGTACCGGAGAACACGACCGGCTCAAAAGTCCTGGTCGGAGAGCCGGTCCTCGGCGGAGGCCTTCTCCGGGATGACCTGCAGGCCGCGGCCGTTCCTGGACTCGGAGGAGCCGGAGGAAACGCGGGGGTGGCCGTGGCCTCCCTTGCTGAGGCTGGAGGTCAGGGCGGCGTAGTGGATCTGCTTCAGGTTCTCCTGCACCTCGTTCCGGGCGTGCTTCAGCAGGTCCGCCTGGCCCTGCAGAGGTCAAAAGGTCATGAGGTCATAGGGGTCGACACGGAAATGGATGTGATTACATCTCATTCTGAGACGAATGTCGATTACCACATTTCCCGTTGGTCATGAATGAAGCGTTATCTTCAGTTATCTCTTGCTTTCATCCAAAGCAACTTATTGAATGTCGTTAGAGATTTGAGCGCAAACTAGAAAATGTTGGCAAAAAGTAAACTGCCCTAACCAGGCGGCCAGGCCGTCCTGCCCGCCGTAGGTGTGTAGCGCTACGTGTGGAAGTGTAATTTGAGGTGTGACTATGTATTTTGTCATTTGAGGCGCGTAATCAAGGTGTATACTTTGCCCTTACCTTGATCCCTTGAGTGTTTGTCTTGTGACTCGCTGAATAAAGGAGATTGTATCTAATCAGCACAGACACATCCCATACTGCATTTAGATCACCTAATAAACAAGCCCCACCCAGACTTGACATCCCATGGAGGGACCCTTAGTAGTCCCCAGGTCAGGTGGTATTCCAGCGGCCTTGATCAGCAGTGGAGGGACCAATGCCCAGCAGCCTGATCAATTATGCAGCCGTACCACACACTGTCAAGAAGCCACGCCGTTTCCCCTGGGTGCCTTGGTTTAAATTATCACTCGGGCTGTAGGGCTGTACCTGGGAGGTGGTCTTAATCAACACCCTCTGAAAAACGTTGGCATACATACGCCGCACAAGGTCATGGATAATTAGCTCTGGGGGTTGTGGATGCAGTGGAGTTGTTAATGAAAGCTACGGTAAACAAACCAAAACAAATAGAGCAGTTAGCTTGGCAAACGTCCCTGGCAGCAAGAAGGCCCTTTGTCGGAAACCTGAAATAAATCCAGGAATTTATTACTGAAATGACACGTCCTTCTACAAAGTGGGCAGTTATTCATTAGTGTCTCCTTTGTTGTGGATTGAATTGAAGTGGACATGTTGTTGCCGTGTTTTAAAGTTGCCCTGTTTTCTATTCAAACTTTGTTGTTGAAGAGGTTATGTCCGTGGTAAAGTAGGCCAGAGAGAGGGGGAAAGCTTGCAGTTACTCCAAATAATAGACATGGGAGTCATTATGGCCTATCCAGGCACCTAAGTAGTTTACACAAACATAATAGGTCGATGTGCAATAGAGGAAAATCGCCTCCAAGAGGAACTGCACTGAACTGCACTGCAAGGAAATATGTTGGCTTGATGTGCTTGGCACAGGATGGAAAGAGTGATTTATCTGGCATGTCCACTTTGACACGGAATGCCTCAACTTCAGTGTTCTTTCGGAGACAAACTGTCCACCGTCCGATCCGCCTCATTCTTGCATCCCTTTCTTCTCATATCATTCTAGGATGAGATACATGAAAGTCATCTTGTTTTACGAATGGACCTAGACCTTTTATCAACATTTAGCGACACTACATTACATTTGCTTTCACCACAGTAATACTTGAACTCCC
Source organism: Gadus macrocephalus (assembly GCF_031168955.1). Lineage (NCBI taxonomy): Eukaryota > Metazoa > Chordata > Actinopteri > Gadiformes > Gadidae > Gadus > Gadus macrocephalus. The sequence goes on from NC_082392.1 coordinate 11,369,611, forward strand.
CTTTCACTAGGGGTGAGAAACTCTTGGCACCTCACGATTCGATTCCGATTATGAGGTCAACGATTTGATGCTGAAGCGATTATCGATGCAACAATTTTTTTTATGTACATTTCCATACATGATTTTCAAAGATATATAGATACATCTGGGTTTGCTACTCAGAGTTTGCTAATCACTACCTACTTATGTGATGATCATTAAAGACATTAACAGATTAATTAACTTATCTAATATGTCATGTCATATGTTATGAAAGCTTTTGTCACAAATATGACTTTCTATGAACAACGCAATAATCAATGCAGCTTGCATTATAACACAATATGGAAGCATGCAAAAAGTAGATTTCAGTTTTATTTTCTTTCTAATCTTTAATTTCTATGTCATTAAAGGAAAAGCTGCTCTTGAATTAGAAGGAGTTCTTGTGTCTGGCTGTGAGTTTGCGCGCATGCTTTGCGTAGGCTGAATCGCAATCGTGTGAAGACAAATCAGATTGGCCAATACACACTGAAGATAAATTCAATAATTTTAAAATGACCAAAAATATCCCTCTCTGGCGAACAGAATGTTGCAGCAGGCAAAAATAAATAAATAAATATATTATCTTTTTTTTTTTATTCCGATTATTAATTTATCTGCATCGAGACAGAATCGTTCTAGCGAGAATCGCGATGCATCGAAGAATCAAATATTTTTCCCACCCCTACCTTTCACTAACGAATGTAAATTGTGTTCATTATGAAGTAAGGGGGAGGAGGTAAGTGCTATGTTTCTAGGAAAGTGTGTGATGAAACCTCTGTTAACATGGAGGGGGTGCCGCCGGCTGGCAGGGGGCCGCTGCTTGTACCTTCAGGATGGTGATGTTCCACGTGAAGCTCTCCACCGCCTTGTGGAGCTTCCTCCCTTTCAGACCCTCCTTCACCGCCAGCTCCTGGAGGTTCTCGTGGAACTCCATCGCTGCAGGAGGGAGAGGAAGAGAGGGAGGAGGAGTGGAGGGGAGGGAGGTGTCACGGAAGAGTTGGTTGGGGAGTGGGAAGAAGGGTTGGTGGGGATGGAGGTTGGATGATGGGGGGAGGGGGGGTGAGAGAAGGAGGTGGGGAGCGGGAGGAAGAGTTGGAGGAGAGGAAAGAAGGAAGGGGAAGAAGATCAGAGGAGCTTCTGCAATGTTCCTCTATGGACGGTCGTGTCCTTCTGCACAAGGTTAACCTGAGGCTTGTTCTCTGCTGAAAAGGGATAAAGTATTGAAGGAGTTGCAATAAGAGGAAAGGAAAGCAAAGACGCATACAAAACAACAAAGGTCAGAGGAAAGGAAAGGACTCCAGAAGCAGAGAGAAATTAAAGAGAGGGAAAAGAGAGAGAAAGAGGCAGTGGAGTGTGGTGGTTTGGGCACAGACACGCTGGTCCTGGGCGGTGGATGAGCTTCAAGATCGCAGACAGCGGAGGGATTTGTCCCTCGATGAGCTTGCCCCCCTCCTGTCCACTGTTTATTCCTCTTCCATTATTGCTGCATCAGTTTCTCTTTTCCATCATCTCTCTCTCCCCCGATTTCTTTCTCCCTCTCCATCAAATGCTGGCTCTCTTTCCCTTCATTTCTCTCTTCCTCTCCATTTCTCTCCCTCTCTCTCTTACCCATTCCCTCCGGGGAGACAGAGCTCCCCTCTGTTTGTTACCCCTCTCTCTTTATCTCTTTCCTCCCTCTCCATCTCTTCACCATCTCTCCTTCTCTCAATTTCTCCCTTTCTCTCCATTTCTCCCTCCCCTCCGACCTCCCTCCCTCTCTTTCTGTTCCTCCCCTTGTCTCTTGCATGACTGAGTTTATGTTAGGATGTGCGGTGAGGTCAGGCAGGTTATTATTGAAGTGTGGTTTAAACACCGCAACAGAACAGGAGATAAACCACACTGAGAAACACTAAGGGGGCTAGGTACACATGCATCTTATGTGCAGACCAAGGGCATGCAAAACCGCAGCATTTAGGTCACATTTGGGTCAGGCCATGCCCACTCATGTTGCTGATGACGTTGTCTTGGCAACGGGAGAGAGGCTTGGGGAAAGAGAGAGAGAGAGATGGAGAAGGAGAGACTACACACACATCCTACTCGTACACATAGAAAGATGGATGCTTTCTCCGAGACGGCGGGTTCCTCGGCTTCTATGGAACCATGACAAAGTGAGAACCCCTTCTGAGCCAAGAAAAGTGAGCAGTTATTGGAGAAGCAAAGAGGCGGGAAAATAAGATGCAACGCAGCTGTCGTTTTACATCATCAGGTGCTAAACAGCAACGGCGCCTGATGACACACACCCGTGGTTTTATTTTCTCCCCTAGCTATTTCAGCAAAAACAAATCCAATGCCCTGGAGCAGTGTGTTCACGCTTAATGCACTCTAAGCATGACTGTACTGGAGACAGACAGGCACAAACAAAAACACACAGGCACCCTCCCAGCAAAGGGTTACCTAGCAACATGTGATGGAGTCTGGCGGGCAGAGGGGACCGCTCATTGTGAGAAAAGCTGGTCGCTAACGGCGCCAGACAGCCGCTGCACCATGAAGCCGCCTGACAGCCCCGTGATGGATCTGCGCTAGCGAAGAAACGGACCAGAGACCGATGACCGCTCTCATCCGCCCAGCCGCAGGAAAATAAACCTCACCCCTGAGGTGAGTGACACCACCATGGGGAGATCAACAAGTAACCGTCATTGGACTGCCAAGCTTCAGTGGAGTCCAGGACGGGGGCCAGCGAGAGTCAACGAGGAAGCAAGACCGCGTCAGGAGAAGGGCTCATGACAGTATGGTCAGACTCCTGCAATGCAAGGAACCACTGTATTGCCTGATGCAGTAGAAAGGGTTTGGCAGAAGTATTAGGTTAGAGATTAGGTTATGGTATCAGGTTATTGATGGTTAAGTTAAATTATTTGGTTTTAAGTTGAGATATTAGGATAGAGGTGGTCCAGTTATGGTATGAGGTTTTAAGAATAGGTTAGAGATGGTTTAGGTAAAGTATTAGGTTGGAGAAGGTTACATTTATGTATGCGTGTTTGATATGGGTATGGGTTTGCGAATGGTTTGGTGGAGGTTATACATACTGAGGTTTGAAAAGGGCTAGTGCTAGGCTAGCCATGTAATGTGGCTGAAATTCGCCTGAAATGTCAGTTCATATTAACGCTAATGTTTGTAACTCAGGCGTGCTCGAGAAAACATAAACACAACAGTCTTCTTCATTACCAATTGTGTATGTATCATTTCTGTGCAAAAAGCAATAAAGAGATTCGGAAACCAAAATAATACATATTTGTAGTGTTAACACAGGATTCAGAGCGCCCAATATGGCCACAGCGGCAGCCGAAACACATTGAAGTGCTGAGCGGCATCTGTGTGTTGCTCTTCCTGTTAGTCTGCTGTGAAGGTGCAACCATCCAACTGTGATGAATGCCAATGGAGCCACAGTGAGATCCAGGAACAGAGAACACACTGTGTGTGTGTGTGTGTGTGTGTGTGTGTGTGTGTGTGTGTGTGTGTGTGTGTGTGTGTGTGTGTGTGTGTGTGTGTGTGTGTGTGTGTGTGTGTGTGTGTGTGTTTCCCGGCTAACTCTGTTGACTCATAAATAACACACACCACAAGAGCTGGCTCTTCCTAAGCAGTCTGATGGATATTCACGGTTACTCGCTGCGGGCATGGCTTCCGTAACCTTCCACTGGCTGGGTAAGGGTCACACGACTCAGAAAACAACATGCTGTTCAGAGTTTAAACTCATGTATAACTCAAGTAAAAAACATATTTTGCGTTACTTGCGACACACACACACACACACACACACACACACACACACACACACACACACACACACACACACACACACACACACACACACACACACACACACACACACACACACACACACACACACACACACTAAATCAATGTTCAAGTGTATTAGTCTGCCATGTTGTGGCCTACTTTCCAACAGTTGCCTTTTGAATTGGTCGAGCTGATTTCAGGTTACAAATGAATATGTCTCTTTGTACGACAACAATTTATCATGCATCATTTTCATATGGTCTCCTGAACCCTGTTTAAAATGGCCCATATTGAGAAGTTATTCATCAAGCCATTTATTTAAGTCGACATGTACAGCATAATAGATCGTTGGCTCTTTTGAAAAACAACAGCTAGTTGGCTGTAGTTGACTAATGAAGCATTCAAGAGCAAAAATCCACTTCATCAAACAATATCTTCCTCACCATATGTTTCTGGGAACACTGTACATAGAGCTGTGTTTTCTATAGATGGCAAAGAGTTGAAGCTCAATGATGCCCTCAAAGGGCATATTTCAAAGACATGTAATCAGCATGTTTGACCTTGTCTACTAACTTGGCCTGAAATCACCTCATTGTTGTGATGATGACATCACCAAATCCAAGGAGCCTGACATAACATTCCAACCAATAAAAACACAGCTGTCCCCCAACGGAACCCTACACTGCTCCCCGCCCTCACACCGATGGTTTTCTCTGGAAATACGTTATTACAGCGAAATTCAAGGGTGTTGCGTTTGGTCCGCCCCTCCCCTCTAGGTGCTCAACGTCTTCAGTGGAGATCTGGGGAGTGCATGAACACCATAATGAATAGAAATGACGGTGCGATATTGCCCGGCGCTCTTGGTTTTTACAGAATACAGCGCACCTAACTCCCCACCGCCATGTGACAGGACAATGAACTCCATGAATATTTGATACGTTATCCATCTGTAAAGCCAATAAAACCCAGCCCCGGCAATAATGGCTGTCTTTGTTTTATTCATTCAGTTTGTCCCTCCTGCCTCCGCACTCCCAGAGGGCCTTCTGGATTAACCTTGTGTAACACTGGACTGGGAAGGAGCGGATAATGTACGTACGTACGTACGTACATACATACATAATCCGCTCCTTCCCAGTCTACACGTACGTACCGGTATGTATGTATGTATGTATGTATGTATGTATGTATGTATGTATGTATGTATGTATGTACATATGTATGTATGTGTGCGTGTGTGTACATATGTATGTATGTACATATGTATGTATGCGTGTGTGTGTGTGTATATGTTACTAGACAGTCTAAAAGGCCACTCCAACAGTAAGGTGTGGTTCTGTAGCTCCTTCCCTCCTAATAATTCAGGCCTGGATTATCCTAATCTCCGACCCCATTAAATATGACACATTGTGACAGGCCAGAAAGAAGGCCAATTTCAACAGACAACCCCACAGTTGGGTGGAGGAAACCAGGCATTAAATACTGATCCTTCAAGCTTAGCATATCTGGCCTCACGAGAGGGAACTAAAACAAGATAATTTAACATGGATCTTCAGATTAAGACCTAGCAAAAAAAAATAAAAATTCAGTTCCTCTCTACATAAACTTCTTCTTTCATGAATAAAAAAAAAGATATGGTAAGAAAACAAAGCCCGCCATGCATCAGGGATTATAAAGGTCAAGGAAATACAAAACACACGATAGCCGAGTTGAACAGAGGAGTTGAAAGCAGGGTTTTTCTTAAATCACACCATCCCGCAAAGATTTACAAACCTCATGCATTCAAAACAGCCCAGAGATGAATCCCCTCGCAACAGCATTTTTTAAGTTCATAAGAAGGAATCAATCATAAACTAGAGACGTCGCCGCATTTTGCGAAGAAAATGCGTTTGGCTGCGTAAGGCAACTCGTGGGCGCAATATTCTGTGAGCGTGCCGACATGCTAATGCCTGCGAGGCTAATGAGCGAGCGTGCAGAGTTTCATGTCCCCGGGCTGCTTTGAAGTGGACTGTGTGTGTTTCAGTCTGTCAACAATATCGACGTGCTCCATTACTAATCGATCAATCATGATACACACAGATATGATGTCTAGTGGGAAACCAACCACTACAAACGCAAAGAAGTGAGGGTCCTAAAGAGCTGTATCAGAGACCCCGATTAGGACTTCCTGGAAATCTCCTCGTCGCGGAGCGTACAGGATGTCAGGATCAGAAAAGGAGAGCGTGGCATTGATATAATCCATCTGAATCAAATCCTAGCCTTCTAGAAAGGATTTCGGGGAAACATTCAACCGGATTCTTGTGAATAATTCTCTTTCATTCATGTCCAAGAGAGAGGGAGACTAACACATGAATACGAGAGAGTGAATGAGTGGGTAAGTATGCGTGCGTGGCTGCGTGCGTTCAGGTTATCTTGTAGTTGGCTGCATGAGAACAAGGGGAGAGCTAGCATAGATCGGACCGCCGTCTGCGGCCCCCTTTCATCTCGCCTCACCGGCCCCCTAGATGTTACCTCCACCCACCCTGCTCTTCAGACCTCTGCACAACACACAATCCATTTTAATTAGGAGGACGGGTGCCAAATCAAACACACCCCGACAAAGAGAGGAAGCACCGGCTGATACACATGAACATGAAGGGGATGTTAATACGTGGACCACACTGAGGGGAGCGCTATAATCAGCGGTGTCTTTGCTGAGCCGACACCATTCAGACACACTGCACTCTGGCCTCGGGGCGGTGATGAACAAGCACGTATTGTATAGTATTCTTTTTCGGATTTGTTGTCCACATGTGCTGTCACGGCGTCTTACCCGCTTTTTGAGTCTGCAGGATTCTCTCGTGGACGGCTTCCGAGTTCTCCAGGAGAGTCCTGCTCGTTTGGATCATCTGGATAAAGAGAGAGAGAGAGAGATAGAGAGAGACCCAAATGAGTACTTTTTCCATCTGCGTGCAACTGCTCCCCCCTGACCACAACTCCTCTCCCCAGCGCGACGGGGCTGGATGTTCAGCTGGTGACCCAGGAAGGAGAGGCTGAACAACAGGCTGTTATTACGGACGCGCGGCCGGGCCAGGCAGCTGGGCCGCGTTTGGTAAATTGGAGGGAAGGACGACTCAGGAAGGAGACAAGTTATTCTCATCCGGACGCGTCGACTGCTTTTTATTAAAGAGGCCAGACACACACACACACACACACACACACACACACACACACACACACACACACACACACACACACACACACACACACACACACACACACACACACACACACACACACACACACACACACACACACACACACACACTTGAAAGCGTATCATTTAAGGGCCATGAGCAGTTAGCCTGTGTGGTTGGTACGACGTGATATAAGCAGGCTTGTTTTGAAGGCGCTGCGACTGATTAACATGCGGACAATTATGCAGTGGAGCAGTGCCTGCGCAGATTCTACACAGCAGGGGGTCTTGGTGAACAGATTCAAATATTCAATTCCAAGGCGTTCAGAAACGCCCCTCAAACTAGAAATAAAAGACTGATCTCGACAATCAATGATGACGAACAGACGATTCAGGGGCTTCAGAAAAAAAATCATCACACTACATCGGTCATAGTGGTGGTCTAGGCTGAATTACACTCCAGCAGTGTGGCTCGGTCCACACAGTTTAACGTCATAGGGCGACATACAGCCTGTCACGCTACATTCTCCGGTTAGTTTGTGATAGAAACTAGTGGAGGACGTTTGCATATTTGTTTGTGTGTACAACACATCGTGGTCACATCATAAAGATTGGCCAGAGTTGTGTGACTTTTTGCACATGCTCAGAATCACGTGTTCTCAAGAAGATATACAAGCACCGGCGTACAGACCAATGAGGAAGTAGGATTCACCTTTGAGGAGATTGAGCCCTGGACAGAAGACATCCCCTCTATGCGGGTGGTCTTAGGTAGTGCCACAGCGATGGTCATTAACACAGTACATTGAGCTGGGTGCATTCTTTGATTTAATTAATTCTTAATTGCATTTTTACTGTCCGACGGTTAGTGAAATTGCTGAACCTCAAAATAAGAGATTTATGAAAGTTCCAGACTATGCAGATCCGCCTTAAAGTGTCAGTGAACTCACTGTTTCAAATGGGATTCAAACACAATTTAAGAAACGCGTTTTGGACTGAGAGTTCTGGGAAGGAGGGGCCATGTTACAATCCAAAAAGACAGTTTACTAGATAAAGTCATGAAAAGACTGTGTTCAAAATCTGTTTTTGAAGCAGAGCAGAACGTTCATATAGTGTTTTGGGGAGACCGACAAAAACATAGTTTTTACTTCTGTTTTCGCTAAATTAGTTGTCATCCGAGCCTATTTTCCGATACCAGGTGTTGTGCCGAAAATGGAATCCTCGTCTCAAATCGCAGCCCCTCTCCGCGTTATAGCAGTGTTTATATCATATCATCACAAGATGAGCAACTTGTCACATAAAGCGATGTTACATTTTATAGGCGACCTACAACGCAAGATGTCACATTCATGATAATGAACTACGAGGGCACTAAAATACGTAATAGTTTACAAGTCATACATGTAAGACTTGTAAATTCATGTAACCACAGCACAGACGAAATAAGCGAAGAGGGGGTGCGACTTCAGACGGGGATTCCATTTTCGGCACGACACTGCCATCTTTAAATAGTAGCATCAGCGTTCAGACAACAATAGTGATTGATTATTGAACACTGCAGGATCAGCGCGCAAGAACACGCCGTGGACCTTGACAGAGGTGGATATGCTCCTTTCTGTAGCCCTGTCTGTTGATGTGTCGCGTGCTATGCGACACGCCCATGTTGAAGAAGTAATTTTATTTGACCCGCCCACGTTAAAGAGCTGCTTTTTTAGATGGAAACACGACGTGACTGGAACCAAACCAAGTCGTGCTGCGCTAAGTCGTGGCGAGTTGAGCTGTTACTGTCGGTGGAAAAGCGGCATAAGCACCTGCAGAAAAGCAGGTAACTTTGGCAGCATCATTTTCTTCAGTTCTTTCTTATCATTGTCCTTTACATTACACGTTACATATAACATAGCAAAATATATGCTCCCCATTTATCCAGTAGAAAAAAAGGGGTTCATTAGATGCTTCAAACGATGGAGCATATATTTTGGTCTTCGTAGAAATCTAGGTTTGAATCGAAAATTGTCCATTAGCTTGAAAGAAATCGAGATTTGTGCCCAGGCCAAACTTTCCAGAATGTAAGCGCTCCATTACCGTCCCACAGGCTTCCCCTCACTCTATTGTTTATTGATTAATCAGGTTTCAGTGGAGTTAATGGATTACTCTGTGTGCTGTCAGCAACTAAACTCTCCATTAAACAATATCATCAGCCTTTCCTTTTGTCTCCAAGTGCCCCTGGATATTTGCTCTAGCACGTATCGGTCTTATATTAAGCCTTTAAAAAACGAATTTCTTAGTACCCCATACAGACAACCAGTTGGGTTTACAGAGTCTTATAAGCGACTCTTCTCCAAAGGGCATTCGTTTGACTTACTTTAATTCTGACTTAATTTAGATGGGATGAGGGAGAATCCATTTTCTTTATAATTTCCGGCAGCACACCATGTAAAAGACCTCTAAGTGCACATCCTCAGAGAAACTAAGGGCGTCATAAAGGCTACAACAAGGCAAGCTGGTATCTTTACTTTACTCTGAGCTAATGGCTCACTGTGATAAAAGGCTTTGCATTACTGGTGCTCTTCTGAGGTGGGAGACTTAAGGAAAATATTGTCCAGCAATGTTAGGAGGAGGACCAGGGGGTTGTCAGCCATCCCGGCCAAAAACGGTCACACCTGTTATCACCCAGGAGCAACCGGACTCAACTCAGGTACCCGTCTCTTCCCCCAGGCAACATAATGAGACTGCTTAACTGTTGACACATCGTCACACCTGTACCCTTCACACACACACACACACCGGCTCTGTTACCCATCTGTCGCTTTACTAGAAAGGATATGACGAGATAAGTTGCGTATCTGTGGTGTTGTCGCATCACAGGTGGCCTGCTAATCCAATGTGTGTTTGTAGACAAATTATAGTCTTCAACAGGGGCTAGGCCACTGGAACTCTGCATCACATTGGCTAATGGAAAATAAAAGCTAACGCAAGGAACCCCTCTTCTGAACGTACAATGATGAATTTGGAATTAAACAACTGGGTATCACCAATTTACAGATATCTCTACGTATTGCTTTCAATAATACTCCCAACCAAATGTAAACATAACTAAACAGCATAATGCACGTTGCTATTTAAGTAACAATATGTGTACATATTCTCATTATTTCTTTGTAATGATTGAAATATGTTAATTCAACGTTTATTTCCATTTTTTTTTTACGATTTGTTCTGATTACTGGTTTGCTTTGTTGAGGAAGCCTGGGAATCATGCATTGAATTTGCAATCTGTGCCTGCTGTTGTTGAGTTGTTGACAAAATATTTGACGCTAGCACCAGCCTAAGGGGGGGGGGGCATGTTGCCTGGCAACTAGAAGGTTTCCGGTACCATTCTTTGGTCCTCACGGCCGGTATCAAGATGCCCTTGAGGAAGGCCCTAAACTCCCGACTGCCCCAAACAAGCTGGCAGAGCTGGTGAAGTGTGTGTATGAGTGTATAAAATACACACACACACACACACACACACACACACACACACACACACACACACACACACACACACACACACACACACACACACACACACACACACACACACACACACACACACACACACACACACACTTTTAAAGCGGTCCCATTCATACAGTCATAGTCAGACCAAAGTTGTCTGATCGACTTCAGAGAGAGGATAAATACTAAATATACGTTTAAAAATAGATGCATCTTAGTGCCTTCAGACCTCCCGGCCGTGACTCAGCTGCTCAGCCTTCTGTTTGCATTAGTGTAGGGAGGGAACGGGGCTGCGGAGGAGTTCAGCATGTCCCTGCAGCACAGGGCCGGGCCGGGCCAGCAGGCCAGTCCGTCTCTTTACGTGACGACAGGGAGCGGGTCACACAGGTAGTAAAAGATGGGCAACCTTGATCTTCACAGATTGAAATCTTCAATGGGAAGACACCCAGCCGACGTGGACTTCAGTCGGACCGCTGGGTCGGGGGGGATTGTGTCGGGAAGATTGTGCATTTGCATCAGCGGGACATTCCACTGGGAGGACAGGGCTGCTGACTGAGGGGTACCGCAGCATTGGGGGGGAAAAAAGCCCATCGGTTGTGCAATGTTTTTTTTTGTGGGGCTGGCGGTTTGATTCAGTCTTCTGTGTGTAATTTGCTGCGTTATGTACTTCTTTCAATAAATGTCCTTTGTTTGAAATGTCTTTTGTTTGATATCCACTTTGTGTAATGGCATTGGCATTATCCAATCATTATTTCTTCTAAGTAGAGCACATTATAGATCGTAAGTCTAGAAGTAAACATAATATCTGGATAAACATTCCAATTCCAACTCTTCTTTTCACTCAAACCCATCTGCAGTCTCTTAGGTGTTGATTTTATCGATGTGTTACATGAATGACTGTCTATATTAAGGTATACAAGTCTAATAGTAGCCTAGATTATCTGTGAAATTGAATGCAGAAAACATGAACGGACGTTTACATCGTTACATGGAGAAAGGTTCTATTGTTGGTAGAGGCATTCAGCGGAGGTACTGCGCCTACAGACAGCTGGGGAGACCTTGAGAAGACGGTTGATTCTGTTTTTTCAAGCATTTAAACAACACACAAGCCCAAAAATTAGGCATCATCGAGACAAATATATAAACAAATCCTGTATGATCAGTCGATGATAGATCTGGCCTGACAAATCTGATGTGACTTTAAGTCGAGCACACCCTTAGTAGAAGGCGGGGGGGCATGAAAACACTTAAGTCTAGTTGACGACCTGACTCATACCGTATGTAGATCACTCAGCACATGACTTATGCTCTCGCTCTTGTCACCTTAGGTTCATCCACACATTCACATACACTACCTTAACATCAAACTGTTTGTTATACGGCAAGACTTTTTTAACCAAATAAACTTAAAATGTAATTTGGATACATTTTATACATTTAATTTTGGATACGCCTACCAGGTAGGATGGTGACATTGGGGATCGAACCCGGTGCCTTTCAGTTAGGAGTGAATCAGCCTAGACACTAGACTATCTTCGCCTACTACTAGGACTACGATACTTTTAAACAAGGAATATTCTTGATAGGATATTCAGTGTCTGCAAACCCAGTGCTCTCCTGTCTATCCCTGGAAGGATCTCTTCCTCACTCTGGCTTTTGGGGAGATTTTCTCTTTCTCGCTTGAGTACTTGGTGTGAGGGGGCGTCATCTAACGTGTACTAGTGTGAAGCCCGCTAGGACTGTAACTGGAATAAAGGGCTCTAAAATATACTTGAGTCGATTTTTATGAACCCAGGGAATTGCAATCAAACAACACCCTACCACTACGTAACAGAAGAGGTCCCTGTGTGTATTTATAGTAACCCCTGTAGTCTTTCCGTTATTTCCTTCCTCTAAATTTCCTCATGTATTATTATTTGGTAAACACGAAAGGAGGGATCTTCTTTTAAACTGGATTATCCTGAGCAATCACCACTGGCGTCCACAACTGGCAAAAACTGCAGCACAAACGCAAAGCGCAGTGCTGCTTTTGGACTGAATAAGGCTCACCAGGATGAAACGCATTGGAGTGTTGTTTGCATCTAAAACGAGGCTATGCATGCAGCATCGGCAATGTGTTGTCAGACGTGTTGCCCACCCAGTGTGTCCCCCCTCCCCCACCAGGTCACATTTTTTTTACAGTGGGATTTACTTTGCTGCGTGCTGACGTTTCCACCGCAGCTGCACTTCCCCGGCCGGCGGGGCTGTCGTGCGCATGGTAATTATATCCCTGAAGGTGGGGGGAAGAAATTACCGTCTGGCTGGCACACGCTGCATCTTAAAATGTATTTAAAAGGGGTCGAACAGAGGCGAGTGGGCGGACTACGTTACACCTCCGCGGACTAGAGGATAAGTGTGTTCGCCGGCCACATTAGCGGGCATTAAACAAGGTCGGAGCCGTTTGCCTGGTGTGGATTTTAACTGAAAACGTTGAGTAACAAGGCCCGTTCTTTATCGTGGGAGTTGACTTAATTGAATAGGAATTCACAGAAGGACAGTTTTATGCCTTATTATTTTAACATTCAGGCTCTTTTCAACAGAGGACCAAGCAGGCTTTAGTGGCTAATCAAACCATTAAACAATGACAAATCTAAACCTGGCTGAGCACGCCACTGTGGTTACAGTTTGGGAATTTTTCAGTTGATAATATTTTTTTTGGGACGTTTCTCTTTCTTTTCAGCACTCGTTGAAACAGTTCAGAAATTGGACCATATTGTCCAATACTGACATTTGACTAGTTTTGTGGTGGTTAACTCTGAATGCCGAAAGGGCATTGGGAGCCAGAGCAGGCCCATCCTCAGACCGGCTTACGATCACAGATCCCCTGTAACTCCAGATGGCTCTCTCACCGCGTCGCTCCAGCCATTACCTACAGCCCTTATGTTGTTTGGTCATCAGTCTTCAGAGTCTCAAGTCTCTTTATCTGATAGCCAACCTCCCCCCATGCACGTCCTCGCCCCGCCATGGCTATGAGCCTCTTAAGCCAGCCCAGCCCACCCTTCGTTTATTTGATTTAGTTCCCTAAACGCCTATCATTTTCCCCTTTTCCCTTCCTCGAACTGCCCAGCACTCTTTCCATCAGGGCCAATTATCCCGCTGTCCATTCTGAGTCTGAGTGGAGTCGTGGGTGTGGGGCAGGTCGTGCTGGTGGTGCTGATGGCACCTTGGGCACCTTAACCGTTCTCCACTTGCCAAGTCTCGTCAGCCTCCGCCCATTACGAGTTCTCCCTCTGCATGCCGATCGAGCGCTGCCATGACAGTAAAAGCTATACTGCTACACAGCAACACTAAATAAATCATAACTTGGCAAGTCCATAATCGTAGTTGTGCATGGGCTTTTTTTCTCACAGCATATTCCCAGCAGGGAGTCGCGTTAAGAGGGGAAAAATATAAATGACAATTGTATTTTGTCATTAGTTAATGATAGTTATAGAGGCGCAATACTTCTCTAATACCACTTTTCATAGTGGCAATGCTCCGCAAGACATTTTCTGGGCTCCACTGCGCATAAAATATCTGTTTGTATCTCCACACCCCAAATTACTTTTCAGAATCAGATATCCGTGCACTGGCATTAACAGCCCATTAGAGGAGTGACTATTAATGGTATGCTAATGGCTTAACAGAGTCAGCGCAACCTCTGACCTTTCTGATGTGTTGCAAACGACAGCCTCTCTATGAAGGGTGTTCTTGCTTTTGTTCTACTCTGCGACTCGCTAATGTGCCCGATATTCAGCAACAGCTGGGATTCAAACAAGTGTGTCAGGCGTGTGTGAGGTTACTGAATATTCAGGAGACCCCGCACTGCTATGCAAAAGTGTGACGCAACTCTATAACCGTCTAAAGAAGCACCATACATTGAGAACACGTTCAATCCCGTTGAGATGCCATGGAGTGAGGTCTTGGTTCTTCAGTATTTGCCAGATCTCTAAGGATGTGTTATAGTAGTTAAATTGCTATCGGCAAGAGCAAAGGTTAAAACATGCTCAAAGCTGCTAAGTCTTCCACATTAGTTATGATATTCTCCACAGTTTGGCTTGTGTTGAACGTTACGCTGAATAACAATAGAGCGAGAGCACAGACAGTGAGCAGGGACAGAGAGATCGCTGCTGTTCTCTGCGCTGTTGGAATCTTGTTGAAATTAATATAGTAGAACATTGTCTGTATCTAAACAGTTTAACATATCCTGATATTCAATTCTGTTGACATGGACAATCCTTGCATGCGTCTTCTCTTTATTGTTCATCTCCTCTCATCTAGTTGTTTTTTTGGGGGGGGATTTCCACATCAAACCTTATGAAAGCAATAACAGTGGCCATGCTCAAAGGAACAATGTGGGAGAATCAATAGGAGGGAACAGGATGTGCCATGGATAATGGCTTTGGGTCCCAGCAGCCCCGGTGACATGTTACATAACTCCAGGCCATGGTGAACATTGATTTTATTTATTTATTTACATAACACAGCTTCATATGGCCTAGAACTGCTGTACCCCTCCTCTCTATGTGCACACACGGTTTCGGCTATTAATCAAGCAAAGAGTTTTATCCCAGCACCTAAAGCCATCTCCAAGCCAATGATGCACAGCCAAAGCCGTCAATCAAAACACCTGGAACAAAGAGGCTTTTATTTTGACGTTATCTTTTGCTACCTGTTGGCCAGCCACAGCTGACACGTGAAGCATGCCAATGTTAGCCAAGTCATTAAATCGGTGACTGGTTAACCGTTGTTGTACTATTTTGCTATCAGGGAGCAAATGTGAACACCAATGTAAAGACTGAAAGTGGTCGGGACAAGGCACACAAGGCATTTCCAGAACAATCACCACAAAACAAACATCCAAAGCACTAAGACCAGAGGTCCCAAGCAGGAGTGCCGCGGTGCAAGGCTAGGCTAACCGTGAACCGTAATGCACGCTTTGATGTGCATTACTACCAATTCATTACTTCACATGATGAACGTTCTAGATCCATCTCAATGCATACAAATAATGCTATTGCTTTTGATTTTTACCTTTGACTATCTATATGAAGCTATTCTGTGTGTTTAAAATATATACATCATCATTATTATTATTATTATTAATTATGATACTGTCGTGTTTATAAAAGGTCTACTTTAACCCCATAGTGGTTACTTTCGTGGGCTACTCACCAGTTCATAGGTGGTGACCACCTTCTTGAGGACCTCAGGGGGCACGCCTTGGGCCTCAAGGTTGGGGTACTGGTCACCGAGGTCGAACAGCAGCAGGGGGCTACCGTCGGGGCCCATGAGCCTGGGGCAGAGTGCCAGGATGCACTGCTTCAGGTTGGCCACCGCTGACAGGCCGCACAGCTCCTTGAAGGGCACGATGGCGTTCTGGGGGCGGAGGTGGACAAACAGAGAGAGAGAGAAGACTGTGGGCAAGGATCAGCCATACAGCACCATAAAGGGGAATGTACCACCTCTGATGCACGTTACATCAAAGCTAGCTTTGTATAATTACTTTTATTGAATAGATATATAAAAAAAAAAGAAAAATCGGAAAACTGTTAGACCTCTGAAGAATAAGTCCCGCCGCCGAGGCTCGTGGTTCCATCTGTCAAATCTCTATGGGAATTAACATGGGTTTTTTGAATGATCGTACATAACAAACTCTGTAGGTGGCGAAGAAGTAAAAGCCGCTCATTCAAAAACCCAAGTTATGTCCCATAGACATTTGACCGATGGAACTTAAGTTACCAAGACTCAAGACTCTACTTTCAGTCTTTATTGTAGTGACTCCAATTGAAAGCACGCAGTCACTGTTCTCAGCCTCAGCAAGTCCAGTACTCTGGGTGAAAGTGTCTGCGATGACAAGATGGAAATGGAACTCAACATGACGCCGCCAAAAAGGAGGACCAGAAGCCTCCACCACAGAGCCCGACTCAAAGAGAACGGCGTTCGCTTACTTCGACCGGGGGCCCTGAAATGTAAATCGGTTAGATCTTATCACTGCTTCCTAGGCTTATTATTTCTGACAGCCTTCATCTGCACTCCTGAGCGGGAGCCTGGTGTACTTCTGCTGTAGCGAGCAGGGCATGCCTGGGCAACCCCGCCAAAGGGATAAAGATAGATGTATGTATATATATAAAGATATACACATCGTGTTGGACAAGACAGGAGCGCTGCCGTCAGCAGGGTACATCCTTGATATCCCCCATGAACCCAAGTCTTCAACAAAGGGACATCGATGCCGAGGCTACAGTTCTGTTACTGTTGGCTGTGAGCATCATCTCTGTACATGAACATACTGCACACATGACCACAAGAAGGACTTTTCTGTGGTATCAGGGTTTAGGTTACATGTTGGATGTCATGATGTGGGGAAGATTGCTTAAGGCAGCTTTGGAAGCTAGGTAATTAGAACTACACATAAAACTACCAAAAACACAATTCTATTTTATAGGGGGAATACTAAGCGTCCGCTGACTCCTTAACTTTGAAGGAGATATATATTTTCCTTTTGGAAAATACATGTGCTGGATTTATATGTAGTATGGTAGTTTTTTAAAGAATTAAAACTTGTAGCACAAGTACAGAAGACATTGGCAAGAGTATTATTAAGTATATGCAGCACCCATATTGTAACATTGGTTGAAATGTTAAGATTCAGATGCTCCATTGAACTCCACTATCATGAAAACACAACACTAGCACTGACAAAAATAGCCGTGCAGTACTATCAGAGGAAGTGCTTGTGAGAGGAAACGCTTGTTATCTGTGGTAACTTTCGGCACTCGAAAACGCACCTGCATATATACTTGCACTGCAAAGCAACCTCTCCAACACTCTCACACTCATTCCTTCACTATCAATCTCTCTTAAACACCCTCTCCTCCCTCAAACACACACACACAAAGTCAGAAAGAGAGACACACACATAAACAGACATGCACACACACAGAGGAAGACACACCGACCTTCCTTCTAATCGAATCATAAGCGTTTCATAAACAAAAGTATTGGGACGGAGAGAAAGGAGGGACGTACGTGTGTGTGTGTGTGTGTGTGTGTGTGTGTGTGTGTGTGTGTGTGTGTGTGTGTGTGTGTGTGTGTGTGTGTGTGTGTGTGTGTGTCAGTTCCTTTCTACATGAACTTCCCTTTTCATACTTGAAAACATGGTGAGAAAACAAAGCCCGCCCAGAGATCATAAAGGTCAAGGAAATACACCACACACGTTAGCGGAGCCGATCTGAGGAGTTGAAAGCAGGGTTTTTCTAAAACCAGACAAACCTTAAAGGAATACAAACAGCGCCATGCATCTGAAACAGCCGTGAGATGAATCCCCTCGCGACAAACTTTTAGTCACATTTTTTGTGATGCGACCCACAAGAGCGTGTGTCTGGCCCCATTACCTGATCTAGCTTCAAATATTAAAGCATGGAGATGAATGCGGTCGAAGCCTCTGAATAACTAGAACCGGCTTTAATAGAAGCTCCGTCTTGCCAGCTCGGCAGTGGGCTTTGAAGTCCCCCAGCGGTCTTGTGTGTTGCACAACACACAGGGATTAGATCACATCTGATTTGAATCAGGCCCAGTGGCTTTGTTTTGCTGCTGCCAAACCAACCCTTTTCTCCTATGACGCTCCAGAGCCTTTGTGGAGGACCTGGTTATGATCTACACAAGACTTTGGGGTCGATGAGACTTTTGTATTCTTTTTTTTAGTCCTATTGATGAAAAACATTGTCTTGTAAACAAATATTGCAACGCATAAACCGCAACTGTATGATTCATGGTGACCCGGATTACTATTTTCAATGCCCTTTGTATTAACCAGGGGCTTTAAACCATAGTGTCTTACAGCAAATACTTTCTTTTATACCATGATCTGGGGGAATACTCGATTTTGATTGGCTGCAGGGTGTGCATTAACCCCTGATATACGGACACCTCTTAAGTAATTCCAGTCAAATTGTCTGTTCAGCCTTAAAAAACGAGAGCTGGTAAATTGTGAAAAATGCATTAAACTGTAATCAGAAAATGCGGTTATAAGCTATAGACCTTATAGTATCTGTGGTATAAAGGCTGGAACGAATTTCAAATGATAAATATGTATACTTCATGTTGAAAGTATAGACCGTCGAGATTCCCATTGAAACGAATGGCGCGGTGATTCGGTCTTCATAACGGGAGCTGGTAAATTGTGAAAAATTTATTAAACTGTAATCAGACAATGCGGTTATATGCTTGACCCTAGAGTACCTTATTTGTGGTATAAAGGCTTGGACGAATTTCAAATTATAAATATGTACAATCGATAACGTTAGCTCTCTGGCTCATAGCTGAACAGACTAAAATACCTCCCGTTGCTAAGTCGTAGCTAAAGTCTGTCCTATTAACTTGAGGAGTGGACAACGTTTCCATTGCATAAGAACCTTACAGGAGGGTAATGATTGTTCCAGGTATTAGTCAAACCCTCAGGCGTTACCAGGGAAACAAAGTTATGGCTTTTGAAAAACTTTATATTTGGATTGCACAACGCATGGTAAATGAATGGTCTTAATTTATCTTCTTTGGCAAGTGACCATGGTATAAGCGGGATAATGCACTTTGAGGTATCCATTATCAGGAATTAATGGACGTCTAAGGCCTCCGCGTAGTCCATTAATTCCGGATAATAGACACCTCGTCGGGCATTATCCCTTACTTATGAGCAGGTAGGGGTTATGCATCTTGCTCTCGGAATGTCTACAGGAACATTGTACACTGGGGTATGAACCCAGAACTTGTTGGATATGGATGTGAGATGAGCATAAAATACCCTGACCTTTGCGTTGTGTTAAAACCATGACATGGTTAAGGAGCACTTGGCAGTAGTGCTCTTACCTGCATGTTTTCCCGGAGGTCCGTGGCCTCCCTCAACGGGACCATGGCCGTCTTGAAGACGTCATCCAGGGCCTTGATCAACAGCACCCGCATGCTTGCGTACTCCCTGCTCCGCTTAGCCTTGCGAACCGACAGCCCCCGCTTGTGGGGCTTGCCACCCCCCCGTCGGTTGGTGATGGCCACGTGGACGAACAGCCAGGCGTGGGGCAGCAACTCCCCGGTGAGAGACTGCAGCGGTATGTGCCGGAAGCCCGGCTGAAGACACTCAAAGGGGATGGTGTACTGGCCGATGAACTCGTCACCGATGTAGTCGTCGTCCAGCACTACGAAGCGCACCATGGCCAGCTCCGGCAGGTTGATCTGGAACTCAAAGCTCTCGTCGAACAGCGGGTTCTCCCCGTTCTGGGTGACCGTCTTAGTCCTCTGTTCGGCGCAGTCCGCAGGTATACCGTGGATCTCCACGTACACGTAGGGGTCCACCACGTCTCCCTTGGCCCCGGAGCCTTTGGGCTTTGGGAAGTTCTGTCCGCTGATGATCTTGATGTGCAGCAGCTGTGGGGACACGCCAGGAACAGAGTCTTTGGTGTTGGCGCTGAAGTAGGACACCTGTTCCCTCATGATGGCCGGGCGCAACACGTAGCCACAGCTTCCGTTCTGTCGGAACCAGCCGATGTTTAGGTCCATCATGAGGCCGGGCGTCTGGTAGTTCATCGCAACGATCTGACAACCGCACTTCCAGAAGTCCTGAGGATTCATGTTGCTCGAGTCGATCCGCATCGGGCTGGGGTAAACGCGCGCCAGATACTTTTTGTTGTAATTTACGAAATCGCCTGGAAATTCACTCGCACAACGGCTCGCTAAGACCTCGTTGAAGGAGCACAGCTCCCAGGGCCTCTGGTTCTGAAAGGACGTCGGGAAGTCTTTGAACTCCACCGATTTACACAGGGTCACCAGGTCGGAGAGGTCCTTGGAGAGCTGGAACTTCTTGGGCGCGGGAGTCTGCTGTTCCCCAGACTCGATGGTCATCTGCTGGGACATCTCCGCACCCTCGTCCTCATCCGTCACCTCACCCTCTGAACCGGTGACGTTTGTGCCGAGCTTCTTGCCCTTCAGCAGGATTCGACCTTTCATTTCAAAGGGCGAGGGGAGGTAGAGCTCCTCGGGTTTTGGAGGGTCGAGGTAGAGCTTGTCACCCAGGATCTTTTTCAGGTGCTGGAACATGACCCTCTGCTGCTTCAGGGAACAGTGATTTTCGAGACACAGTAATAGCGGGAACTCTGACGCCACAAAAGCGTACTTGTTAATGATGTCGATGACGGTGCGGAAAACGATCTGCGAGGTCATGGTGTGTCCGGTGTAAATGACCGGTTCGTTGTCGGGCCCGTCCCACACGTCCAACTCTACGCTGCGGCAGCCCATCTTAAGGGCCCGGATGTACCCTGTGATGTCCGAGGGCCCCCTGAACTGATCCTCAATCAGGTACGTGTTGTGCGAGGCGTTGATGTAATAGTGAGACAGTGGCTGGTTCATGTCTTGGCACACTGTCTTTTGTTCGGGGTCAAAGATATGGCACTCCGGCGACATAAGGTAGTTGGTGAAGCCATCCAGGGAAAGCCAGCCTTTGAGCTGGCCCTCTCGGGACGGTTCGTAGCTCTGTATCACCTCCAGGCTTGTCTCTTCGCTCACTTGAGCCATGCCCTGCTCGGCCTCGAGGAAAATCATCAAGTCCTTGGTGTCCAGAAACTCTTTGTTGCTGGAAAACTGAACAAAGAGGAAATAGATTTCTGGTCGGGTGCAGAGGTCATGAAACACTTCAATGAACTCCTCTTTGGTCACGTCAGGGCCCGCTTTGTCCTTAGCTTTGTGGAACTCCTTGAATTTCAACTCTATCTTTACATTTTTTAGTCCCGGGTTTAGATTTTTCACCAGTTGCACCGCTGCACATATGTTCACCTGCTTACTGTTGTGGACGTCGGTCTCATCGAAGAGTTCCCCGAGCCAAGAGGAGCGCATGCTGTTCTGGATACTCTCAATCATGTTCAAGGTGTGCTTCCCGTAAGAGATCAGATACCTCAGACCCGTCACCCAGATGTTCGCTACGTCGGCGGAATTCGCGACCAGGTCCAGCGACTCATAGCTCTCCCCGTAGATGATCGAGAAGGCGCAGTCCTCCGATATCTGATCGTAGCTGCCATTGGTCCGGAACGTGTCCGTGTTCTTGCCCGTCCGCACCTCCTTGACGGACTTGACGTCGATCTTGGCCTTCTCCGACTCCTTCTTCGAGGGCTCCCACCTCAGCGACTGCATGTCGGCGTCGAGCAGGAAGTAGCGGTGGTAGACGCGGGAGTTGGAGCGCACCTTCTTCAGCTCCGAGCCATCCACCATGGCGTTGATGCAGTCGCTGGCACTGCTGATCTTCTTCTCCGTGGGCATGCTGCTGAAGGACACCGTCTTCTTCCTCTCTTTGCGCTGCCGCGAGCCATCCTGCAAGGGGGTAGAAAGGGAGAGGAATTATTACTGTTTTGTGTTTGTTTTATTGTTAATATTCAAAAAAAAAAAAATGATAAATTTCCTTAAGAAGCAGGTATAGGTTAGGCATGTTGCTCAAGGATCAGCGGAGAGCAAACCTTCGAACCACTACACTATCTGGCTCCCCACTCTATATTCTGGTTTGAATGCGGTCATCAGGTCAAGTTAATAACATGCTTTTATTGTGTTAATAATATGCCCTATACTGACAATAATGATGCTGTCAGGGAAGAGAAGTTGACAACAATGGCAACCACTCAAAATATTTATATGCTTATTGGTTTGTTCCCTAGTTAGACTTCCTCTAATACTGGTAGAAATATCCCCTAAAACGGATCTCACGATAAAAAAAAGTTTGAAAGGTCTGGGAACAGAATCTGCATGAACTAACACCAAACTTAATTCAACCGTTGACCCAAGGGGGTTATTTCATCATCATAGCTCTATACTTTGAAAGCATTACTGGTTTTGTGCCTGAGCATCACTGGAGACTTTTCCCTTTTATCCCAGCATCTAAGTACACAGGGGCCAGGGACGATCAGTCTTTACTTGATTTAATTGAAAAAATAACCACACAATTTTGCAGAAGTGAGCTCTCTTAAGCCCAGTGCGGTTTGTGTGCTTAACCCTGCACAAATCCCCCCCCCCCAAACTCATCTCATCTTGCTGAATGGAGGTGGCCTTAAACATGGGTCCTGCAAGGAATTCACTGGGGCAGACGGGATTACTGTGCTCAAACAACAACGTATTACACAACGGAATTTATGTTTTTAGGTTTTCCATTTATGAATGCTAATCCCTGTCCCGGAAAGTCTAAAATGTTAACCCAATTACCCCCATTGTTAGCAAACATCAAACAGATGTGAACCTCTCAATCAGTTCTTCTGCTTTGTTACACATGTTTTAATTGTCACTGCACTCAATGTTTTATTGGCAGCATTAAAATTGAAGAACCTTATGCAGGTGCTTGAATATTAAAGAATGATGGAATAGAGCACACCGCCTGACGTGACATCCCTCACGTCGCTGAACAATTACAGCTGCTTGGTTTGATATATTGACATATTGTTCAGCCTTTTCAGTTTCCTATAGAGTTTGCTCACCCTGGAGGTTTATCTTACAAAACCTCCGCTCAGCAACTGTTTGTCCTCGTTACCATTTATTGTAAAAAATAAACTGAGTTCGGACAGTGACATTTTATAGATGCGTTAAGCAAATGTCCTGCTTACACAATGTACTGTCTCCAGTTCTGATATTCTTGTACAACAAGAAGCCCCTGGACTTCCAAAATGTTCCATTAAGTATACTGGTTATTAAATTCCTCGGATTAGTTTCTGTCAAACTCAATACTTTTGGCATTAGTGTGGTATAGGGGCTTTTGCTTGTGTTATTTGGTTAGGAGTTATTAGAAGTAGCCTTTATAAGTAAGATGAGGGGTTCATTCAAGGACAGAGCCTTTCATCTAAACTACGGGAAGGCATTCATATATGTCTATTTGAATCATTATAAATGTAAACATTTTCAGACCGGAAGAGAATGAGCTTTTCCTTTTTTAATTTGATCGCTAATCTATTCCACAAGGTGAAATAGAATTTCAACTACAAATGGTGTGTATGATGGGTTTGGTGCATATAAATGTGACAGTACTGAAGTCGAAGTGTGTGGTATACAAAAAAGTAAAGATCAAGTACAGTACCGCATAAATAATATACTGTCGATCAAACAGCATAACCAAACAACATTTCTGCAATGGATAATTATGTATGGAAAACATTTTCTATGCTTATTATATATATAGCAAGAGTACACCTTAAAACACATAAAACACAAGTCGGACAACTCAAAACACTGCATCGTAAACAGTCACTAATGGAATCATCTCACACAAATGATCCCTGTCAAATTAAGTTTAGAAAAACCAAAACTGACATTTCCATTTCCTAGTAGCACGGAAATGGAGCTACTAGGATAGTGGCTCCGTTTCCATTTTTTATAGTGGCTCATGTTGACTATACACAAAATGATGAGTGCAATTATTCCTCTCCCAAAATAAACCATAAGAAGAGCCCTTTGAGACCATCAGCACAAACAGCTCATCAGGCTCCCCTACACAGGGACCAGACACAGGAGAGGGATCAGGTTGCGAGACCACCGCCGACAGATAGAGAACAGAAAGGAAGCGTGTTGCACATGACGATGCTCAAATCTCTGAGTGTACATCCAGAAACAATGGGAACATATCCATGTCCTCAACCCTGCGGGTCAAAGACGATCACCCCGTATGGAGGAATTAACAGGATTTTCAGTTCAATCTGCCAACCTATCATAGATTCTCCGACGCTGGGTTTAGGGGACACATGGGACTTGACCATGCTAAGCTGCACACTTAACAGACTCATTCAAGTACTTCCTCTGCAGAAAACCACCCGACCCGTCTTTGCTGCTGGTTCTGGCTAAAAACAGAGACAGCCTTATTAAAAGTGACTAGACTAGGTAGCTCACAGTGACAGGCAGGTTTATCTAAGACGGTTAAAGCGAGCGCCATTGGTATCAATAGGGAACTTTGGTGGCTCATGCACCGTGAAGAAATCCAAAGCTCTTGTGCAGGGAGGAGGGCATGAGAGAGAGAAAGGAGAAAGGAGAAAGGAGGGCGATTGTGCGCATGTACACACAAATAACACTGCTTCCTTTTGCACCGTCTACTTCTCAGGTATGGCTCATCAGGTAACACAGGGGCTTAAGCCAGCAGGCATGACTGAATATCATCCTTAATCCCAGCAAGAATTTGCCCCTCTCTCTTCTTTTCCCTCTATGCAGTTATTTCACTTGGTTTGACCTTGAGCTGCTGATAATACAGACACATTACATGGTAACCTTGTCAAAACAAGAATATGGATATCAAATAAATCGATAGTTAGGAATACATACGTTTTTGTATACATTTTAGATCAGCATCCATCATTTTAGTAGTATTATAATATCACTTTGAAAAGACTATTGTATAATGCATAATTGTATTGTATTTACACAGAATCTGTTTAACTGAACACAAACAAAAGACATTTCAAACTGTAAGCTATGACAAAACGGGTCAGCAATTCTTGCCAACAGTTTCCCTAGATGCTAACGGTAGCAGCATGGGGTCTGGTTCTAACCAAAGGCGGGTTCTTCGTGACCTTGGCTACCAGGCCAAGTGTTATCCTCAGGATTTCCTGTGGACCGCAGCTTAGATCAAGTAAACAATTGCAGCTCAGGTCCAGTAAACACTGGCGGCTAATGTCCAGTTCACAATAGGGCACACCCAGAGTCATGGCTCAAGCACTAGAAGCAGAACTTCCTGACTGAGGTCTATTTTTTTTTATTTTGTTTGGTAACCAACGAGTGCACCACCTGCTCTGATGCAGTTGTGGGGAAACAAGATCGAGGTCACTTCCATGGATCATTATATAGCAGCTCTAGTGCTATCTGCACTAAAAAACCACGTGAAATGCAGAGCACAGAGAAGGAAAGAGATTCCTGCTGCCTCAATTGCCACAAATACCACCGGATGATTTACTCACTTGAAAGACCATGGTGGTAATTAACACACTCTCTCCAAAATAAAACCCAGATGAAAATGTTGTCCACTAGACCAGGGACCTATATTTAAAACAGGCTTAGGAGTAGACATACTGGCCATAACCAGGAACTGCTGTCTTACAAAAGACACAAATACTTCCAACTACTCTGCAGCAGACGGTTCTGCAGTAGAACAGCGACAAAGGAAAATCATCAAACAAAACAGTAGTTTGTTATCAGTAGTTAGGGTTATCAGGTTTTAAGGTACTTCTTAGGATAAAATTAGTGCTTTAGTTTTGGTCTTCAAAGTAGATGGAAGACATAAAAATGAAAAATAAGACTGAACAGAGCTCCGAGGCCTTCTACAGCAGCAGTGACGACCAGCAGTTCTGAAAAAGTCCATGTGATTACTATTAACATGTCTGCATGCAGTATGTCAGCCTTGTGAATCAATAGATGATATTGATGATATGTTGCAAAACTAATCCCTATCTTTTATTTTCATCTCCATACATCCGAATTAATCTGATTCCAACATCGTATAAGAAATGGGAAATACCCTCTGGCTTAATTTGGCCTAAGCCTTCCCTAAAAGGAAAGGTTAATTGTGAAATAAATACAGCTTGAAATTTGTGCACATTACAAACATGCTTTAAATCCAGTACGGGAAGGGAACGAAGTAGTACAGTGTAGACAGAAAGGATGCGTGTGTGTGTGAGTGTGTGAGAGAGTTAGTGAGAGGGAGAGAGAGAGAGAGAGCGAGAGAACAAGAGACAGTGAGAGCTCTACCAAAATACTCTCATTCTCAGAGGTATGTGGATCCCCTAATGGACCAGAGGATCATTTTTCTGGCTCACTGAGCAGGTAAGGACTGTATGTGCAGGATGTCACAGAGGACTCATTAGTCTCTGGTCTAAAGACTCTCGTCAGGCCTCCTCAGCAGACCTGGCCAACATTACAACATGCCATGCCGTCTATTCATGTAGAAAACAAGCCCCGACTGTCCTATACTTGCTATGAATCCAAAATGTTGCGCCAGGGGTTAATAAAGTAAATTCTTTCAGTTTATGAAAAAAAAAAAAAAAAAAGACCAGTTTAGGATTCATTAAAAAATGGGTCTAATGAGCTGGTCAATGCAGTATAAAGTTTGATATGCCTATTGGTCACATTTATGATGTGAAGGTGATCGTCTGACTGCTCCCGGCAATAAAGTGCATTAAGTTTATCCTCTGAAAGCTCCATAAGCCCATTTCAAAGGTCAAATACTCTATATAACCCTCTAATGTTGTTTAGCAGTACAGTTTGTCTTAACCAGCCCATATAAAAATCAGATCAGAACATGACTAGACCTCAAGGACATGCACATAGTCAACAGTGATGACACACAGGAAGTGATGCAAAAAGGTGTCTAACTGACAGTGGGAGTTGTGCAGTTGCAGAAAGAGAGAAAAGACTTTCCCAGAGGTCTTCTGGGTCAGCGCAACAAGTGGTGGCTCTAGAAAAAACGCTTCGACAGAGCTGTCAAAGTGTTTTTTCTATAGCCACTTGTGAGACCAATAAAAAAAATATCAAAAAAATATCAAAAAACAACGGTGAGCCAAAGAGAGGTTCTGAAGGTGATCCATGTCCCAACTCCAGTCAAACCAACTGAAGAATTATGTCTGGCGACTGTGTAGACAGCCAAGCCATCCTGCCAAGTGCCAACACACTAAGCTGCCCTGCCAGGCTGTAAATCAGGAAGAGAACCGGCTAAAACAATTACAAAATGACTGGGCGAGCAAACAAGTGTGTTGGCCACAGCCAAATCCCAACATTGGCAGTTCCTTTTGTCGCTGTTGCCAATGTCTTGCCTGTACTTATTTCGCTCATCATATATGCTCAAACTCTGAGGAATCACTTTAATGGGATGATTAATTTTAAAAGGGCTTCAATAAACAACAATGAGATCAATAATACATGTTCAAAACATTCTCATAACATTATGTTCATCATTGAGTTTGTTGTATGCTTTTAATTGTCCAGTTCAATCATCCTGATGGCCTTCTTTATCGCATTCAATTCATTTTTGTTTCAGGTAAACTGACCCCAACAATTGAGCAGCAATCATTTAGCACATGTTTATGGTTCCTTTAAAAGGGCATGCTGTCCATACAAGTTTATTCTGCAACACTTTATAATAAAAGGTAAATAGCAAACTAGTCATTACCTAACCCTTTATTAACATTTGTTAATTGTTACTAAAATATCTATTTTGCACAAGTTAATTGTTTTCATTTACTTGTGCCAAGTTAATCATTGATTAAATATTAGTTGTTTGCATAACCCTAGTCTGGCTGAACGGAAGTGGACAGCGTCTATTGCCTAGCGTCGGATTTGGCCGCGACTCCTCCCCTTCCGGTTGCTCCCCCTCAAACTCGGAAACTAGGCAGTATGGCGAGTTTTGAAGAGGACTTTGACGGCGCTGTTAAGTTGGCATGTTTGGCTCTTTCCGTCGAAAATTGCAAAGAACTGCAAAAGATTTGCTTGCAGCATTGGCTGAGGAAGAAAGATGTTCTATTTTGGATGGACACCGTTGCTGCTTCCCGGGCTTAGCCCCGCCCTAGACGATTTTGATTGGTTTAAAGAAATAAAAACAGGCCCGCCCAGTTTTCCCACGGATAGACGGCTCGAGGTAGCGTGGCTCCAGACCATTCTACTTGCTGTAGTTTGGTCTGGCTTTGCGAGACTAGCATAACCCTAACCCAACCCTAACACACGACCCTAACACATGGCCCCAACCCTAACACACGGCCCTAACCCTAACACACGACCCTAACCCTAACCCTAACCAGCGACACTGCGTCAGTGAAAAAAAACTATTAACACATATTCATTATTTAATTAAATGAAACAAGCAAATACCCCATATAAATCAACCGTAACTGGTTAAACTGTTGTAATAAAATGCCCATTACTTTTTAAATTCCTTAACTCGTTGAATTTATTAGTAATCAAATGTATAATCTGAATAATGATTGTACTAGTCCACGATAATTCCCGCAGCACACTTGTGACTCCATGAGTGACCCAGAGTCCAGAGCCATTAAATGGACCTGAGTCGCAGCGTCCTAACCTCGCTTGTTATAAGAGGAGGTTTCCGTCTTGGGAGGTTGAATCGTTTCAGCCATCATTTCTGCCATCTACAATGTTTACTGCATGTACAAGACTCTATAAATGCATCTATGGTAAAATAGGTTGATAGCTCAAAACCTGACCACGGCGTCAATTTGAATACATGCTAAGCTAGGCACTAATGCTCCATTTCCATCGCAAAACCTCGTCCGAAGAAGGAAGGAACGTGTCAGGAACATAAATGACAGCTCCCTAAATATGTCCAAAAGGTTTTGTGGTGACATCTCATTCCATGACGTAACAGTGTCAATAACAGTAATTGTGTGCTTGTGTATGATTCTGTTTTTGAGAGTTAAAAATAACTATTTTTAACTCTTTTCATACGGATTACTACCAGAATAGAGTGGCGAAGTCCTGCCCCTTCCGGTAGAGCCAATGGGACCTATGAGATCGAAAAATATGAATGGGATTCAATGGAGAGATGGTAATAATTTTCTGATCCCTGTCTTTATATGCCCTGGATTACACATGTTGTTTGTGGATAAAATGATAATCATTTGACCGTTTATTGTGCAATTGTTCAGTTAAAGGCTGTAGAGAAAACAAAATGAGAAAGACTACATGTCTCATATGTGATTTCAAGCTCCATGCGACTGGCATGGACAAGACTGACACTCTCCCCATCGGCATAACTGAAACTCTCCACATGCCCCGACTTATAATGGTTTTCACCTCTTTCGATGATTTTATCCTCCCCTTGGAAAAATGCTGTGAAGTTGAGCAGAGAGATCAACATGAGTACCAAGTGCGGGTGGTGACGTATATCATTCGCGTCAAGAGCAGCGAAGAGCTGTAGTTCACAAAGCAGCCTCACACAAAACCTAACATTATCAAACTTCTTCACGAAAATGATCTTTGCATGAATAACTATCATTTAAATCCACAAACAACATATGTGTAATCCAGGGCATATAAAGACTGGGACCAACAAATAATGACTTTCTCTCCATTGAAACCCATTCATATTTTCACCATCTCATAGGTCCCATGGCCTCTACCGGAAAGGGTGTGACTTTGCCACTCTATGCCCAACATAAGAGAGACACCTCTGAAGAAATTCATCGCTCAAAGCTTTCTAACAACATCATGAACCCATCGAAAAGCTCAAACACACAGGGATTTGGCTACGATTTGACTGAATTGCACAAGATATTAATCCAT
This sequence comes from Gadus macrocephalus, assembly GCF_031168955.1. NCBI lineage: Eukaryota > Metazoa > Chordata > Actinopteri > Gadiformes > Gadidae > Gadus > Gadus macrocephalus. The sequence continues at coordinate 11,399,378 of NC_082392.1, forward strand.
TCACAAAGCTGAGCAGCTTCAGATACTGAACAGCATGAAGAAACCTGGAAGGTTCATCTTGGTGCATCAAGGCTTTTGATTAAGGGGGTTAAGTTAAGGAGAAGGCAACGAGCCTGAGAGTACACAGCTTCATGGCGCACAGAAAAGATGATAAGAACCACTGACTGTGGAGAACCGCAGAGTCAGGGCAACACTTTTGTTTCCCTGACACAGGCAATGGCAATCAGGAAACGCTGCTGAAATCTCAGACATCAGAAAACCAGATGGATTTTCATCCCTGCCAACAACCCCTTTTCTTGTAGTAGAGTTGGACCCCAGAAGTTATGTCTCTCTTCTCTTGTATTACAAAGTATGACACGCAAAGTACCTCAAGAGAAGAGGCTGAGCAGAAATAAGAAATGCATAAACCAGATCAAGTGTGTAAACAAACTGGAACCAATGTGTAACTCTCTGCCCCTTCCTTTTTTTGCAGCCAGGCTCGGACCCAAAAGTTCTACAACCAACCTGATCTTCTACCTAAAAAAAACATAATAGGTCATTTGACAGACAAAAATCGACCCCAAATGACCAAAATTTTCTTTTGATATACATTATTCATATTTTACTAATATTGCACAACAACCTATTTCGGGCATATAGGATGGAGTGCTAATACCAAGATATTTTCCGATTAACAAATCCCGTCTGCTTCCCTACCAACGTGACATAGCAGCCTTCTGTAGCTTGATTTTTGACAACACATTTTGTCGTCAAAACCCACTGCTCTGCTTCTCGTACTGGGTCACTCCTTCCTCGAATGATTCAACTCTAACCGCCTCATCTTTGAAATCTTCTTGTGACTTGATCTAAAAAAGGCACAAAGCATGGTCCTTTGGTTATTCCAAGAAGGCTGAAACAGGCGACTATTAGCCAAAAGAGAGAACAAAAGAGATAGCTAGCCAGCCTAATGGTATCAGCTCCCACTCGTCTGCTGATAAGAGGAAAGGGGTGAAAACTATAACCCTAAATTGTGCACGCCCGTGTGTGTGCTGTTAAAAGTTCATTATTTCTAGATTAATCATTATTTTGTTAACCATTATACATTATCTTCAACCACCTGGTTTGGAGAAAAGGCTGGCTATAACAGAGTAGGAATGCTCGATCTTAGATTAGGATTGCCGTAATATTGAGATATGAAGCTAAGCTTGTCTGTTCCTGAAGAATGCTGTGGTGACTTGGTAGAATGTTTTTGCTCAGTTGAACAAATAATGAATGTCTCGGCCTGCCCTTTGTCTCAATGACACTAGGGAACAGCACCTCTGTACTGACGAAGCCTCACCTGAATGGTGAACCGGTGTCAGATGGTTTTGTTTGTTAGATCAATTGTTTTTATTTTCTACATTCATTAAAAACCTAATCATACAACATAACCACATCATGTGATAATGTGACATTTTATCAAAATCAATGCAGCGTTTTATTTTCAAATGCAATTGAAAATACTTGGCCATGGCTTTTATAAAAACTGTTGTTTGGTTTTGTTGTACACTTTTAAGCAAACAGCATGAGCATGACTGCCACCAAATCCAACTCAATAGCCATTGCTGTTGGATTTTGCCCCTGCTTTATCCAATACGCCCTACCGTTAAACGATCAATCAATAACCATGAGCGTCACATGAGCTGGCGTCACAGCTCCGCAAGAACATTTAAGAGCCTGTTTGCCAGTCTGCTTGCTCATTGTAGTTGTGTTGACTGTCAAAACAATGACCTGTTTCGTAACATGGCGCTGAGGGCTAGGGTGACGCGTGAGTAACACGAGATGGACAACCTCCACCCGTCCACCAAAGAGGAATAACAAATCAATAGGAGGATTAATTTGTTATGCATAGGATCGATGTGTCGGTGACTGTGAATGGCATTGATCATGACGCTGGGGACTGCTCTTGTCATGAATGCTAGTTCTGTGTTGCTGGTTTCTTATGAGAGTTCTGGGTCTCCAGAACTTCAACATGCTATGTCAACGGCACACATGCTTAACGTATCAACTCCAAAAAAATCCTCCATTTTCCTAACCTTGATTGAGATACACATTTCTATAATGTTGGCCTCGTGGCTTCGGTTACAAACAAAAATCTGCTTTTAAAAAGGCGTCACTATGAATAACATAGCATTTATTTTCTAATGCAATATTGTTAAACAGAGTATACAAACTCTAAGAAATATTTACCCGTTACTTCACCAATCGCCATGAATATTCTATTTTTGAATTGTTCTGGATTTGATGAAATGTTTAACCACTGCTTATCTGTGTGCCCTTTTGGGATGAAACCTATTCATTCACAAATATAGAGCAGCCTAACCAGCCATTTATTCCTGATGAATAAACTATTTAATTGCATGGCAGCTACTTACAATTTACATTGAGCACTTTCCTACGTTTTATTTAGCGCACCGCCTCCGCAGCCTACGCATTGACTTTCTATGTCATTAAAGCTGACCTTTAGACAAAAAAAAAGCTGTTATGGGGACATATATGGGAAAATCCATAAAGAGACACTTGCTCTCCTCAACACCACTGCAGCCCAACTTTGAACTGAGAATCTATGAATCAACTACTTGACACGTTCACTAAAATGGTGTTGGGCAGATTAAGCATTGTTCACCGAGCCATAGTTTATCTGGGCGGCCATTCAATATGCTATGTGGGAATATCAATTAAAAAGCTAATATATCATGTCCTGAGCAGGCGAGGGCCGAGGGCTGATTTCACATAAAGAGTATGAGGGACAATAGAGAAGGATTAATAGACATCTAGTTTATACCAACATTTCCCTTCCTTAAAAAAAGTGAATAAATCAACTGCTCCTCTCTCACACTCAGAATCACACCTCAACATGATAGGAGATATATCCCTGCGCCAGATTCAACAGGAAATACCTTTGTTCCTTGGAAACATGGACAATGTCTGAAGTTTACTTTGGAGAGAAGAATAGGGACAGGGTGCCTTTGGGCAGGACAACATTTCTTTACTTTGGTTAACATTCGCTAAGTGGTTTGCATGGATCAGTAGACTAACCGCAGCTTGAAACAACTCAGTGGCTAACAGTTTTTTTTAAAAACCAATGGTGCATCAGCTCCTAAACACACCGTTATCTTTTATCACCTCCTCAGTCCTCTAATCCGTTTTAATGGGCCTCAACCGTGTTGGTTTCATGAACGTTTTGATTGTCAAACTGCATGTTGTAATATTGTTTTTATACATTTTATTATCAGTCAGTGTACTATTTTATTACAGTGCATTTTGTCTCTCGTAGTTTGTTTATCTTTCTATTCCCCTGTCAAGTGAAGCTCAATGTGGTGCACGGTTATGTTGCAATGGGTCAAGCTTTTGCTTGATTTATTTGCTCTGCAGATATGAGGCAACTGTAACCCTGACACAATCACTAAAACAATTATCTATAGTGATAGGTGTCACTTTCAAAAGTGTACAGTTTTATAAATTCAAATGTGTTTCCTTCATTGAAAGGGTTCTTGAGATGGAAACTACTAAATGCAGTAGTACCACTAAATACAGTGAAATGGCATTGGATAACAAACATACACTCCTTTAGTGTTGAATCAGGTCCAAACAGAAATGTAGGTCAGGTAAACATTTCCTTATATAATATGCATATGTTCTATCTATATCTAAAGAAAAACAATGTCAATTATCCCCCCCCCCTTGGCACACAAAAAGGAATTTGTGTGCCAAGCATGCCAAGAGTACACATAATATAAGATCGTAAACTCATAGGGAAGCTGGTCCCAGTCCTGTGTAAATTACAGGAGCATGTGTGCACTCTGCGACCCATATGATGTGAAGACCTAGGCCAGGCTGATGATATCTGGTGAAACCCTCATGAAGTAGGGTTGTCGGTTTTACCTGTGATACATTTCTTTATTATTTTTTGTACATTCATTAAATTTCAACCACTAGATGAAAACTAATTGGGATCCAATCAGTTGCTGCCCCTGTTAATTCTAAAGGTTTTGACATTCTATCCCAAACACCGAGTCATTCAAGACAACGATGGCGCATCACAACGTCCTGTCTGCAGAAACTGTCCAGACCAGAACATTGTAACGTACCACAGAAGACGGGATGAGGCCTGGCAGAGCCTGACCACCTCCCTGCCTAAGTGCCCCCCATGTCGTGTAGATGATGATTACAGCAACCGCTGGCCCGGAACAACCCTGGACGAGATGAGGCTCTTGGAAAGCCCCATAGAGAGCGCTGCTTGGGAAGGGGAGGAGGGTTTAATCGACAACCCACGTCAATAACAAAAAGTAGAAGCTAGGGTGATGGCTGGACCCGAACTAGGGAACTCAACCGGGAAGGGGAATGAGGGCCACGCACCCACGAACGCACGCTTCGAGGCTGCTAGAATGTGTTTTTAAAGTGATGCAAGCGATTTTTATGCATTTATTTCTTTGTTTGGTAAAATAGGCCCTCGGGCTCTTTATTTCAAAAGCCTGGCTATGAGAGTATTCACCGTAGGCTGTTTGGTTAGTGACATTGGTTATCCCAGTCCCAACGCTCTGCAGTAAATGGAAGAAAAAATATCTGCTATTGTGTTCTCACTTTATCCAATCAGGAGAAATTGGATTCCACCGCACCCCTGATCGAAAGAAAAGAAAGAAGAGGGCTAATTTCAGATAGAACGTAGTTGTGCACAATTATTATGGTGTCAGAGAGGAGAGTGTAGCAGCTCATTACACATAGAAGGCAGACCTTATAAAAGGTCTCTGGCTCAATTATACGAGTTGAACCATAAATCAAATTTGGGAAAGTTTATGTTAACGAACGACTTGTTGTTTAACCGTTAGCCAACAAATTCCTTTTGGAGTGATTAATAGGTATAAGGGTATCAGGTATCAGTTATAATAAGCTTATGTCATTTCTTCCCCTGGGTGTCAATCAAAACTTAAACGAAAGACGTAACTTGCTAGTTTACCATTAGTTGAGTCGACAACCCAACTACATTTAGATATGAAAAGGTGCAGAATACAAATCGATCGAGACTTGTGTTTTATTCCAACAGAATAAAAGTACTTATGGTGGTGGATGAAGGGAGGGTCGATGTTGGATATTCAACAGATAATCATGCTCTGAATTACAGCGATGTGATGTAGGGAACTGAATACGCAATCACCAGTGGGAGTCCTGTGTGTCTAGCGGTGTGTACTTCAAGGAGATGGCCGGACAGCAGCCAACCTCTATAGAGCAATCATTTGATCAACATTTCTACACAATAGGCGAATTACAAAGTATCCTTTCTACCCAATGCGAAGCAGGTACAGATGCAGCTTAGATTACTTGACATGGCCCCTAAAAAAGGAGAGAAAAGCTGGGACGGCCAACAAACATCTACATTTTTATACCAAAACACTGAGCCAAATAACAATACAGATGTGGAAATAGAGAGGGACAGAAGTGGGGAGGGGAGCTTGAGGGATTTTAGCATGCTGCTCATGCATCGTTGAAGCTTGCTTAAGCATCGTAGATGCGGGACTAACTGAAGCTGTAGTTCCATTCAAAACAAAATTATGAAAGAGAAGAAGCTGAGATGGACAACCAAATATCACAACAATTCTCAAAACTCCAGCTTTCGTATGTAAATCTCAGCCTTCTTGCCTTGGCCTGCCCGCATGTGGAAACACGTCTCGCCTGATTAACAATAAACTACACACTACAGTCTACACACACTTTTTACATTAGCCGCAATGCGATTCAATTTTACTGGAGTTTTACTGTTAATCAAAGTGTTAGAAAGTGTGAATGGAAGTTTGGGGATGAGGGGATTATGATAATAAGTTGGGGTGTTTTATTTCCCTGTTCAATAACAAAAATCTAAAATAAAAAATGTCATAAAAAGTTGGTATTCAAAACAAAGCTGACAAAACGCAAAACGTAAATAGGCTCTTACCTCCACCATTACCTACAAACTGAACAGCAGCCATGGTGACTTTGAAAAATATACCCGATTGTGATTGGTTAAACGTATGTCTTATTGCAAAACAGAAATTGCGTTTTATGTCTACAGTCCCATTCAACTCAATGCGTCAGTGCTCTCCACCATGCGCGGCAAATTATATTAACACGTTTTTTGTCAGTGCGTACCACCAGGCCTGAAATAAATTCCAGGGGAATCATTGGATTAAAAATCAATGTTTAGAGGTGCATCCCACTAGCTCTGCAAAAGTAAAAAGCAGGACAAGAACTTCATGGCCAATGGAACTCTAGTGTGAGTGTGACACACAAAGACTGTATATAATACAGTTAAACTTCCATATGTGTACATTTGTGGAAACTATCACACCAGGCACACCAAAAAAAACACATGAGCATGGGTATTATTAACAGCGATCGCTGCTGAACATGGAAACACAACTCTTTCCAGCACCTACAACAGAGCCATGTGTGTGAATCGCAGTTGTGTGTAGGTCGCACACGGATGCAGACGCCAGCTCGAGCTATAAAGCGCCTGCAAAATGAGAAGGGCCCAGGTGGCAGGAGCTCACATATGCAGTGACCCATTACATTCCAAAAGATATGTACCTCATTTATACCTTTGGGAAAAGAAAGCTGGTTCATTGAGATGCTGCAGACAAATTATCTAAAATATCAGCTGCCCAGCCGCAAGCATTTTGCTGCAGTTAATGCAACTGCGGCAAAATGCTTACGGCCCAATTTATATAACAAAACAAGACCTAGCGCCGCAGAGCAACTGCAAAACAGAGATTATTATTCCATCACTACGATATTTGGTCCAAATTAATCACACACACCTCTATTGGAATCTGGCCGCGCATTTTGTTGGCTGAGAACGATCTCTGTGCCTCCGGACATCGTACTTTCCGGACGATAAAACTGGCATAGCAATAGCCCCAGGGCTGCAACAAGACTCGCTGGCCTCCTGGAAGTTTCGAGAAGTCTTGTTTGCATGACTACAGACAGCGGCTCCATCATGATCAAAGCCTTGAGTATGACTGAGTGGCCCAACCTCCAATGCTTTGGACACGTTTTTAAAGAGCAACTGAACGCGAACCCGTTTTTTTATTGTTTGTTTTTTTCCCTTGGTAATATGTTTTATATTGCCGTGATCTAAAATAAGACGTTTTTGCCAGTCTCCTTAAAACACTACGTTACAGTTCAACTCTTTCCCGAATGCAGGTAATGGTCTTGCGTGAAGGTGCAGTGCCTGTTTGCACTCTGAAACCCGTTTACACCTGCCACAGTGTGTGTGGATGTGTTGAGCTTGTTATGTTCAGCCTTTTTGAGGATCACGTCTGATAGAGGGTTAGGGTTCAAGGAGACCTATAGTATAACGCTACGATGAGTGGAGCTAAAATTCGTTTTTCATATTCCAACTGAAAGAGAGGATTTACTTGCTCTATAAAACATCAATAATACACAATCCCGAGCTCGATTGCGTAAAAAAGCCAAACAAATATTGAGCCTTGCCCTTGATACAGTTCTGCGTTGCCATAATAGCATAGAAAATGTACTACTAGTGTGTGTGCTTGTGTGAAGGCTATGCATAAATGAAATTACACCAACAGTGTGAAATATTTTATTTTCTATCAGTAGACTGTTAGATCAGTTTGTAATATCATATAAATGTTCCTGTGAACACATAATGTGTTGAATAGAAACGCATTCATAATTTAATTGACCGTAACTTACTAATAACTACATACATAACGTAACCCTCCCTCCTCCCAGTGTTTGCAGGGCTGTATGCTTACTTTTTTTAAATGGTAGCACTGGTGCTAGCAAGCGAAAAAATTCAGTAGCACAAAAATAATTTTGGTAGCTCGTATACTAGTCAAAAAAATAAAAATACTATATGAACAGAATAGGACGTATATACAAAAGTAACACGATATGAACAAATTTAACAACAGTAAAGTGACAATGAACATATTAAATAGTAAAGTGACTATGATAGCCTCTTTTAAAACATCAGCAGCCAGAAGTGGTGAACACATTCAACAAAATTAAGTAATTATTACAAATTTAACAAACACTTATTTATTAACCTCTGATGTCCTTTCCCCTACCTCGAGGCAATATTTACAAAACATAGACTTCTTGGATTGGTCGTAGACCAGCCAATTGAACGTTTTTAACCACTGGGGGTTAAACCTGTACGTTTTCCCGTTGGCCGAGTCGGAGTCATGGGTGGAGTCGGCTTCGTCCGAAGGTCCCGGTTCCGTGCTTGTGGTCGCCGAGTCAATCTCTTCCATACGTGGATTCTTTTTACAAGTTTCCATCTTTATTTGATGAAGAACTTCCGAATACAGGGAAATACCTTTTCATTTTTCTGTTTTGCTTAAAAAGTGAATTTCCCGTGACCGTCACAAAGCCTCTTCCTCAACGTGCAAATGTTCGGGAAATTTAGTTTTTTTGTAGTCGAGCGGAACTGGCGAGCCTATAACTCAAAATACATTTCCCAACATTTAACGCTCCCATCATGCTCCCACACACTCGCGCTTAGTGGTGCCATTGAAAGCCGTACAGAAAGACGTATTTTTTTTCGGCACGGGTCCTTCTCACCGGTGCGAGTGGACTTGTATTTATCTTCGCACGCTAAATATTTCAATAGCAAATGCGATCAAAACTGTCGCACTGTACAGCCCTGGTTTGTCTGTGCTACAGCCATATCCTTGTATTGTCAGTGTGGTTTCTTGTTAGTATGGCATAGAAAATATATAATAAAATGTAAATAATTAAATAACACTTAAAAAACTGCATCCCATTCTTAATCATGTTAATGATCAAACATGTTTTTTTGTTTCCCTTTTCGTTTCTTTTACACAGGGTTGTATGAAAGATCCACAGATTGACAGTGCCATCAGAGTTTACAAAAAGGCTGCAAGTGCTTTTTCCTTCAGTTGGAATAAGAAGAGATTTGGCCCTGGTACAGGCTGAGCTCGGTCTACCTTCTCACAAACTCATCACCGAGTCCCTAACTAGTTGGGGTTCAAGACTACGGATTGTAAAACGAGTGTTGGAACAGAAGAGGCACAGGTCCTGGGAGCATGCGAGAAAAGCAGACACCTGATGCCCACGTGGCAGGACATGAATGGGTTGGAGTCAATGAATAAAGCTGTAAGTCCACTGAAGGAATTTACTGATGCCCCATCTGTCGAGGCCTGTTGAGTTTCTCATACCTCACAAACCTCCACCTGTTAAACAACAGGCTCCTGCAGCCAGAGAATAGGGAGACAGAGGTCACCAACCAAAATCAGGAGCAACATACTGAACTCCTTCAACAATAAATACAATGACCCTGTAATACCGGAACTCCTGGACAGGGCCTCACTCATCGATCCCCGGTTCCGGACAACCTACACAGCAGATGACAAAGTGGACGGTATCAAGAAAAGAGCTGCTGCAGAGCGGATGTCTCTGCTAGCTGGGAGAAGCTCATCCGAGCCTGGCATATTTGTGCAGGACGTGCACCAAGAATCGGCTGATGAACCTTAGAGAAAAGTCTAGTGAGCTTCAAGAAGAAAACAGTGTCGTCTACCTCCCAGTCAAAGATAGACAACTTTAAGCTAAGCGGTCACCCTACTTGTCGAGTGAGACAAACCCATTCAAGTGGGGGGAGCTGCATGAAGATAACTTCCAAAAACTTGGAGTAATCTGGCTAAGAAATATGTCTCCGTTCAAGCCACAAGAGGCCCTTTCGGGAGAGCTTTCAGTGTGTTTGTGTGTGTGTGTGTGTGGGGGGGGGGGGGTAACATTGTAACATGCCGAAGAGCCCTGCCTCAAGCCTCATATCCTAGAGAAAATCCAACTCCCTAGAAAGTTAGGGATATTATTTTCTTTGAGAGTATATAATTTATTTTAAGACATTTTTGCAATTTGATAAAAATTCAAAGATCTTTGCACAACAATGACAAACAAGTGGTACCGTTTTCTATATTTTTTGTTCATCCTTTAAAAGCCGATTTGTTCACATAGGCAAAGGCTACTTGGTATTTTTATTGTGTTGATAAAGGAAATATTACAACCCTAGCAAACACACAAAAGTTCCCTGAATGGAAACATCTCAGTCAGGTTCCTCTAAGTAGCTAGACCAAATGGCTTAGTTAGTGTGTCAAGGTGGTCCACATTGCGCTAAACCACATCCTGCCATGACTTCAGATATTTAAAAATCACCTGCCTAAAGTGCAGTGTTGCGACTCAATGGAGTGCGGCGCACAACCTTGTAAGCAGTAAGCACAGCTTTTGACAGCCATTTGCCTTTGCTTGGTAAAATGTTCACCATCACAAGCTGCCAAAAACACAGAATAAGCGAAGAAATGGAGCTCAGCGGCAGTGCCAAGAAAACATTGGCCTGCAAACGAATGTGAAGCTTGTTTCCTATTTAATGGCATATTGTTTTATAGCCTTCAGTGGAAGCCTCCAGGCCCAGGGTAACGCGTTCATGCTTAAACTGATTGAAATTTAGAACTTGTATGTTGAAGGGGGAAATTGTTCTTGGATAGAACAGCAGATAAGCAGGTGATCAGCTGCCCACACCTGACAAACCAGACAGTTAACTAATAATATATATGAATAAACAGTAGTGTAGCCTAAGCCTATATGAATTTGACCTTGTGGTTTACAACAACAATTTCAAAACATATTTGCAAATGACTGAGTGTTAAATCTCCATTATGGGCCATGTACAGACATTTCAAAAGAAAATGTGCTTTGTACTTTAAACAAATAAAAGGTCAACTGAAAAAAACAGTGAGTTGCCATCACCGCAACGCTAACATTAACCAAACCGTAAGCGGTGGGTTATTATGGTCAAACGCCCACAGACTCCCCATCCACCCAACCCCGACAGAAAGGTCATTCAACTGTTGGATTGCAGGATTTGCACTCACCACCACCCTGACAAACATGTTGCCTCTGACCTGTGTGGCATCATACTGTCTGAAGTCGTGTTGGCACTAGATATTGATGGGCGCAAAACCAACAGAACACATAACCTGCTCCGCCCATCCTCTTGAACTGGACCACCTTCTGACAAACCTCAAAGACTAGCCGGCTGAATCATTCCAGAGGCGGTAGTGAAGAAGACGGTACAAATGGTATTGACATAGAGCCCCTCCCCCCTCTCCCCCCTCTCCCCCACACTCCCCCATCCATACTCGGTACCCCCCCTCGCGGCCACCCCATGCATCACACTCTCTGCATCCCATAGACATTAGTGAACTGCATAACATGTCAATTGAAAATGAGGATAGGCCAAAAAGAGCACAGTCTCTGGGTTCTTTAGAGGGAGCTCACGTAAGGAATCCAAGTGCAAGGCTCATTGAAACTCAAGGCCAGCTAATGCCCTGGGAACCAAGACATAGGTTGATGGGTTGCAGGGGAATTAACCTGGTGCCCAATGCCCATACACGTCAAGAGTGCCCTCTGAAAATCAAACTTCAACAACAACAATGTTGACAAGAATGATTTGGCTCCCGACAGGATCTTAAATTTGTACTGGGGATGAGAACATTATCATACTTTTAATGTTTTTAAAGCGTCCTTCAGTAATTGTATTCAGCAGCATAGGTCCACATTACACAGTAATAAAGGCAATGGCTCTGTGCCACTGGCTTACTGCCTTAGGGGTGATGTAACCAGAAAATAACCGCATCCCATTCCCTTCTTAAGCTCACCTGAGTAACTAGCAAGCACACCAATATCCACACACAACAATGCTATAGAGTTCATTGAAAAATAATTCTCAGCTTTAATGGTTCCATGATAAATAACAGTTGAAATGTATTGCATTTTAGTGTCATATGTAACCTGAAAAGTTTTTCTCCTTTGAAAAAGAATAGCATTATATTTCATCGACCAGGCTGGCTGTGTGTCTGTGTGTGTGTGTGTGTGTGTGTGTGTGTGTGTGTGTGTGTGTGTGTGTGTGTGTGTGTGTGTGTGTGTGTGTGTGTGTGTGTGTGTGTGTCTCAAATGCAAGGCTTTAACCACAAAGTAAATATAAGCCTGTTCTGTACAATGACTACAAGACTACATGTTACTGATGATTACTTGAGCATTGATTTGATACAGCTTTACAGATAGAGTAGCGCAATGACGAGTGAACTATGCTGATCACTGTATTACGACAACCTATCAAGCCTCAGCAGTTGAAGTTGTATTTCCAGACTTTTGTTATCATAATAGCACACTGTAACTTAATGTGTTCAGAACCGTCAGTGTGTGGGCGGGTGCGTGTGTGGACCGTTTGACTTCAAATGTTTTTATTTATCATATCTATTGAAATTGGATAAAATAGTAAAGACAATGACTCGAATGTATAATGTTCAACATCGATACAAAACAGGATATGGTGATGCTGATGATCTCCTTACTGGCCTAGATTGTGCAAACCAACCATTTGTACTGTCACTAACCATGTTTCTATGGGCGAGGTTGCTAAAAATGGGGAAACACCCTATTGAGTTTAATGAAACGCGATCGGCTATTCTGCATGCGTAGGATTGGGTGCTCCCAGACATGCATGCCTAATCGCAGGAACCCATATCATTCAGCGGCCAGGACCGCTTACCTTGATAATACTGCTCCGGCGTGGTATTCCAGATTTGGCATCCATTCCGACCGATGTGTTGGCGGCATCAAGACCAGCTTGACTGCCAGGTACAGCGATGGATCCAGACCCAACCATGTTTGATGATATCCCACAGTCCCCGTTCAAGACCGACGCTTCGCAATGCGTCTTGCCGGTCCCCTCGTCGCTAGGCACGGGTGGATCCCCTGTACTCGACGGAGGCAGACCTCTGTCGTTCTCCCCAGACTCGGCCATAGGCACACTCTCACACAGACTAACGTTAGCTGTCAATCTCCGGTGTGGGGAAGGACTTTGGATGTTTCTGGCTTTCCTTCAATTCCCTGCCTGGCCTATCGGCGTGGCGTTATTACATGTGCAGAAAATCTGTCCATATCATCTTTTGTAGCAGAAGCACATCAGGTAGCGTCTTCTGCGTGCATTGTGCGCTGCAAACAAATCACAGCGATTATTTTAAGGACTCTAAATGACATGAGAAGTAACAGACATTCAGTGTCCTGCAGTTAACAGAAACGCGTGGAGTGGAGGAGCACAAGGCTCACTATTTAATGATTTCGCCGACATTGGAAGCGGATGTTACGATGAATGCAATATTCTTCCTGCATACATTTACGCAGAATGCAAATTGATAATGCAACTCCTCTCTTTTTCAAATGACGCATTATGCTTATCAACAAGTTTCTAATCATCTCACTCTTACATTAGAGTGTTTGGGTCACCCTAGTCGTAGTTCCGTGTTTCCCTTAGTAACGTTATATTTCCCTCACATCTCCGTAGCAGTTACTCAGACACATCAACGCTGTTTTCCTTAAGAAAATCGTTGTTTTTTTCCGCAAAGTTCATAAACAACGGTCAAAACTTGCCTTTCAGGGGCTCTGTCACTCCGGAGAAGACACGGCGGTCCATAAGTCGCTCCTGCTGGCTGAGTGCGGACTGCTGCGGCTGGACGTGAGGGCTTTCTGCTTTGTACTACCAGGCTACGAGGTGCTAGCCTTGAAGCTAGGTAGTTTCTTCTACTAGGCTAATAGGTACTAGTCTTGTAGCTCCGTAGTTTATACTACACTCGGCCAATAGTTGCTAGCCTTAGAGCTTGGTCGTTTGTATTACTAGGCTATTAAAGGCTAGCGAACTAGGTAGTTTAGTTTCCAAACTCAAAGCATCACCAGTTGCAAACCAGCTTGTTTCTTAGTGATTGTTTTTTTAAAGGGGTGGTATGTAAGTTTCGCAAAAATTGTAATTTCGTTAGAATGTTGTAAAACATTGTTAAACCACTATCACGCATAATGTTTCATGTTGCATAATGATACTTGAGTGTTTTTTCTTTATTTTCGTGAGTGGTGGATCTGGTTGGGTATCTCGTTTAGACCACTGTGCGCTCGAACAAGAGCTGGAACAACCAATAAGCGACGGAAAACAAAGTGAAAGGATCAATCATTGTATAAAAAACAAACATTGAACTGGCAAGACAAGAAAATGCCCATTCCACATTTAGTTTGCACTGTCAAGACAGCCAGAAGTCGAAATTTTTAGCAAATTATACTAATTTCACACCAATGCCCATGGCATCTGAACATTCAAGGAATAAAGTATCACTGCTTCTATAGACTTTAATATTCAGAGTAGGCCTACTTTATTATTCCAGAGGGCAATTACTACCGATAAAGCACTCGTGTTTTGACAAAAGGTTTTCCACCTGTTTTTATTTATGCATTATTGTTTATTAAAGTAAACACAGGCTATTTATTTGTTATATGCAGTAGCCTAATAGTGATACCAAACCAAAAGTTAAAAAAGACTACGCCTAACACTAACAGAGTCGGCATTTATACGGTAAAGATATGGATTAAATTACAGATGTAGTTGTGCTGTTTATTTTGGCAGTTTGCAGATGAAACCGACTCTTCAAATTGCAAATGAGCGTAGCTTCTGGTTCAACAAAATGTGCATACTGCAACTTTAAGGATGATGCTGGCAATAGTCTCAAATCAATTTATAGTTCAGGGTAGGGTAGGAAATTTGTAGAAACAAGCCGGAATAATATATATTTTTATCCAAAATTAGAAAAAAACATATCTTCATCTAATAAATAAGCCAGTGACAAAGACAGATGGGTTTAACTTAACTTATATAGCCTAGTGAAGAACAGCTTAGGCTCCGTCCTTCCACCAAAGTGAGTGAACTATTTGTAGCAAAGATGAGCCATTCGCTGGCCTGGCATTCTTTAATGCATCCATATTTGGAGATGTTATGTTTCCTTGTTTGATAACAAAAAGAAGGCTATCACTCCTTAAGAGAAGTTGGTATCAAAATGTAAACTGGCAATACAACGGCACACCGTCATGTTTTCAAAAGCAACCAATGCATTTTGCATTCAACACAGATGTGTTGAATGTTTTCAAAATGTCTTTCACTCTTTTTTGTGTGTTTGCATAAAGATATTCCAAGTAACGAAAAAAAGGGTGGTTTTGAATTGTAGCCAATATAGCACTGAAAAAACCTATGGCTACGGTTATGACGGACCTGTTGCCCAAGCAGGTAGAGTAACAACTAGAATAATGGAGTAGGTGATGCACGGTACCCTGAGGCTACCCACTATCCATTGCTTTTGTGTTGCTGACACCTTGCTGTACATGATGAAACTATAAACCCTTTCTCGAGCGACACCCGGGAAGATATTCGCCTGAATAACAGCAAAGCAAAAAGAGTGATTACTTTTTTTAATCTACGTAATTTGATGGCGAATTTCGAATCCTTACTGAGAATTCAACAAACACGCAGAGAATACAGTCCATTTGATCACATACATCTTTCAAGACATGGTTTATTTTAGCATCAACAAAATTCAAGACTCACTTAAGTAAGACTTAAGTAAAGCACTGCCCTTACATTCAAAGAAGGCCTGTTTTTATAACAGGGCTCTAAGGATTCTGGGTGAAACAGAAAACCAAACGACATTATAGACCGAATAATCTCACTGTCAAACAGGGGTGTGTCCGGGGGGACAATTATTTAACTGTGTCGTCCTATATCCAACCAATATTAACCTTTATCTTCAGCAAACATTTCTGTGTGTGTGTGTGTGTGTGTGTGTGTGTGTGTGTGTGTGTGTGTGTGTGTGTGTGTGTGTGTGTTTGTGTGTGTGTGTGTGTGTGTGTGTGTGTGTGTGTGTGTGTGTGTGTGTGTGTGTGTGTGTGTGTGTGTGTGTGTGTGTGTGTGTGTGTGTGTGTGTGTGTGTGTGTGTTTGAGTGACAATAAAGAAAACAGCCTTAGATAAGAGTCACAAGCCATTTAATTTCTTTATTTGTTTAGTTTTTGAAGTTTATGAGCTGTATTGTTTGAATGTTTAAACACTGACTTGACTGCAAATCCCTCCTCTCTAATCAATAATCGGAGTGTTGTACAATAGAGCCACCTACTGACAGCAATGGATTACTGTTAGGAGTATCCTCTATTGTTAATCTTGATAAAGTACCTTGAGCTTCATTTGAACAACCAACATAGAATGAACGGAAAACCACATCTGCATCTGCTCATTTATTCCATTATAATCAGATTAAACACATTCCAGACTTTTTATTGATGAGGATTGTGAGCATTTCTTTGATCGTTAGAAAGAAGCACACCTGATATGTCTGTGGGAGAATCTAAAGTGAATCACCACTTTAAATTACCCAGTAACCCTTCACTTGTCTCTTTCTGGTAAATACCTACCAGTTGTAATGTTATTATTCATCAGGGTTTTTCTCAGTTTGTTAATTTATTTCAAATAGTATTTGTATAACACTTTATGTATTGTGATTTATACTCCTATGTGGATTCTTGCAAAGCATAGGCCTGGGCATACTGGGCATACGTGTTTAACTTCTGAAAGATTCAAAGAAAAATGTATATCTAAAATGATAATTCTCACCCAGGGAGGACAATTTAAAATGCAACCATGCAACCATCAGCATTTGCCTGTTCATTTAGTCTTAAAACATATAGAATATTACCTAATCTTAATCAAATTGGCCTCCTCTTTGTCTGAGACGCAGATATATCTGTGACATAGATGGTCTGAAGTGGAAAGGTAAACATTTTTGTTGATTAATCATTCATCAACATCACGATGGCGCTATACATTACTTGATCAGATTCTAGCACACACACCCTTAGCATACAGGACGTTAGCGATTTCATGCATCAGGGGGGATTCATTTCTTCCTGTATACTGGGATGATCTCATTGGGGCACTTGCATTCGGCGGGACACCATAAATTGACCCAGTGGTTGCCACACCCTGCCTCTTTTTTCAGAGCCGGACAGTTGAGGAATCTGTTTATATATTGACACGGGTTGGCTGGAAAGAGAGAGAGGGGAGGAAGATGCTGATGAGAATTGACCACTTTAAATAACACACACACACACGATAGTGGAAGTGGGGGGTTGAGGTAGTCTAGTGTTTTGGGTGTTGGATTCCCAGCCAAAATGTATGGGATTCAAACGCCAAATGTGTGTAGTCTACCTGTTAGAAATCCTTGAGCAAGATGCCCTTACTACCTGTTCCTTAATGACACCACTGTAGTCAATCTGGATGAATGGATATGCTTGATTACTAAATTCAAAGATGTATATTTTTGTAGACCAATAGTGGTGAGAAGAAATGACCCACCCACCCAGAGTATAGTAATATAATGTTTTGCGATCTTATAGTACATAAAATGTGCAGTGTGTGATACTCACTACAGAGTTTGTCTTCACAGTTATTTGGACAGGAATCGCAGGCAGTTCCTTCTTTATATGGAGGCCATCCTACATAATTACCCCTTTAAGAAATAGATAGATAGTTAGATGTTTATCCGAGACAAGAAATGAGGGTGTCACAGCAGAATATACAGGACAGGGTTATAGGAAGTAAAAACATGTTAAAGGATAAATAAATATCTATATGGATATATAATGGATATATCGATAGTTAAACCAATAGGCCTACATACAAATTCATAAAATAATAACAATAACAGGATAGTGTAGTCGCTAATGTATAGATAGTACACAGTATAGTAAGTAAAGTAAGCAGATATTATATCAGGCTATGGTATCTCGAAGCTGACTCTAGCCCAAATATCTACTGTCAAAATTAAAGTCCATATTCCTTCAGCTAATCACCCTGTACCCTACCTCCACCTCAAGTTCACCATTGACATGCGTCTGAATTCACTTGGAAGCATCTACTCAATAACGCCAACACTAAACAGGGTCTCAAACGTGTGTCCAACATACGCGCGGTAGTAACTCCAACACTAAACAGGGTCTCAAACGTGTGTCCAACATACGCGCGGTAGTACTGGCAGCCGTAGAAGTATTTGCTCCCACACTTGGTCATTCCGCAGCCCACCTGCCAAGAGCTGTTCCACACCACCTGGGGCCAAGACACACACACACACACACACACACACACACACACACACACACACACACACACACACACACACACACACACACACACACACACACACACACACACACACACACACACACACACACACACACGCGCGCGCGCGTTTACAATTCGCTCAGTGTTCCCAGAATAATCAGTAATATGTCTCTTTACCCACAACAAACAGCGCTTACATAACACTGGCTGAGTTTGATGTTGGCTAGTTGGCGAGTTGGAATTCATGACAGCTGTTGCTAAATCAGAATGTGTTTGCACAGTGGGGTTAAAGCTGAGTTCAACTAGTGTATTGAATCATGGCCGGGACGAGGTACCTGTTAGGTGGTTCTGCGTTGGGGATTATGCGCACGGACCGCCAAAGGTTATTCTCACCACAAATTCAGTGTCCTCTGGGGGGCCTTTTCTTTGGAGATGATGTATTATACAAAGATATTCATGAACCTCCTTTACTAGTCGATTTTAAATCTGCTCCATGTCGGATTCAGTATCGTGCACCTTTGTGTAAACGTGTATGTAACCGTGGGCGATGGCGGCCTCTATACGCTACACCTCGAGCGAGGTAGAGGCCCACTGCGTGCCCCTGGTGGTGAGGTTAACCAGCCTTGTACTGGTGCATTTACGAATGCACCAGTACAAGTTGAATGCCGGGAAGAATGCAGGCTCGAAAGCTACTCAATGATACCTGTGTGTAGTGGCCCACGGATTCTCCATTCCCTGAGCCGTTTGGGTACGTGTAGTGTTGGACCTCGTTGTGCCAGGCTGTGATGACTGTTGCCCAGTCCAGTGCACTGGTCGAGTAGAAGAGATTCTCCCCCAACTCATAGCCTGCATGGCCCAGAGAGACCCGTCAGGTATGTGTGTGTGTAGGTGTGCAGTGGTCTACATGTTCCTCCATGTGTGTGTGTGTGTATGGGTGTCAGTGTCTGAATAGTGGTGTAGGGTGGTCTGCACGTGCATGTGTATCTGCATGTGCGTGCGTGGGTGTGGAGCCACATGCAGGTATACTACGCATGGTTACGTGCATGCATGCCTTTGGCCCTGTGTGTGCCTGCGTGTGCGTGTGTGTGCTTGTGTGTGTCTGCGTGCATGGGTTGTTTTCATAAAATGTAAATAAATCTACTCCAGTTATTTCAACTTGGGTTCAAATTGTGACCCCTGGATAGAAAAGCCCTGCCTGATAAGACATCTTAGTGTAGCGAAGCATATATGTTTATTCTCAAATACCGTTAAGATCAAAGATCAAGTACTGTCAGATAAGATTAACTCAGTTTAGGCCAAGGGCGTTAAGATGGAAAATTATTTATTATCTAACACAGATAAAGGAGAGCTGTGATGAAGTTCCAGATTCTATGACTTTTACAGGTCTTGCTTGTTTATCAATGTCATATTAATATTACATAATGAAAAATATTCACACTATATTCTTGATATTGTAAATTGTTGATATTTGTTCAAAGGCAGCGTTTCAGTAAAATATATATATTTGCCTTGGTCATCAAACCCTAACCCAAATTTATAAAATGTTATATCAAATTAAATGAATTTAAATGATTAAATAGGTCTTCTTTCAGTAGTCCTAAACTATACCAGGAAAGCTGGAAGGAGAATGGAGGACAGAGGGTTGGATTTACCGTTCAACATTCTGCTACTGGGTGGACCGTGTTTTAGCATGCAATGGTCCAGCCAGGCCTGGGAAAGAGCTGCCACGTCATTACTCCAGATCTACCAAGAAAGAGATTATGCTTTAAAGTGTACTGTACACTCTATAACAACATGAAGCCATACAGTGAATACTGACACAGTCATTTAAGGAACAGGTAGGGATTAGGCATTGAACACAGACACAGGTCTGTAAAGAGCAGGTAGGGGTTAGACCAGGGGTGCCCACACTTTTTCGGCTTGCGAGCTAATTTCAAAATGACCAGGTCAAAATGATCTACCTACATTAAAAAATGCTAAACGTATGTTAATTTAGATACACTCAGTACATACTCTTACAAGACTTGACCGTTCATCAGAGTACGATGACCGGTCATGCTATGGAATGCCCTGGGTTAGACAGTGAATACAGTGACAGGTCTTTAATGTGCAGGGGTAAGAAAGTGAATACAGTGACAGGTCTTTAAGGAGGAGGTAGGGGTAAGAATATCCTGCCACTTAAATATGTATCATTATAAATTATATAAATTATTATAATTGATCTGTAAAATTCAATTTATTTTGTGTCTTTGCAATAGGACACAATTCAAGGTTAACCTTGCATTGCTGAATTGTTAAGTTATTGTTAAGTTAACAGTATGTGTATAAACTTTGTGTGTTTTTTGTATTGACTTACCAAGAACTGTCAAGTGTTTAATAGCAACCCATCAACGATTTTGTGCGTGTTTAAATAGAAGGTCATAACTTGAGTGAACCACACCCCCTGGCACTCAAACAGGAGATATCAATATAATTGTATAATTTATTATAATGATCAGTTATAAGTTCCCAAAGCCACTCAAATATGAATAATGATAATAAATTACATTATTAAAGAGGCTTAATAATAACAGTACGATAGGCCTATTAGTTCCTTGGCCATTACCAGATTAATGATGCAAAAAAGGTTCAAAGCAATGATTTTCAAAAGGTACAGGGATGAGGGACAGAAGTAAGTAAGTAAAGTAAGTAAAAAATAATAATAATAATATTAATATATATGAAATAATATATCAAATATATAGTATAAAGAGAGATTATGAGGAATACAGGAAGTATATATTAATAAATATTAATTATTGAACTGTGGAAAAGGGGTAGGATTAAATAAGTGTTACACTTCTTCCTACTCCTTTTCAGACATATCAATTGAATGTATGTATTTTTTTTCTTTTGTGAAATAATTGGCACATCGCTTTTGTTTATTGTAGTGTCATGCTTTTTATTTTGTTTGGTGTTATTTGCGATGTTTGATTTGTATTTTGATACGTCTGAAATAAATGAAATCAATCAATCAAATAAATGAAATCAATCAAAAACGCTAAATGATAAGCATAATATTAGCTCCGGTCTGGCCAGTACAATTTTAACTAGGACTGCAAGCAGTCCCGAGGTATTCACCACAGGTCTTCACAGCCCACGCAGCGCCGACCCAAGCGACCCCCCTGTTCAAGTGATTTTAGGCGGTGCATCAATACTTCTAGACACAGCTATGCCCATGAAAGAGGCAGGTCTTTATAATTCAGCACTGGATCTTTGGATTCTTTCCCAAAAACACACACATGCACACAAACACACACAAAGTCGCACAAAACGCTCAATACGCTTAAAAGCAATTACTGTAATTTACATTGTGACGTCATGGAATGAGATATCAACACAAAACCATTTTGTGTTGTTTCCAGTTCTTGCCTCCTGAAGCAGACTTGCGATGGAAATGGCTGGGGCATTAGCGCTTAGCTTAGCATTTATTCAAATTGATGCTGTGATGTTTATTGGTAATTGAAACAAACTTAACACACTTGGTAAAGGGGTGGCCTCTATGCACCCAAGTAGTTTTCAGTGGCTGACTACTTCTCAAGTGTAATTGTGATTTATTGAATGACGAAAGATTTAGATTTACAGATAATTAATTTGGCACTCCCAAATAAATTATAATTCCTACAATAACAATAGGTATCTAATTACTAATTACAATGCACTATGCACTATGATGATAGTATAATATTAGTTCCTGGGCCACTACAATATAAGGATGTGGGGGGACAGGAGGAACGTACCATTTTCAACATGTTGGCTGCAGACGGCTGGACCGCTCTCCTGAACGCATTGTGAGCGTCCACGATCTGGTTCTCGATCGCCGGGTCGGTCGGGCAAATCCCTGCAAATGTGCACATGCCATGTGTGAATGCATGTGTGTGCCCACGCGTCCGTTATTTTATGATTGACATGCAACATGGACACATTGACTCAAATGTTCACAGCATGAAGAGGGGAGAGAAGCTAATAATTTATTTTCTATATCACATGAGTATCCCATCTTGCCTTATAATATGAATAATATTACATTTATGAATATGAATGTTATGAATGAGCATTTTAATGTCCACACACGAAAGCCACAAAAAGTAACATTTTCATCATGAAGCCACACGTATAAGTATGAATGATAATTTTAGAGTACCTGGGATATGGTGTTAGTAACAGCCTTTGGTGCGTGCAGAGTAGTAATTATTGTGTAGCGTGTAGTGTAAACATGTTGATTGTGTAATGTGAGGCATATTCTCCCTACCTGGCTACGAGTGGCGCAGGATCACAGCAAGCAAGAGAACAATATGATGACAAAAAAAACGAGGACAGTGTCAGTGTCAGACATCTTGAGGAACTAGGATTAAAAAGCAATGAGACAAAGTAACACAAAAAAACATAAAGCAACAAATACCACAGTGTGTAAGTTCAACGTTATCAAAATAACAGTATAAAGATACAGTAAACAACACAGTATAAGAACAGAATGAGTAGGCCTATATAAGGGACAGTTAAGGCTATGTATGACTATCAGTGCATACAAACATAATCAATCTCCATGGAAACAATGTATATTTGTTTCCATGGAGCTTTTCCAATATAAGAGGCAAATGAATGGGTTTGAATATAATGTATAATAACACAATGTGCAGTATGTATAAATACATCTCCTTTAATACCAGAACAAATGTCTAAAGGAGTGCTTAACCTTCTGTACTTGTTTTGTTTGTTTCTTACCACGTTGCAAGCTGCGTGGACACCGTGCAGTGTCAAGACGGACAGCACGAACACTAACATTATAGCGGAGGAGTGGAGGAGGCTAAATATTCTGGGGATCGATGAAGAACACTGTTAAAAATCACTGTTTAAAGATGATTTGAAGATGTGAAATAGTCATGCAACCCAACATGTGATTCTTATCTAAATTGCTATTAATTATAGCATATCAGTCGGTGGTAGATTGCAAATTTACCATCATATTAGAAATTAAGATCACGCTAAGTTCTGCTTTTGTAATGCAAAACTGTATTTCAAATTGAAAAGATTAACCCAGTCCCAGAAGGTAATATTTTCCATGTTGTATGTCAATGTTTGCATTACACTTCAAATAATGCAAGAAAAACACAGATACATAAAACCAATCTATTTTAGGATCCTTTAAAAAAATTATATTTAAACCTGCATAGGGCATTTAAAAAATGTATATATTGGGTCGGCGTTCTTCAGGGAAGAACCCCACCTGATATGTGATGAGCGAAGGGCTAATCATACCTGTTCATGAGTCGTCTGGGCCCTCCCTCACTCGCTCTCCCTCCTGATATAGCGGTAGCAGACGCCGCCGATTATGTCACGGCAATACTCCCGCCCTCTCCGCGAGTAATGGGCCGCGACGCAGACATAAGGATTAAGTCACACAATGGAAAGTACTGCAAAGTCTCACAGATTGGCCCTGGGATGAAGAGAGCATTCATTGTGGCTGACAAGTGGTAAACACGGTGCTGTGAGCCTAGGGGTGTAGCTAATGACTTGGATTATGTGCTGCTGTTTACCCAGTGCATAGTAGCTTTGGCTGTCGCAGTTAGTGGTGAAGGAAATTCCATGGCTGCATTGAATCTGAAATATATTGATGGATGATGGTCTGAGCGAAAGCCAAATACAAACACTGGTCCCACCCATTGTGTGACGATATGCACAAGATGGAGGAGAGAGTCAGCCTAAAGCTACTGTCTGTGTTATGAAGACCAGGTTCCCTGTTGTTATGATTATGACTATGATCATGATTCATGATTATTATTATGATTATTAAAAACATTGGGTTTATCATTATTATGATTAACATTATTTTGATTATATTTGTAGTAGAAGTAAGTAGTAATAGTAGTAGTAATTGCTATAATAATAACAATGGTTGTATTATCGTTAAAGTTCTCAGTGGTAGAAGTAGTGAGATGAACATGAAAGAGCCGAAGGAGGAGGAGGAGCAAGAGGAGGAAACAAGGAGAATAATCTGTATCTTCAGATGCATTGGCCATTCAGCCATTCAGTTACTGTTCCTGGCAGCAGAAGGTCTTCATAGCGTAAGGGTGTTTGAGGGCGGCCCTGTGGTTCCGTGCAGTGTTCTGCTGGTTCTGCAGGGCCGGGTGAAGCTATAGCTGGAGACAATCTCTGTGTACTGGGTGGATCGGATGGTGCAGCTAACATCTCAGCGGTTAAACACAGTGTTCAGATGTTTCTCTGAAATGATAATGGAACACACAGTCAATTACTTCAGCGAAATAGCTTCCAAAAGCCTTTTTGTTGCGACATGGTTTCTTATATCAATGGTATTAATATGATTTTTTATAGATATTGTATCCAGTTTTTCAGTTTCAATCAAGGCGCTTTACATCAAAGACACAAAAGAGGAAGAAGAAGAGGAGCTGCCAGACAAATAAATAGGACAACTTATTACAAGATTTTACATGGTCAGGTATCACAAGAATACGGGTAAAGGGTGAATAATACAGGGATGCATCACTACAAAATATAATTATGAACTTATTATCATCGAATGGGCCCCATATGTTCAATTGTTATTTGGTTGCTTTAGATTTGTAGAAATGTATTCTCTCCATCTGTTATGATCATTTCGTTGTGCTATTTCTGAAAGCAGGGGGTGTAGTTGATTTCCTCCTTTTTTTGGCCGCTACCATAAAATTATATTTAGACACAAAAGTTACTGCAAGAAGACCATAGCCTTTGGAAACATTGCGAAGAAAAAGTCAGCAATGCTGCTTATTGTTTATTGTTTATCACAAATACTGAAAAACATTGGGGGAAAAGATCTCACACACAACCTGCAGTACCCTCAAGTGCCATCAGTGGTGCACGTACAGTATAGGGGTATACTATCGCCAGTAGTTTTCAAATAGCTGTAAGACCATTGATTGTATAGGGCAAGAATAACAGAGGTGAATACCTCCGTCTCCACGTCAGTTACTTATGCTATTCAAGTCAACATTAAATCTCTAAGCTCTCATGGATCGGTCCATACTCTCCTTAAAGCTATATGCAAACACATCATCAATTTGCATGCCATTTGGTCATGAGTCACTTTTGTGTATTTAGTTTAGTTTAGTTTAGATTATTTCGATTACATAGATTCACAACAATACATACAGATGTTTAAAAAGAAAAAAGTGGACATCTCAATTTACATTCAATAATAGTACATCAATAGTACTGATCAAGAAGGTGTATAGGTTGAAGCACTTAAAGTGTGTACCCATAGCTTTGTTCTCTAACAGCCCTTCACAACAAATTTCAGAAAATAATCTGAACCCATGCAATTGATGACCATTGGCAATTGCTATAGCGCTGAATGATGAGAACCATGAGCCTCAATCAAGATACAATTTGAGGAAACAAAGTTGGGCGAGCAAATTTGCTCATAGCATATTTAAAGTGTCATAAAAGTTTAATTGTGAGAGTTTGCTCTCACTGATCTGTGTCCATACTTTCCTTCAAGCTATATGCAAACACATCAACAATTTGCATGCAATTTGGATACCAGTAACTTTTGCGCATTTAGAAAATGTGTCATTGTGAAAGCTGTTATCTAATCGAAGGATAGTTCCATATCATTCAGTTCCCACAGAAATTAGAGAGAGATTTCAGAAAGAACTCTTGATTGTTTAGCTGGAACTTTGCACACGATGGTCCAAAGCTTGAAGGTCATGCTTTGACAACAACAAACTTTAATTGTGAGCATAGGTGTTTGCTCTCAATCATCTGTGTCATATCATACACTTTTTCAAGCTATAAGCAAACACATCAACAATTTGCATTCAATTTGGACATGAGTCACTTTTGAGTCAGTGTATTTAGAATGTGTGTTGTTGTGAAAGCTGTTATCTAATTGAAGGATAGTTCCAACATTCACCTTCAGTTCCCATGTGATGTCGTCAAACAGCCCAATTACAGAAAATCAAACTCTTATTACCAAATGGTCTCAGTCACGCCACAGCTGCTCAAACCTAAGTGACCTAACTTGTCAATCATCTGTCAGAGCACAAAAGAGACCTCTGATGTGTTGGAAAACAATGGAGCAACACATAGGGATGAGAGATTAATTTTACAGGTGCAAATGAAGATTTGCTGAATGTTACCTTTTTAAATGTATTCATTGATTGTGTAAATATCAGATCTCTAAATCTATTCACAGTCTACAGTAGTGGACACATATTCTTATAGTAAGAGTTTTGAGAAAACACACAAATATTACGTTTTTTGGAAAAAGTAATAATTGGAAAATCAAGAAAGCGCATGACAATACAGCAAATGTGCATACACAATAATAACACTCAAAGTTATAAAACTTCATACACTTTGCTACACTGTTCTGAATCAGAAAACAGCTTACCTATCAAATTCACTAGGCCTATATGATGATACTCTGTATTGTATCACGGCAACAGCCTTTATATTTAGTATTTACTAGGATCAGTCACTGAGGCAGTAATGTTATCTTGCTTTAACATAATTCACCTTGACACACAATTAAGGTAGGCTTCACTTAACCATAGAAATAGCTTTTGGTTGACCTCGGTTATAGGATGCAATAACCAGCCTGCATCTAACCGGGCTTCATTCTCTTCTTACGTTGGTTTGTGCTAAAAGTAGTAAACCTATGTCTTATTTGCATCTCCATGTTAGTTGAAACTATTGATACAATTTCATTTTCACGATTTTAAACGTCTCTAAACGGCATAAACGAAGCATAACGTAAAGTCAAACGATTGCAGCCATAGGGCTTTCATGTTCACCTAGTTTCTACAATGTGAAGCAAAGGGTTTCTTGAAACCTGTAGACTTTAGAACAGCACTGTCCGCTGTAGTTGGACCTGAGCTTGTGAATGAAGCAAAGTAGGAAACCCCATATGACCTTACAGGTCAAAAACATATAACTTTTGATGGTTTTGTTTAAGATTGACCACAGCAGTGTGAAAGGGTTTTGAGTAGAACGTGTTTGCATTTTGCCAGAGCTATGTTTAATTCCGGCTAAGGTTAAACTTACTAAGGTTAACTTAACAAAGCTAGGTTCTGGAAAGTGTTTGGAAGATTAGGAAAAAATGTATAAACTTGAATATGAAACGTTACCTCCATTTTGGTGGTTGTGTTTAAATATACTGCACCAGTGTGAAATCAAAACGCCTTATATGAATAATACCTATTCATATGAGGCGAGTTTGAATCATTTTGATGTTAAAAGTCAGTTTTGAGAACTGGGAAAAGGTTTTTTAACCCATGAATGCATATTGCAAGAGAATTATGTGGATTTGACTAAAGGTCAACGGTTGCTGTGCTTTGTTATTAGAGTTTTGAGAAATTGAGCAACTATTGTACTGTGTCACAATCATTTGCAATAATCAGAAGATGTGAAAATGTAATCTTTAAAGGTACATTATGTAGCATTGATACCAAGCGTTTTAAATGGGTAATGCCATGCATATTCACAATATTGGAGAGAATTGTTTTACCCCGCACCCTCTTGCCCCTCCTCCCAGCCTCGAAGCTCAACCAGTTGCGAACGAAAATTAACACAAGACTGATAAGAGAACATGAAAACTAAAGAAGTAGAGAACTAGGAAGAGAGAGACAGAGAAAAAGTTACAGCGAGGGTGTGAGCTCACGAGAGAGAGAGAGAGAGAGAGAGAGAGAGAGAGAGAGAGAGAGAGAGAGAGAGAGAGAGAGAGAGAGAGAGAGAGAGAGAGAGAGAGAGAGAGAGAGAGAGAGAGAGAGACAACTAGAGAGAAACACTAGAGGGCACTGCTGCACCTAGGTTAAACATCAGCTGCATCTGAATTTCCAACCATTAGCGACAGCATCATCAACTGAAGGAACCTTTGAACATTAAAAATCTATGAATAACAATGATGGGCGACGTTGTATTGACTGCGTGCAGTTCCATCAACTGTCTGCACCAGCCAGGAACTATTTGTGTAAATCGGGTGCTTCACAAACAACATCTTGCATAAACAACACAATGACTAGCTACCCATCTCTGTCTGTTTTAATGTGTCCCATGTGGATGGTTCTGAAGACATCTCATCTGGGAAGCCATTGTCAGAAATCACTCAGCTAAAGGGCCCTTTGTGGCTGCTGCGGCAGAGCCATCAAGAATTCACAGGGAGGACAAAGAACGGAGAAAAATCCTTCTATTTTGGGTAGGGGGAAGGCCTAGGCAAGTTTATATTTCAGATACTTTTCTAACCCTTTGAGCCTAACCTTCACAGCTAACACATCCCTCCCCTCTCCTTATCCATTTTTGCATCCCCAACTTCTTACATTTTGGAAGAAGTTGTAGATCTTGATTAGGATCTGCTAACATCTGTTTCCTCCAAGATTGTTTGAGCACAATAATATTTCCTGTAAAATCAATGTAGCCCAATGAAGTACTAAGTAAGAGTTTGCTTATAACATTGGATGGTTTAAATCAATGTCGATATACATGTTCCGTTGAACAAAACTGAAAAATGTATCATCAAATATCGTCAGCTCATACGTCAGCAATCATCCGAACCAAAGGTTGCTATAACCCTTTAACCCAAACCTTAAGCACTAACCCCTCTTCCACCTGACCTTAACCATAACACTGACCCTTCACCATCTGTCCACCTTCACCCTAACCCCTCATCCGGGCCGCTACCCATCGCTCACGGCTGTTTCAAAGGGATTCATTCCACAATGGATCCTCCTGTCTCAACTAAACCACATCCTGTGATGCCGGGAATGAAAGTGCTGAAAAACATCCTTCCAAATTGGATGTGCGTTGGCTGCTTTTTTGGCTGTGAGGGGGGACTGACCTCTGATTAGGCCTCCATTTCGACAGAGAAAGGAATGATGGGAGGGGTGCTGGATGTGGAAATATCATCAATGTCCGGCCAGCGGTTTAGTTTTGTGTTGTAACTACTCCTTTTGAATGTTCCCCACTGTTTCTCCTGGCGAAGGAACGGACGGAAGCCATGGACAAGAACTGAGCTTGAGACATAGCAGCCCGGTGTCACGGCCGTCTCCAGGCAAGACCGGGAACTTCTGCCCCAGTGCATGGAGCTCTTCCTGCCATAATTAGGGTAATGAATGTCTCCTCGACTGAACGCTTCTTCTCGAGACATCCTTATATCCGTCATGTTGTCTTTTCATTAAGCAGTTGGGTTTTTGTCTTCATTCTCCTCTCCCTGTCTTGGTGGGTTAGAGTTAGGGTTACAGATTAACGTCAGCCTCCTGGCCATGAATAATGGACCCTAGTGTCAACGTAAACACGGATGAATCAATAACCCCCGCCCGCCAAACAAAGTATCTTCTGTTTTTAATCAGCCAAATGTGTTTCTGAAATGCGCCGTTTGTTTCACATCGTCATTTTGTTTGATGAAGTCTCCATTTCTATCATCGCTCCACCTGCCAGATCTGCCATCAATCAGAGCACCAGATCTGCCACCCTGTGCTGTGTTTCACTGTGGAGCACCACCCAAAGGCACAGCAGCATTCTCCACCTGAAGGGCTTTTGATAAGAAACAACGCCGGCTCGTCCAGTCCTTCTCGCAGACACTATATTAGTTCAGTCACTCAAGGACAGTGTTTGTTTACACCAAAATCTTTCAGTTGAACCACTGAACTACCGCCTTGACTGTAGTTGCCGTGGAGTTGTTGCTGCCTTGGCGATGTGATTTGATGCTGTGGTCATGGCTGTAGTGTCTTGCGAAATGAGGTGCTGATATGGTGACAAGTCATGTGACGTGAGTTTTTCCAAGGGTGAAATATGAATGATAATATGTTGAGGTGTTT